>NC_090921.1:1500287661-1500590692 GCF_040938575.1 Ambystoma mexicanum
TCTCTAGCTCATGAATCAATTTTCCTGCACCCACCATTAAACTAGGGAGTTTACATCTTAAATTATCCTTATCCATCTGTGGCCATGGGATTTACTGTGGCCTGGCTCCTCCTTTCTCTAACAAGGGGAACTGCGTATACACAGCTCTGCCATCGGCACCCATCATCTGCCTATCCATAACAGGGACAATAGGTCTGCATCGCCATCTACCTGGCAATGACCTTAGCCTGTTCACATATGGTGGCGATTCTCCTCTCTCACTATGCGATAGTCCCTCACGGCGCTTGGGATATACCATGGAATCTGGTGTCCTAGCCTTAGGTTGTTCCAGATCTGACCATCTTACTTCCTTGTCTGACAGCATGCATCATTCCGGACCACATGCACTCTTTCCCTCTTCCCCTCGGAAGGCTTCCCTTTCTTAGTCTGACATATCTAGTCCCCAACTTTTGTCCCTGTCATTCTTATCCAAAGTTAACCTGTGCAAACACAAGGTTCTGTGCTTGAAACTGAACGGGCTTCCTTCCTTGCCTCGTGATTGGGCAATTATAGATCGATCTTCTTTTCCCTTGCTTCCCAATTTGCCCTTTGTCCACATGTCTTGATGAACTTTATCGATTCTATCTCCAATACTTCCTATCTTAAAATTCTCCTTTGGGTCTATCCTGGATGACCCAGGCATTACTTCCTTTAACGGAAGAAACTCATCTATGTTTATTCAAAGTGGCTCTGTTGTTGCTCCCCATGACAGGAGGAACTTCTCTATATGGCTCCATGACATTATTGGACTCGGTTCCATGAGCTTTTTCTGAATGCAATCAAAGTTGCGTGCCCTCTGTCAGCTTTTTCGCTTCATTTCTTCATCTAATTCTCTTCATTTCTTTGCTTCCATCTAACCTTCTCTTCCTCTTTTCTTTTCTCTTCCCTTCTCTAGTTTGCTCTATGCACTTTGTTGTCTCGTCGTCTTTGCATTGTTTTATCTCACAGTTTCTGTTCTTCTTCCTCTTCTCTCTTTCTTTCTAATCTTTCTTGTTCCGCAAGTGCTCTTTGCCTGTTGTCATACTTCCTCTGTTCTTCTGCCCTTTCTTCTCTTCTTTGCTGTTCCTCTTGATACATCTGTTCTCGCCGTTGTCAATTCTTTCTTTTGTTCTCATCTTCCCTCATCCTTCTTTCTCGTTCCCTGTCTTTTTTTGTTGTTGTTTTTTTTTTGTTTGTTCGGCTTGATCTACCTTTTGCCTTACTTCCTCAATGCTTTTCCCATCAAGTTTAAGCAATATCTGTCCACCCATCCATTTGTTCTGTACGAGCGTTATCTCGCCAGCTTTATCCTTTTCCCCTTTCAATCTCTTGATCTCTCGTTCTACATCTGTGGCCATGTTTGATCGTTCGCCCTTCTTCTCCTTGTTCTGCAAAGCCTTAAAGATTTCTTCCTTTCTCTTACTGTCTTCTGAACTATCACCACTGCTATACACAGGTGGTTCATATACCGGCTTAGTATACCCTGCCGCTGCCTTTGGTTCCTTTAACTGATACAGCCCTATATCTTCTGTACTATCTCTGTTTATTTCCGACGGAGTAGGGAGAGCAGAAGGCTCAACACCCTCCTCCTTTGCTCTGGTTAAGCATCCATTCTTCAGGGGGCGGATCCTCTTGCTCCTCCTGGTACATCATCTAGAGCTCTAAAATAGCTAATCTTTTCTCTAATTACTTCCCGTGAATGCTGCGTGCAGGTATGTGGTCATATGTTGCAAAACTGCTTTCGACAGTGATCCCCCTTGTGGACACGGCATGAACAGCTTATCTGCTATGCCTTTTACCCATTCTGATGGGATGCTGTTGAGGAGGGGGCAGTACAGAGCCAGGAAACATTGCCCTGGAGGGTCCATGTCCCATGATGAAGCTGTAGCAGATGTTGGTGCAGATTTTCGTCCAGTGTTGTTTTAACTGGGCTGCGGATACCTCTTCAGCAGGCCGGGTGGTGCTGTTAAGAAGAGTCGAGTCGGCACACAGGCCTGTGTGCAGTGCTGGAGTGGCACTGTGTTGAGTGCCCCAGTGGAGAAGGCCCAAGCAGGCCGGGTGGTGCTGTGGGTTAGTAGTTGTGTGCCCTACTGCTGGACAAGTATGTGCGCAACCTGGTCTCCGGGGCGCAGAGGAGCGTCTTGCCAGGTGGCGTTGGAGTGAGGAAGGACGCGGCGCAGAACCTGTCCTGGTAGCGAGGGAGGAGGAGAATCCACTGGCCAGCGCAGCGCAGTAGCATGGAAGGAGACTACACTGAGCTGTATCCTGTGGACGATCGCGCACTGACCGTGGTCAAGGATGGTCAGTAGCCGGTGGGTGTCCGGTGGAGCACACTACAGTTGGCGTGCGAATAAGGTGAGCCAGTGCCTAGTTAATGGAGTGCTGGGCCGTGGACTTCTGGTGAGCGTCCAGGAGCCGTGCTCACCAAGGGCCTGTCATGAGGAGGCAGCGCCGAAGTGCAGGCAGCGGTGGAGGGCGTCGGGGTGAGAATTCCCCAGCGCCACGGACTCCGGGGAGCTCGTTTTCCATCAAGGGGCAGCGGAGGTATACTCTCGGCGGCATCCTGGGCGAAATGATGATGTTGCCCTTGACGGGGTGTGCGTTCAAGTGTGAGAAGATAGAACTCAAAGAAGAGTTAGAACTCGTTGCGTGTTTTCAGTGCTGCAGACGCGCTGACGTCGTGTTTTTGCTTACCGGAAGGCAGCCGTGGAGATCTGCCAACCATGGGTGTGTTGTACCCTATGCTGGTGATGGTGATGTAGACTGGGAAAATGCGGACATCTGCGAGGGCACATCGGAAGAGCGCTGTACTTTCTCATATGGTGTTGTGTACTATCATGTTAGTCACTCAGAGTTGACGATGTTGAGGACTGCATCGGCCATAGTGGAGGAAAGATTTTGACGGGATTCTCCAGTGTTGTTGTGGCGTTTCCGGGACCCTGGAGGAGTGGGGATTCAACGCTTACAGCTAGAAGGGAGACGAGGACAGTTGGCATTTACCGGAGTATCAGTGAGACAACATGCCTGCGTTTGAGGCCAGTTTGTATGGTGTCCTGTCTTCGTGTTGTGGCCTTTAGGTTGTGTTCTTGTGAGTGGTAGTTGGGGCCAGTATGAGTGTGTTTTGGCGCCAGTATGAGTGTTGCGGCCCTTATGTGTGTTGCTAGTTAACTATTACTTATGTAACGTGTTTCCCGCAGTTCCAATTATGGCATTGAGTTGTTTGATTTAATTTTATGTTTGTGGTAATGTCATTTTGGAATATTGATGACTTTTCATGAGTATGGTAACATTATTCTCTTTCATGAGGGAATTTTGTTCTTTTGCGTAACATAACCTGTTTCTTTCTTTCAGGTATATGTGTGGGTACCTGGACTCGTGGGTTGCGGGCTCTAGTATTGTGTTCTGAATTATTTTAAATATGCAAACAATATTTTCCTTACAGCTGGGCGTGTCTTATTGGTCAGTTGACCTGGACTCGCGGGTGGGTTTGACTTTAGTTTGAGGTTCGATTTGGCATATAATTGTTTTTCAATGTGGGAACTGCAAACTGGGACTTTTATCGTCCAGTATGACTTTATTTTTCAACACCATTATTATTGTACTGTGTTCCCTGTCGTATGTGTGAGACTGTGGCAGGAGAGCCAAGGGATGGTGTGTTGGGTGTGCTGCGGTAGTGCAGTTGGTTGGACTAGGGGTCCTAGGTGTGTGTTTGGGTGTGCTGCAGTAGTGCAGTTTGGCTAAGACTTGGGGTCCTTAGTGGTAGTGTTGGTGTGTTGCTGCATGTGCAGTTCGGCTAGGACCGGGGATCCTCAGTCGTAGTGTTGGTGTGCTGCAGGGTTGCAGTTTGGCTTGACTAGGGGTCCTAGGTGTGTGTGGGTGTACTGTCAATGGCAGTTGGTTGGGACTTGAGTCCCGTATTGTGGTGGTTTAAGGAGTGCGTTTTTGCAAAGTCTAGTCGAACTGTATTTTCTTCGCTGTTTGTGGTTGTGTGAGGTGTGCTCTGTTAGGGCACTGTTGTGGACTGATGTTGGGATGGTGTGCTTGTTGTTGCTCTTGGTGAGCTGGGATCGTGCCCGGGGGTGGCAGCCCTGGTGCCCCAGGGTGGAAGGTTGTTTGTGCATGGATGGATTGGCGTGTTAGGTAGTGTACTATTTCTGGGAATGCTGGGGCGTGGCAGGTCCTAGGTTTCAAGGGGCAGCTTGAAACAGGTGGTAGTGCTTATTTCATTATTTTCGTTTCTCGAGTGTATTTCCAGTTCTGGTTGTAAGGGAGTAGTTAGCCCTTATTCTAATTCGGTGGGTTCCTCATTGTTTGTTGTTTTGTGAGGAAGGAGTGGAGTTGGAATTGGAGTTGGGTGTGTCTTTGCTGACACGGGTTTGGTTTTGTTGTCCAATTTGTTGGAGGCACAGTAAGTGAGTGTATTCTTGCGGTGCCATTTAGGTTATGTTTGTCCCATGTTCCATGGGTTATTGCTAAGCATTTCCCTAGTGTCATATAATTGGATGTTGTTGAGGGTGTTAGTGAGCTCCAGGTGGCAGTCAGTCTTGTCGTCAGTAGAGTCTGGTTAGTTGGTGCATTACGTGCTGGCCACACATGTATGTAGGGGATTGTGTTAGTGATAGTTTTAATGGAATTCCTTCTTGTTTGAGAAATATAAGAAGGGAGAGGTGTTGTAATGTGTATCTGAGTGTGGTGACATCACCGTTGGATGGAATGTAGTGATGTCAGAGTGTGTGGAGCGTTGGGAAATGTTATGCTCTGAATTCTGGTTCTAAGATTTACAGTTGAGAGCTAAGCTGTCATGAAGGGACATGCCAATGTTATCTTCCTTGCAATTACTAAAATAAACCTACAAATAACTTACCTGCTGGTCCGGGTGTTCTTCAGGTACCAAGTTATTACATCCATCTTGATAAAAGTCCTTCTCTTTTGTCATAGCCCTCTTTCATCAGTCTTTCTCTTTCATCACAAACCTTGTCTTTCATCACAGTGCTTCTTTCATCACAGTCCTTTTTCTTAGTCTCAGTCCTTCTACTTCCTCACAGTCCTTCTTCATCACAGACCTTTGTCACAGTCATTCACCTTCATTATAGTCCTCCTTCTTTGCCAAGTTCCTCCTTCACCAAAATCCTCCTCATTCTTTACAGTCCAGCTTTCTTATAGTCCTCCTTAATCACATCCATCCCTTTTATCATAGCATGCTTTAGTCCTTCTCCTTCTTCACACATTAAACATCATCCTTCTCCTTAATTACAATGCTTCTTTCATCAGAATTCTACTTTATCACAGCCCTTCATCACAGTCCTTCATTTTCAACTTCCACCATCAGAGTTCTTCTTCGTCACATTCATACTCATTCATCATATAACTTGTCTTTTGGGGAAGACCTTCTCTTTCATTATAGTTCTTCTCCTTCGCTGCGGTCCCTCCCAGCCTGCAAGGGACATTTTTGTATTCGGTTTGTAGAATGGTAATGTCTGATGGTAATAAAAGAACATACCATAGAGGGCTTAAGAAGGGAAAGAAAACCTATCTGTGTCCATAACTACCAGAGTCCGGAGATCAGGCAACCCATACAACGAGAACCAGACATAGAGAAAAGCTCAAATGGTCCGCAAGATGTAGGTAATCAATATAGCACGATGATGCAACAATTGGAAACAAACAACAGTACAGGAGGATACATTCTGAAATTCAGAATCAAATCCACAATCCAGAAGTCCATAGGAGAAATATCTGCTACACCAGATGAGAATCCAAATAACCTGAAGGGAGAGAAGATGACACTCAACTGGGCAGCAATACCTGTGAGTATAGACCCAGAACTACAAGGAAGGAGAGATAAAGAAATCCTGAAGAAAAGTCAACAAGCACCTGTGACAAAAATAGATAACTTTGAAGCACCTCATAGACAGCAAAGTGGCTATGTCCGGCAAACCAGTTAAGCAAGTTCACAAACGGGAGGCAGGCAAATGGTCAAAGTGAGGCCAGGGTCTAGTAACCAGGTGCACAAGTTCATACGCAGCAGACACGCAAATGGTCAGAGTGCGGGCCAGGCTGTGTTAACCAGGTAACCAGAGTCACAAGGAGCAGGCAAGCAAATGGCCATAGTACAGGCCAGCATCTTGTTAACAGGTAAGTAGAGGCACATTGAGCACAAAGCAGGAGTAGCTCACTGCAAGAGTCAGTGATGAACGGTGTCCCCTTCTCTTCTGCCTCACTAAGTAGAAACCACAAACTGCTGACAATGTCATCACATACATCTGTGGCATTCAGCCATGACACAGCATGCGTTGAGGCTTCATGGGTCTCTAAGTTCTTGTTTGGCTGGGATCTGGAACCTCCAAGCAATTTACCAGTATTGGTGTGTTCCACAGACGGGGGCCAGAACATGACCATTTCCCCCTCAATGGCCAAGCTACATGTAGATGATAAACCAGGCCAAGGTCTGGAAACATCTGTGGATGGAGACCGTGCAAGGCTTAGGAGGGAAATACTCCTTATGGAAACATGTTAAGAGTTATTATCAGCAAACTCTGCAATGGGTAATAGCGACAGCCAGGCAGTTTGACTTTGAAAAGAAAAACACTACAGTTATTGCTCCCTGGCTTGCGTCAAATGTTTGATTTTACCATCTGTTTGTAGGTTATAGAGTGAGGAATACTTTTAATCTATTCCTAATGATGAGACTGGTCTCTTCAAAATCTTCAGGCAGATTGTGGCCCCTTGTGCGATATTATAACTGTAGGGAGGCCAAGGGCACAAAAAACCACATGTTGAAGAAATAGACAGGGTAGCGTAGCAGCTATGGGTAGACCATGACAAGGAATGCAGTATCCTATTGTTATGAATTTATAAACAATCAGCAACGCTGTATCATACTGGTCCACAGGGTGCCTTCCACAATAAAATACAGGAAGATTGTGTGTCACAGAACTTCAGGGATTGGCATAGTTTGGAGCTATCATACCATGTTTTCTGGCAAAGGTCCTGACAGATTTGTGTATCTACTACCATGTTTGGCCATCAAACCCATCATCCCAACAGTTTAGCCATCTTCTTCTACTCCTGCGGGTGGCGTGCCAAAGGAGAGTCATGCCACTACGTCAGGGGATTTTCAATAACCACGGCTTGGAACAATCCGATCTGGCCCATTAAAAAAAAAGACAGTACCTTCAGAATGACAGAATGACAGTTGATTATCGCGATAAATACACTCCTTCGCTAGTACCAGCAGTACCGGATGCAGTAACTTTTGTTGAAAATGTACAAAATTTCGAGGGTACTTGGTATGCAGTGTTAGATTTGGCCAACGCCTTCTTCACCGTACCGATTGCGGATGAATGTCAAGAGCAGTTTGCATTTTTGTGGAATGGAAGGCAATATACGTTTCACCGTTTGCCAATGGGCTCATGCATGGTCCAACAATCTGTCACCGGCTGGTGGCAGAACATTTAGACAAAATTCCATGCAAACCGTATGTACAAATTGTGCATCACATTGATGACATATTGATTCAAAGTAAAAATGAGCAAAGTGTGCAAGTGCACTTGGATCTCATTATGGAAGGATTGCGCAAGGAAGGATGGGCAATTAATGATGCTAAAACCCAAGGTCCAGCAGAAACAGTACTTATTCTGGGTATACAATGGCATAATGGGCACCGTGAAATGGTGCCGAAAGCTAAACAAAAGATCCTGGAGTTTTTAACCTCGAGGACCAAGAAACAAGCACAACAGTTCATTGGGCTGTTTGGGTTCTCGAGACAGCACATACCACATTTGTGGCAGATTTTGGTGTGTCTTTACAAAATGACCCGTAAAAAATGTAATGTCGAATGGGGTGAGGCACAAGAAACCGCGTTCCAGTTAGCCAAAGACACCATTCAAAAAGTGCTTGATTTATGGCCATTGAGAGATGGTGAGGTGGAATTAAATGTGTCCATACAAGATAATATGCCAACTGGAGCTTATGGCAGAAACAGAACAGAAAACCGACGCACTTAGGATTCTGGAGTAGAAAGTTGCCTTATGCGTGTTACAGATCCTTTTGAACAACAGTTGCTAGCATGTTACTGAGTACTCATAGATGCAGAAAAAATAACAGTGAGTCATGATATATTGATTCAACCTGAATTCCCAATTATGCAATGGGTACTGAGTTCCCCAAAGACACACCGAATTGGTCATGCACAAGAGGCTAGTATCATTAAATGGAAATGGTATATTCAAGATCGTGCCAAGTCTGGTAAAGGTGGCGTGGCAAAATTACATGAGCAAGTGGCGGGATTCCCACTAATAGACCTTGAGCCAGAGGGCGAGATGCTTATTGATAAGTCTCCAATTAAATGGGGGATCCCATATGGAGCATTATCGAATGAACAAGTCGAACATGCATGGTTTACTGATGGTGCAGCCAGATATGTGGGTATTGAACGACATTGGAAAGTGGTGGTGTACAATCCCAAACTAAAAAAGGTGCTAACCACCTCAGGGAAAGGGAAGAGTAGTTAGTTTGAAGAGTTATATGCAGTGTATCAGGCATTGAAGCAAGAAACGCCTGGAAGTTGTCACATTTATATGGATTCATGGTCCGTTGCAAATGGGTTGATAGTATGGCTCCCGACTTGGAAAAAGAATGGATGGAAGATTCATATAAAGGAAGTGTGGGGTAAAGAATTGTGGTAAGACATTGCTGAGATGCTAATGCATGCTACTGTAACTGTATATCCTGTAGATGCACATTGCGCAACAGACTCATTCGAACAGTGGTTCAATTCTGTTGCAGATGAACATTCAAAAATTACAGTCATGGATGCGAGGGCTGAGGAGGATGATTTGGGGGGAATTGTAAAATGGGCCCAGCAGAAGAGTGGACATCTCAGCGAGAAGGCTACTATCAGGTGGGCACAAGACAGGGGAATCAGCATTCCCTTACAAATTGTGAAAACAATAATCTTGCTATGTCCTACATGTCGACACCAAAAACTTCGATCTATTCCACACGTACTTCATGGTACATTGAAGCGGGGTAAATTGTCTGGACAGATTTAGCAGATTGATTATATAGGTCCTATGCCCACTAGTAGAGAATGTCAATATGCGTGCACTATTGTGGACACTTATTCTGGTTACCTAATGGTTTTGCCATGTAAAAGAGCTACCTAATTAAATACAAATACATTATTGGACCAGGTGGCTGGATACTATGGTATCCCTTTGCAAATTCAAACTGATAACGGGTCCCACTTTAAAGGGAAAGTGGTCCTAGATTACTGTCAAGAAAAAGGAATCAAATGGATGTTTCCTGTCCCTTATCACCCGGAAGCTTCTGGATTAATTGAGAGAATGAATGGATTGTTGAAGGAACAATTGCGCAAAACAGGTGATGGTACTTTGAAAGGTTGGCGAGAACCGATATTGGAAGCTGTTCAAATTTTGAATAACCGTCCCATTGCGAACGGTGAAACTCCATTGATGTGCATGTTAACACCAGCCTTACACATCAAACCAAATCAGCACTCCTTTGTGCATCCTCGTCTCAAGAAACCCACAGATGATCCTTCTTGTCCAGCTAACTATTGCACAATTTCCATTACTCCCTTTCTGGGCAAACTCCTGGAAAAGTTGGCCATCTCTCAGCTTAACCTTCATTCCAATTCTGTTGGCTGTCTCCATGACCACCAGTCTGGCTTCAGAGCTGCCAGAAGCACGGAAACTGCTCTCCTTAACATCTGTGACGATCTGCTCTCCAACCTTGACTCTAACATTCACTCTGTCCTTATCCTCCTCGATCTCTCTTCTGCCTTCGACACAGTCAACCATACCATCCTGCTCAACCGTCTCCATGAAAACCTGGGTATTACTGATCAGGCTCTGGTCTGGCTGACCTCTTTCCTCTCAGATCGACCCTCCAGGTCCAATTTGGGTCCTTCCTTTCATCTACGTTCCTCTCTACCTGTGGTGTTCCCCAGGGGTCTAACCTCTCGCCCTGGCTTTTCAACCAATACCTGGCAACTCTCGCCAACTGCATTGCTACTTTCTGCTCAAATTTCCAGTGCTACCCTGACGAGACTCAACTCATTTTCAGGCTGCCTCTGCCACCTCCCCTCCCTCTCTCATCTCTGATTGCCTAACTGCCATTCAAGATTGGTGTGCCGCCAACGATCTTTGCCTGAATGCCAGCAAGACGGAGATCCTCCTCATCGGCACACCTTCACCATCCTTTCCCCTTACTCTTTGGCCGGCCTCGCTTGGCCCTCCTCCTACTCCCACCTGCGAGGCTAAGAACCTCGGGGTAATCTTTGACTCCACCCTTTCCTTCTCCACCCACACCTCTGAGGTCTCCAAAAAGTCAAATTTCCTACTGCACCTCCTCAGAGGAACTCTGCCTTTCCCCTCCTTCCCCCAGAAGCTCATGGTATCCCAAGCTCTGGTTCTCTCTAGCTTGGATTATTGTAACAGCCTCTTTCTAAATCTACCTGCCTCTACTCTCCACCCTCTGCAACTAATCCAGAACAGGACTGTGAGACGTGTCCTTGGCCTCAAGCCCTGGGATTGTATCTCTCCAGCTCTGAAATCTCTCCAATGGCTCCCAGTGGATGCAAGGATTAAATTCAAAACCCTCTGCATTGTTCACAAGGCTTTCTGGGGCCTGGGTCCAAAATACCTTCAGCTATCCCTTCGCAAATACCCCCCCCTCTCTAGCTCTTCGCTCCTCTACCTCCAACTCCCTCAGGGTCAGTCGTTTTTCAAAGAAACGAGCTGGGGGTAGATCTCTGTCTTCGGCTGGGGCCTCCCTCTGGAACAGCCTCCCTGCCACTCTAAAACATGAGGAGAACCATCTCCGGTTCCGGAAGCACCTCAAGACCTTCCTCTTTTTTTCTGCCTTTGCTCCCCCTCTCCCCTGCTGATCTGTTCGTTCTTGGCACCATGCACCTGCCCACCCTCTGTCCTCCAGGCCCAGGTACCTGCACACCCTGCCACTCTCCCGCACTGCCTTCGGGCCACCCCTTGCACTGGGGTCTGTATCTGTACCCATGCAGCCCCCCTTTTTCTTTCTGCCCTTATTAGACCTACCCTGTCTGCTGCCTTGAACCTAGCACTTGCAAATTGCTGACTGCACTACCACTGTTTGTTGCCTTTATTATTTATTTATTGTTATTTATCTGTTTCTCCTCTGCTTCGCACTTTCCACTTCTCCCCCCTTCCATGCACTTTTCCCCTCCCCCTCTCCCATGCACTTGCACGTCTCAATGTCACTGGGCCTAGTAATATCGCTGTTTTGTTCTCCCCTGTTCCCCTCCTTTGACTTGTCGCACTCTGAAACACTTGTGTACGAGCGTGATAGAAATAAAATATCAATATCAAAATATTGCTATGCAAACTTTGTTGTATTGGGAAATATCTCCTGGTGTGTTGGCCTCTTATCGTGTCACTCCTGAGTCTGCTGGGGTGGATTTGCATGCAAGGGAAGAAATTTGGCTGGTACCAAGAGGTATTGCTGTGATTGGTAAGGGAATTGGAGTACAAATTCCATCTGCACATATGGGATTACTTGCCCCGAGATCAGGTCTAGCCCTTAAAGGCATTCAAGTGTTGGGAGGGATTGTGGATGCAGATTACCAGGGTGTGATTAAGGTTATCCTCATCAACAGTGGTGAGAATATGCTGCCGATACATAAAGGGGATTGAGTGGCCCAATTGATATTAATACCTGTTAAACTGTCCATGGTTGAGAAAGGAGAGGCACCCACGGTATTAACAGTTTGTGGGGACAAGGGTTTTGGCTTATCTGATGCAATGGTCCCAGGTGCCAAGGTATGGGTCGAGAAACCTACCGGTTTGCCCGTTCCGGCGGACGTGATTGCAGCTGGGAAAGATCAAGTGGTTCTGCTGATGGAGCCAGGGAAAAGAAAATGGACTCATATCCCTGCTGACAAATGTTATTTGCGTGAGTGATGTACTCCACTGATATCTTGTTTTTGAATTTTGTCATTTTAGATCCTGAGTATGCTGAGTGCATGTGTGCGGCACAGTTGAGTATATTCGGGAGGGTCAGAGAACATGTCTTGGGATGTGACAGATGTCTCTGTTCTCCAGGTGGAACGGGGGATCTGGATGAAGACTGATATTCATGTTACCAGTGTTGTGCCAGAGGATGCATCTATTGAGACTTATTGCAGCGCATTGAGAAAACGGCGGGGGCAGCGAAATAATGCCTTGTTTTTGCCTCCTTCTGGAATTTCGATGTCCTTTTCACATCATGGTTATTAAGCCCTTGTCAGACAGCCCGAGAATGTATGGGTCTATTTAGCCCAGCGGGTTTTGAACCTTTTCAAATTTGTGTTTGACTGATGTGCATGGTTCTGCAGATCTAATCTCAACATGCCTTGTGGCTATTGCAACGCTTACCCCGATTTTAAGAGTTATTTGGAGTCTTACATAATGATTCCTTGGTTGAGCATTCGGATGTCCAGAATTCTTTTTCTGTATATGAATACTGTAAATTCTGTGCTGACCCTATCCACAAATGGAGAAACATGACCCGTATCATGAAAAATGACATTGCTCCTGCGGATGTCTGTTATCAAATGACTTGTGATCTGTCCTACATTGGGAAGTGTCAACAATTGAAAATCAACGAGAATGGAAAATGGACTGATTTTGCGCGACGTTTGTGTACAATCTCTATACATGTTTGTGTTGATGTTTCAAATTATATGTTGTGCAATTTTACTATTTTCACTGCTAGCCATCTGAACCATGTAAAACCTCCCTCTGGTTGGTTATTTTCCTGTGGGAACTTCACTTATTCATACATTCCTGCTAATATTTCAGCTGGCCTATGTGCTTTAACACTTCTTGGTTTAATGATGTACCCTTTGAAACCCACAATTTGACATTCTATACATGTTTCTTCATATACTGCCCTATCACCAGACTGCAATTCTGAAATGCATTGGCTCTCTGAAACAGGAGTGTTAGCATTAGCCATTTCCATCATCGGAATTTGGGGCTTGGCGGCTGGGGGATATAAGAACATGATAAATTGGCCTGTCTGGTGGTTAAAGGGCTTAATGAGACAAGCTTTAACTGAACTGTTGCGAGACAATAGACATTTTAGGAAAGCTATGTTACAAAACCGAGCAGCTATTGATTATTTGTTTTTGAAGCATAATTTGGGGTGTGAAACAATTGTGTTGTTTCGACCTGGGGGACCATTCACGATCTATTGAAAAAAAATATTAAGGGTGTAAAGGATCTAGTTGCCAGGGTAACACAAGATCAAGACGGGGATTGGCGGTAGAGCTTATTTGCATGAATTCCTGAAGCACTGTGTTATGCATTGATTTGGATTTTTGGTATTACTGTTGTAGTGATTTGTTTTTTCTGCTGTGCTTCATGTATTACTAATGTATGGAGAATGAGCTGGTGATTTTGGGTGTCCCCTTCATGCCCGTCAGGTTATGGTAGTTGATTATCCAAGGGGTGGAGTGTAATGCTTGTGCGAAATGCAAGCTAAAAACAACATGGCATCGGTGCACAGCCATTTTGGACACTCAGCTCCCATCACCGTAATAAAAGCCTGCATCTGCGCGGGCCTCGTAAAATAAACAAGCATTTCAGTAGCGAAAGCAGAGCAAGGTCACAAAACTACATAAATATTGTTGCTGAGTGGACTTACTGTGGAGAATAGTCATTGTATTGTCCACTGAAGGACGAATACGGGGAGAGAGTTGGAGTGTTCTGCAGGTGCATGATAAGGGGTTCTGGGAATGAATGCAAGGAGAGGGGCGCTGGGCTTTTCCACTTATGGTTGGATTTTTCCACTCTCTGCCCCTTCCACTTGTGATCTGCTCTTTGGCCGTGGGTAGTCACAACTGAGAAGGGTGGGGACATGCGCTCATAAAGAGAAGAGGGAATTCTGTGGCAAGCAGTTAGAACTTGGACACCCGCGTGATGAAGTCTCGCTGAGAGGGAGGACGCTCCACCTCAGACCCCGTTAGTACAAGTGATCTCTTCGTCTACCTGCTCTGGGAGTAAGCAGTGTCGTAGTGGCTAAGATGAAGGTGTCGTCTACTTCCTTGCTAATGGTAATGCAATTTTTTAAAATATATTTCTATATATTTGATTATATTTTTGTTTATGTATATGGAGTTCATATAAACTGATTGAATAAAGGGCCTATAACAAGCCATTTTCATTTTTCCTATCACTATTAGTCTAAGTGTGATTTCTTGCCTGTCTGGGTCCAATAACTTGTCTTGCCAGGGGCCGGGGAAACGTAATTATAAGGGTTCTCCTCACATGGCCAAGCAAAAACAAAACACACAGTACTTCTTAGTAACAGCTAGAGCCCACCTTTTCTAACAGCAACTCCTAGGAAAGGATTGAAACCTGTGGCATGACGACATTAGAATCTCAGCTGACTGAAAAGGTCCCTGAATAAGGGGGGAAATTGCCCTCTAAAGCCAAGGTCCAAGATGGACCTGTCATTAATAATAAAGCCAAGGTCCAAGAGGGACCTTTGTGTACCCTGAAGCCCAAGGTTTAGGAGGGACCTGCCATGAATCCTGACATCCAAAGTGTAGGAGGGGCCAGGCTGTAAATCCTGAACCCTAAGGTCCAGATGAGAGAACAGTTGGGAAGTCGGTAGAAACGTAAGGTCCAGGGTGGGCCTGTTGTAAACCCTGAGAGAACCAAGGCCATCCCTTTGGAGTTTTCTTTATTAGAAGTAGGGCATGCCTGGAAGGGGGGTGGACTTATTAGAATGGGTTTGTACCTTTATGTATGATCATCATTTGGGAGCATTAAGGGAATCACCATTTAGTTTATCACAACTTGGCACAGTTTTATTAGAAATACCTCTTTAGTTGTAGAATTTCAACGTAGGCATTTATCTCCTTCACCATAGCCCTTCGTCACAGTCCTTCTACTTTGGCACAGTACTTCAACAGTTCCCTCTTCAGACCTATGGACTCTTCATTTGGTCTCTGTGCTTTCTCCTCTCTCTTCTTCACCCATTAATGGTGGCACCTGGTGGGAGGCCCTCCTGCCCTCCTTCCACTCCTCCAAGGTCATCATTAATGTTTACTTGAATTGTACCGTCTTGGTCCAAGGCCCTCAGACCACCCTTCTCCTCTTTGATAGACTCTTCCTGCGCCTCATCAATTTCCTTCCTTCTCCTGCTATCCCCTCTCTTCCAGCCACGGCTTCTTTGCCTCCCCCTGCTGTGTCCTCATTGGCTATCTTGCCCTTTTCTCCTTCTTCTTCTGCCCCCCTTGTGCCTCTTCAAAACTTCCTTAGGGTGTACCTCTGATTCGTACCCCTCCCAGGAAGTCTTTCAAGGATGGCAACCTTCTCCATATTGCCACTCTTAACACTCGCTCTGCTGTCAAACACTCCTCTGACATCTGCCGCCTCTTGGAGGAACTTGATCTCGATGTCCACGGTCTCACCGAGACATGGTTCATGGCCAGCTCTGTCACAAGCTTTGACACTCTCCTCCCTGATGGCTACAAGATCCTCTCTGCGCCCAGATCCAACCGTTCCGGAGGGGGTGTATCCCTGATCTTTCCGGTGTGGTTTCCTGCCTCTATTATCCCTACGCAGTCCTACTCTTCTTTTGAATGCCTCGTCTGCAGGCTCTCTCTCTCTCTCTCTTTCTCTCTCTCTCTCTCTCTCTCTCTCTCTCTCTCTCTCTCTCTCTCTCTCTCTCTATCTCTCTCTCTTTCTCTCTCTCCTAGCCATTCACTTACTGTGGCTACTATTTATCGGCCACCTGGTCAGATGATCTCCTTCTTCTCTGCATGGGCGGACCTCTCCTCTTCCCTCCTGGTCTCGACCACTCAACTCCTCCTTCTTGGAGACTTTAATAACCACCTGGATACTTCTTGTCCTTCCTCCAGACTCTTTTGCGACCTCTGCGACTCTCACTCTCTATTCTCTCCTCCGGCCCGACTCACTCTGCAGGGCACACTGAGGATTTTCTGATCTCTTCAGACCTTCCCCTTTCAATCCCTCACACCTCTCCTCTCTCCTGGAGTGATCACTTTCTCCTCTCCTCCCAGCTCACCCTCTCTACTCCTCAGGCCAGGGCAACTCCAACACTGCCACCCATCTTCTCAGTCATCCGACCCATGAAGCGCGTGTCAGTTGAGGCTTTCGCCGCCACTTTTTCACCCCTCTCTCCCCGTCTGGCTGACTCACGCCCTGACACAGCCCTTTCCATGCTCCACTCTGCTATATCTGATACTCTCAATGTACTTGCCCCTGTCATGAGGATCCACTTTAAGTCCAAAGCCAAGTGCAACTCCTGGTACGATGCAGACCTCGTCACCCTCAAACGCAGATGCAGGGTGGCTGAGAGGAAATGGCGTGCTTCTGGTACATCCTCTGACAAACTCGCCTGCCGCCTGCTCCAAAGGCAATACCGGCTCTCTGTCCGCACCAAGAACAGAGCTCACATCCAAGCCCGCATCTCTGCAGCATCTAACAACTCAGCCGAACTCTTTACAATATGCAAGGAACTGGCCAAACCTGCTGCAGTCTCTACCTCTCCTGTCCCTTCCCAGGCCCTCTGCACGGCTTTGGCTTCTCATTTCATCTCTAAAACTCAGGACATCATGTCCTCTCTCTCTTCCTCACCCCCTCCACCCTCTACTCCCTGCTCTTCTTCTGGCCCTTCTTTGGCCACCTCTCCTCCCTCCTTCTCTGCCTTTCCCCTGTTCTCCCCAGCAAGGTCTCTAGACAAGTCCAATCTATGAAAGTCTCATCAAAACAGGTTTATCCCTTTATAGTTTTTATCAAGGACCACATCGACTCCCTGGCTCCTGCTCTGGCCGACTTTTGCAACCACTACTTCACCACTGGAGTCTTCCCCTCCCCCCTGAAGCACTCCCTTGTGCACCCTCTTCCTAAGAAACCCTCTGCCGACCTGTCCTTCCCGGCTAACTATCGCTCATAATCCATCACCCCTTTCCTGGGCAAACCCCTGGAAAAGCTTGCCATCTCCCTGCTCAATCTCCACACTGAATCTGTTAGTTGTCTTCATGATCATCAGTCTGGCTTCAGAGCTGCCAGAAGCACGGAAACTGCTCCCCTGAACATCCGTGAAGATCTGCTCTCCAACCTTGATTCCAACACCCCCTGTTTCCTTATATTACTTGATCTCTCTTCTGCCTTTGACACAGTCAAACATGCCATCCTGCTCAACCGTCTCCGTGATAACCTGGCTATCACCGGTCAGGCCCTGGCGTGGCTGGCTTCTTTCCTCTCTGATCGACACTCCCAGGTCCAACTTGGGTCCTTCCTCTCCTCTATTTCTATCTCTACCTGTGGTGTTTCCAGGGGTCTAAACTCTCTCCCTGGCTGTTCAACCAATACCTGGTACTTCTTGCCCACAGCATTGCTGCTCTCTGCCCTAACTTCCAGTGCTATGCAGATGACACTCTGCTCATTAACAGGCTACCTTCAGCCACCTCCTCTCCTTCACTCATCTCTGACTGTCTGTCTGCTATTCAGGAGTAGTGTGCCGCCAATAATCTCTGCCTTAATGCCAGTAAGACTGAGATTCTCCTCAGCGGCACACCCGCTCCCTCCTTTCCTGTCACTCTCTGGCCGGCCTCTCTTGGCCATCTTCCTGCTCCCACCTGCAAGGCTAAAAACCTTGGGCTCATCTTCGACTCCACACTCTCCTTCTCTCCTCACATCTCTGACGTCTCTAAGAAATCACACTACCAGCTGCACCTCCTCAGAGGTATTCTTCCTTTCCTCTCCTTCCCCCAAAAGCTCACTGTCTCCAGAGCTCTGGTTCTCTCTAGGCTGGCCTATTGCAACAACCTCTTTCTAAATGTGCCTGGTCTACTCTCTGCCCTCTGCAATCCATCTAGAACAGGACTGCGAGACTTGTCCTTGGCCTCAATCCCAGGGATCGTATCTCTCCAGCACTGAAATCTCTGCACTGGCTCTCAGTGGCTGCAAGGATTATGTTAAAAACCCTCTGCATTGTCCACAAGGCATTCTGGGGCCTGGGGCCGCAATACCTTCAACTCTCTCTTCCTATATATCTTCCTTCCCGAGCTCTTCACTCATCCGCCTCCAACTCCCTCAGGGTCAGTCGCTTCTCCAAGCAACAAGTTGGTGGTAGATCTCTTTCTTTGGCTGGGGCCTACGTCTGGAACAGCCTCCCTGCCTCCCTGAAACTTGAGGAGAACCATCTCCGGTTCCGGAAGCACCTTAAAACCTTCCTCTTTGCTTCTACTTTCTCTCCCTCTCTCCCCTGCTGAATTCCTGGCTGAAACTGAAACTGTACTGGTTACCTGGCTGCCCTTCTGATCTCGGGCCCAGGCCCCGCCAGTTGCACACCTGCACTGCCTCCCTGGCAACCCCCGCACCTGGGGACTGTTTTCTGTATCGCTACAGTCCCCCTACCAGCACGTATGTTTGCACTTACCTTGCACTTGCAACCAGCTGGCTGCATTTTCTTTATTTATCCTTTTTATTCTATTATCCCGTGTACTGCACTTTCCCCTCCACCTTCCCTGACGCACTTTTCCCCTTCCCCCTTCCCATGCACTTGAGCGATCTGAATGACACCTGGCCTAGTAAGATCGTTGTCTGTCTTCCCTCTGTTCCCCCTCCCTTGCCTCGTCGCTCCTTGAAACACTTGTGTATAGGCACGTTATAAATGCCATATCATATCATATCACAGTCTTTCTCCGTCATCCTTGTGCTTCAATTCCATCACAGTCATTCTGCTCAGTTACTTTCCTTGTACTTTGTCAAAGCTTTTACTCATAGTCCTTTTCCTTCATCACAATCCTTCTTTGTCAGTCATTATTCATCATAGTACTTCTCCTTTTTTCACAGTCCTCCTTCATCAGAGTTCTTCTTCCAAGTCTTTCTTTATCACAGTCCTTCTTTGTCACATTGTCATCAAAGTATTTCTTCATCACAGTCCTTCTTCTTTGTCATAGTCCTCAGTCTTGACCCTTTGTCACTGTTATTATCCTTTGGCACACACATCCAATATTATTTATTGGTTAAAAAACCTTCAACAGTCATTACAATCAAAAGTCATAAAACATTCCATACAAAGCCTACATTGTAATATCAACAGTAATAAAAGACAACAAAAAATAGATCCTTACTTCTGTTAAAAGGAAGAAAAAAAATCCAAAAGGAATATACAAAAATGTAATTATAAAGATTCTTCCAATAGTTTCAATGACTTTAAAAAACCAACAACTGCAATCATATCAGAAGTTGATTTCCCATTTAAACAGTCACACCAAAAAGTCTTTTCATCAGTTACACTAAATGCAGATATCATTTTTCTAAAATAGTACGATTTCAAATGTGAGCAGGGCAAGACGCTAAAAGATGCTCCATCGATTCAACTTTACCTAATTCATTACAAAAATGACAAAGGGCTTCATTAGAAGTTTTATTTTTTGTATCAGAGCATTAATTGTCTAATTGGATGCAGATGTATCTGAGCATTAATTGTCTAATTGGATGCAGATTTAATCTAAACCAGTCATTTTACACCAGTCCCAATTATATAAACATTTTTTTACAAATTCAGGGCGTTCAATGAAGTCCACCTTGTTTACGCCAACCAAACTCAACACAGAATCACAATGTGCAGCTAAATTTTTCACTTGAGTTACCTTGTCGATATACAACAATTTATTCATGTTAACAAATAACGAATTGGCCAGAGGCGCTAAAACATTTAAAAAGAAGAATTAAACACTTCCAGTTTGCAACAGCTGTCAGAGATTTACATTCAAGCTCATATCTTAAAATCGATACAGGAAAGGAGGAAGGTAATCTTAAGATTCTCCTCCAAACCAGAGCTTGCAACTGAGGGAGCAACTCTAAAAACCAAGGGTCTAAAAGCTCTATTCCATATCGGTTTTTGGGTAAAATGTTATCAACATAAAATGTTAAAACAGGGAACATAGAAAGTTTGCCATATTTCCTGTCTATTTTATGAAACTGATTACATAACAAATTCATTTGTTTCCATAACAAATCCCTGGTTCTCAATTTATGTGCCTTTTTCAAATATTGGGAACACTGCAAATGTGGAAAGCTTTCTATTCGCTGTGCATTGCATGGTTTTAGTTTTACTGGAATTTAACATGATTTGATCCCAGCATAAAAGAAAAAATAATCTATCAAAAGCTGAAGGCCAATAGGAGTACGGCCAAATATCAAAAAGTCATCAGCATATGATAACCATCTTAACTTCAGCAAATCCAGCTTAGGCGAAACAAACACATTATTCTCAATATGCTCACCAATGTCAGAAATATATAAATTAAAGAAGCAGAGGGCTAAAATGCACCCCTGCCTCACACCGGAGTAAGTGGTTATTTTCCTAGAAAGAACCCCTTTGTGGTGTACAAGGGGACCCCCGGTAAAAGTGACTCCAGGGAATAAAGGTAATTACACCAAGCAAGAAGTAATGCAAATTTATTGAACCCAAAAGCATGGTTCAGGCAGCCCTGTGTAACTGAACTGAATGAAATGAGATGTCAACACCACCCACTGCGGCAGAACATTTTATACATAATTTACCAAATTACCATACAACATTTTTTTTTACATTTTTAAGGCAGGTCGCAAGAACTGATTGGTGGGGCTACATTAGTCCCCTATATTCAAATATATGTTGAGTGATTGTAATTGGGTAATACATCTTTTGCCTATAACTACATCAACACCCCTCGTGACGTCACAAACCTTCCTGTACCGCGCCTACATTACGTGATTGTGCTGATCAGTCAAAAACACTTGTTTACCATTGGTTGGCATGGCCCAATATACAAAATGGCTTGAAATGGCAAAGAGTGAGACATTCACATTGAGTCTGACCAATAATGTGTGCTCCGGACATCAGCAAGGATGTTGCACTCTAGGGATACCAAAAACCTCTTCCCGCTGCTTGGCTTCCGACCCCATGCCCAATAACCCGTACCACAATGCTGTGGTCACCCAGCTCCCTTCTCACACCTTGCTGCCAAGTGAAATGTGTAAAAACTGTACCACACCGTAGCTGGAATTTAATTAACCATATTTAATTCCTATTTCTCTACAATTCTCCTTGTGCACCCAGGTGCCTAGCTCATTGGTCTTGAAAGTATCTCTTAGAGTGGCTTTGCTGTGGCTGCGTTCTCCTAGGAAACGTTAGCCATGCAACATCTCAGCGCACTGTTTCTGCTGAATGCTCCAAAAATAAATACTGTATGTCACAGATGGCCTGCTGTTCTTTTCTTATCAGCTGTCTGCGAGAAATGCTTACTTAACGTAGGCCTACAAACAAAATGGCTTTTCTAATGTTCATGTATTGCCCAAAAGCCCCCCTATGACATCTTGCACCCCGCACCTACTCTATACAACTACCCTCAAAGCCCCCACCCTTCATTGCGTTCCATCATGGGACTTCTTGCGCTGTGCCTGCTCCTGTGTCACTTTATGCAAGCAGCGCCATGTTCAATGATGTCCGTACCCCCAATATCACCAACCATGTCACTTGCGACGTCACCACGTTACCTGCGCAACTGGTTTGTGTGCCCCCCTTGGCAGTGTTGTATCTGGACCTTTGCAACATTGCCCCCTTTGATCGATCTATCGATCGACACATTTTGGGCCAGCAGCTCTTTGCTCTTTTCCTTTGATATCCACACCCTTGTTACCCTATGCAAACTCTCCCTTTGAGCCTTAGACTCCTCCGGTGAGCAACCCATTAACCTACATGCTTCCCCATCCACTGAACAATCTACCCAAAAGACCTCATAGTTGTAAATATCTATGGGTGGCATTGTGAGCATTCCCGGTGGACCATATTCAGCTATTTCTGTTTGTGTTTGTGTGTGTTGTACATGGGGTGTAATTTTCCTGACCCCGTCAACATTCAGGACCATCATATATTTCCCACTTTCCCTGTTTCCCGTCCAAATTCTTAATCGTAATGGACAAGCACAAAAGGGGATGAGTACCAGAACGAGTATTGGGACATTCTTCGCCCTTGTCTCACTTGAAGAAGTCACCAGAGTTGTCCACTCCGTGAAGGTCTCTTCCAAACAGGTTTCCCCTTGCTCATCCAGAACCATCAAGGACAACATTAGCTCTCTCGTCCCTGCACTCGCTGATCTCTGTAACCACTCCTTTGATACGGGTTTGTTCCCCTCCTCCCTCAAGCACACCCTTGTGCGCCCCATCCTCAAAAAAAAAGTCAGCAGACCCTTCCTGTCCAGCCAACTACTGCCCCATCTCTATCACCCCTTCCTGGGGAAACTGAAGAAGTTGGCCCTGTCCCAACTCAACTCTCGCACTGAACTTGTTGGCGATCTCCACGACCATCAATCTGGATTCAGAGCATCCAGAGGCACGGAAACTGCACTTCTGAACCCCCGCAAAGAACTGCTTGCATCTCTGGATTCCAACTCTCCTGCTGTCCTCATCTTTATTGATCTCTCCTCTGCATTTGATACCGTCAACCACTCCATCCTCATACAAAGGCTCCATGACACCATTGGTATCTCGGAGTAGGCACTGGACTGGCTGACCTCCTTCCTAACTGACTGCTCTTCCCAAGTTATCCAGGGCTCCTTCTCCTCGCCTACTTCCTTCTCCACCTGTGGTGTCCCCAAGGCTCTATTCTCTTGCCGTGGCTCTTTAACATCTACCCTACTCAGCTGGCACTCCTCATCTCCTCCTTTTCACCCAACTTCCAGTGTTATGCTGATGACACACAACTCTTCTTCAAACTCTCGGCTGACCTTCTTGCACCTTCCATCATCCCTGACTGCCTTTCTGCCATCCAGGTCTGGTGCACTTCCAATGATCTCTGCCTCAATGCCAGCAAAATGGAGATGCTTCCGATTGGGACCTCTGCACCTGACTTCTTCGCTTCACTCTGGCCTTCTTCCCTTGTTCCCTCTTCTGAAGCCAGAAACCTCAGAGTCATCTTCGACTCCACTCTCTCCTTCCTCCCTCACACTCAGGACATTGCCAAGAAGTCCCACTTTCAGTCTTCCTTCTCAAAGGAATTCTACCTTTTCTCACCTCACCCCAGAAGCTCAATGTCACCTGAGCCCTGGTTCTCTCTAGGCTTGACTATTGCAATAGCCTCCTCCTGAATCTACCTTCGTCCACTCTGCGACCCCTCCAGCTATTCCAGAATAGGGCATCAAGACTTATCCTTGGCCTCAAGTCCATGTACCGCATCTTTCCTGCCCTAAAAAGTCTTCATTGGCTCCCAGTTGCTTCATGGATTAAATTTAAATCACTCTTTATCATCCACAAGTCTGTCTGGGGAAGGGGACCACGCCAAATCGCCCCAGATTCTATCTATCCTCAGCACTTTCCTCGGCTCACCCTCCACCCCTGGAGGATCGCACTTAACTTACATTGCACTTCACCTGTTGTTCACCCATGAGCACCCCAGCACCTATCCCATTCCCTCTCCCTTCTGGACTTGCAAGTTCTGAATTCTCAGAAGGCATAGTAGGTTTGTCCTTCCCGTCTGCCACTGTATTTAATATTTTGTATGTATTTTAATTGTTTCTCATCCCTTGTTCGCTCCCTGTGGGTACTTTGAAACAGTTTTGACTTCCTGTGTAAGCGCCTAACAAGCGAATAATAAAATAAATATATAAATAAAATAACCACGTGGGGACCCAAGAAATAGACTATCGAGCCAATTGTTAGATATTACTGTGCTCATTTCCCTCGTCATAGTCTTGTGGAGTGTGTGAATCTCCTCAATAGCCTCCATCAGAGTTCCGTTTGCTGCGTCATTTGCAGGATAATGTACAGCAGCTGATTCCAAACTTGTTACAGACACCACCCTCTTTTGATGTTAGCAAGTCCAAAATGTACCTATTCTGTAGGCCAACTAATCTAACTGGCCCCAGTTCTTCCCTCACAGCGTGTAGTCCATTCTTCATCGGATTATCCAATTGTAGTACTTCGTACCTTGTGATTTGCAGCCATTTTGCATTGGCTGATGTTTGGACACCTGGAAGCAATAGGGACACAAAAATGTTGAGGCTTTATTAAACAGCCGGTACTCGGGTGGATTAGCAGCCAGTCTGTCAGAGGATTTTTGGGACCAATAATTGCTGTCCCTGAAAATTCTCTTCAAGTTCAATGATCTGGTTGGTCGTATATGCGCCCCCTGCTCAATGCTTTATTAGTGTGTAAATCTTTATATTCAATTGTGCATGATGTTTGTTGAATGGAATATGTTCTGAGCGGGGCTCCATCAGGGCAGGGCTGTGTAGGGTGACAAGGGAACATGTGTCTTCCCCATCTGCAGGGAGCTGGGCTTGTGCCTGGGTCCTGCATGCCCACCAACTATCCATAATAACTGCAGTCCCTCTCCTCAGCACTGAGATGCTCCTCTCCTTGGTGCATCCAGTATTTGTCACCAAATAGATATGAATCACAAATAAAAGTCTGAGGGCCTCATTACAGGGATGGCGGTAAGGGTTTACCGGTACCGGTATTTTACCGGTACCGGTATTTTACCGGTACCGTTAAATCCTTACCGCCTTACTACGAGGTCCCTTTGCGGGTTGGGGAATTTAACGCCTGCTTTTTGCAGGCGTTAAAAACCAACCCGCAAAGGGACCAGGGAGCTAATTACGGTACCGCAATTTGCGATACCGTAATTAGCGCCTTCCCCATTCCCATAGAGCCCTATGGGGCAAAAATGGGAATGGGGAAGGGCAATGGTGGAAGGGGGAATTACCGCCCCGCCAACCTTGGAATAGGGCGGTAATTCCCCTTTCCGCCAAGGCGGTGCCGGTATTTTACCGGCATGAACCATGGCGCTAATAGCGCCATGGTTCACCGTCATCCGTGTAATGAGGCCCTGAGTTCTTTACTCTCTTACTGTTGCTGCACTCTGTCGGCCCTCTGGTGTAATCACCTCATTTATCTCTGAGTGGGCAGACCTCTCCTCCTCCCTCCAGGCCTCAACCACTCAACTCCTTCTTGGGGACCTCAATATTTACCTAGATTCCCCTTGTTCCTCCTCCGTACTCTTCCGTGACCTGTGTGAGTCCCTCTCCCTTTCTATCCTCCCCTCTGGCCTGACTCATTCTGCAGGGCACACACTTGTCTTGATCTCCTCTGACCTCACCCTCTCCATCCCTCTGACCACTCCTCTCTCTTGGAGCGATCACTCCCTCCTCTCCTCCCATCTCTCCCTCCTTATCCCCAGGCCAAGCCAACCTCAACACTGCCACCTACCTCCTCAGAGATCCGCCCCATGAAGCGTGTCAGTAGAGGCTTTCACTGCCACCTTCTCTCCTCCCCTCCACCTCTGGTTGACTCACATCCTGACACAGCCATATCTATGCTCTACTCCTCTGTCTCCAATACTCTTGATGCTCTTGCCCCTGTCATGAGGATCTGTTTGAAGCCCAAAGCCAAGTGCAATTCTTGGTATGACTCTGACCTAGCTACACTTAAACGTAAGTGTTGGGTCAGCTGAGAGGAAATAGAGAGCTTCTTGTTCACCCTCTGACAAACTGGCCTAGCATCTGCTCCAAAGGCAATACCGACTCTCTGTCCACACTAAAAAGAGAGCCCACATCCAAGCCTGTGTCTCTGTGGCATCTAACAACTCGGCTGAACTCTTTACAATCTGCAAGGAGCTACCCAACCCTGCTACAGTTTCTACCTCTCCTGTCGCTTCCCAGGCCCTTTGCACGGCCCTTGCCTCTCACTTCATCTCTAAAACCCAGGATATCCTGTCCACCCTCTCGTCTCCTCCACCTCTCCTAACCTCTACTTGTTTGAACTATGGCTCTCTTACAGCCCCACCTCCCTCTTTCTCTTCCTTTCCTCTCTGTCCCCTGATGCAGTCTCTAGTTAAGTCCGATCTATGAAAGTCTCGTCAAAACAGGTTCATCACTGTTCTTCTAAAACCATCAAGGACCACATTGACACCCTCGCTCCTGCCGTAGCTGATTTCTGCAACCCCTCCTTTGCCTCAGGAGCACTCCCTTCCCCTCTGAAGCACTCTCTTATGCACCCTCTTCTCAAAAAACCCACAGCTGATCCCTCTTGCACAGCTAACTATCGCCCTATCCCCATCACTCCCTTTCTGAGCCAACTCCTTAAAACGCTGACCATCTCGCAGCTCAACCTTCACTCTGATTCTGTTGGTTGTTGCCACGACCATCAATCTGACTTCAGAGCTGCCAGAAGTTCAGAAACTGATCTCCTGAACATCCGTGAAGATCTGCTCTCCAACCTCAACTCTAATATCCCCTCTGTCCTCATCTTACTCAATCTCTCTTCTGCCTACGCGGTCAACCATTCCTTCCTTCTCAACCATCTCCATGACAAACTGGGCATCACTGATCAGGCTCTGGGCTGGCTGACCTCTTTCCTCTCTGATTGACCCTGCCAGGTCCAACTTGGGTCCTCCCTTTCATCTACCTCCCTCTCTAACTGTGGTGTTCCCCAGGGGTCTAACCTCTCACCCTGGCTCTTCAACCAGTACCTGGCAACTCTCGCCCACCGCATTACCATTTTCTGCTCAAATTTCCAGTGCTATGCCGATGACACTCAACTCATTTTCTGGCTCCCCTCGCCCACCTCCTCTCCCTCTCTCATCTCTGACTGTTTATCTTTTTTTTTTATTGCGTTTGGTTTGCAATCTAAATGCAATAGGTACAAACCTTTACAATTTAATACAAAAATATGATCTTCACAATTCATATTTACACTAAAACACCAGAGTACCAGCCCCTCCCCCCCACATGGGAAGAGAGACCAGAACAGCAAGACTGTCAGATTTCTCACATAGGAAAGACTGACCCCTTTCTTCCCGACCCTGTTTTGCTCTCTCTCCCCTTTCATCATCTTATTCTAGGAGGTTTAAGGACTTAAAAAGATCTACCACTGCTGCTGTCAGTTGCACTTCTTGCCCTGATATCATTCTATACCACATATTCTCTGATGTTAACCATTCAATCCTTTCCACAAATCTTCCTAACTTTTTTACCCTCAAGGCAAGTTCCTCCACACTCCATTAAGAGATGCCGGAGTGACTTATTTTTTGGAACCACACAGCCTTCGCAGTATTTCACAGCTTTATCCCCTTGTTTGAGGATCTCTAGTATTTCCCCTGTGGGCAGGATGTTAAGCCTGGCCCTAAGGAAATTGTTCCTAATCTTGTCATCTGGGATTTTGTCTAGATAGCTTGGGAGAAATCCTAACTTGTTGTCAGTTATCAGAAACGTGTTTTGAGGGAGCGACGATCTAATTTTCTCAATGGTTTCTATCCAGTCCAATGATTCCAACTCCCATTTTGCCCTCAGGGGATTCCCAATCTGGGTTTCTATGCTTGAGTCCATTTTGGCTAGCGCTGTTTCTACTCTTAGTTCTAGGCCCCGCACAATGCTGGATTTTAGCCGGCCATGATGAGCCTTGATGTCCACATACAAAGAGCCTGGCATGGGGCTTGCAGTCTCTCTAAAGAGGGATAGCAGTTTCCATTCTGCCAGGCAGCCTAGGGATTTTAGTCCCAGCTCATAGCGCAGGCGCCAGCCAGAGGTGCTCCAAGGAAGATTTAGAGCCACCTTCCAGATTCTTCCTTCCACCTTCGACCAATTGAGGTCCCACATGTGTGGTTTTGCTTCTAGGCCATACAGTATCATTGGGACCATTTTGACTGTACCTTATTATTGGAACGATTGAACATTTGCAGTATTTGGCACACATTTTTACCAAGTGAGGGATGAAGGAGAGCGATTTAGTGAGAACATCCTGTTCATCTTTATATATTGCTGGACTTCCATGGATCTTATATCACAAGTATAGTAGATCTTCCACTTGTGGGATTATTTGTCCATCCAATACCCGTTGTTTGAAGCTGATCTTCTTCATGGGGTGTTTAAATACTAGGATCTTGGATTTTTTGTGGTTTATTATTAGCCCATTTTTGCCAACGTACTCGCTAAGCCCATTCAACAATCGCTCAGACCAATAGCAGTTTTGTCTAATACCACGGTGTCGTCGGCGTAAGCCAGCCAGAAGATCTTTCTCCCGTTTAGTTCCGGGCTGGCTAAAGCCGACGACCTCAGGTCTTCCCCTGCATCTGCTATAAATAGATTGAAGAATGTGGGCGCTCCCAAACATCCCTGCCTTACCCCTCGGTCCACTGGCACTGACTCTGACAGGTGCCCCTCATTATCGAGTCAAACCCTTACTGTCGTCCCCCTGTGGAGCTCCATTATCATTGACAGAAGTGTTTCTGGGATCTCTTTCCTCCGTAACTTACACCAAAGCTTTGATCTGTCAATCTGATCGAAGGCCTTAGAGAGGTCGATCCATGCCCCATATAATGGTGCACCTCTTTTGGACGTAGTGGCTTTGCTGAGAAGATTTAGTATTATGCCATTCAACGATGTGGACAGCCCTTTTCTAAATACTGTCTGACAACAGGATAGAATCTTCTCCTGTTCTACCCAAACCAAGAGCTCATTTAGTAGCAACCTCATGAATATTTTGCTCTCGATATCAAGGAGTACGATAGGGCGGTAGTTCGATGGATTTGTCCTATCGCCCTCCTTAAAGAATGGTATTACCACTGCCGACAGGGGAAAATCCCTTTTCTGAAGGATCTCACTATATAGTTGTTTTAGTAGCTTTGCCCAGAGAACTGGATCTTTTTTGAGGACCTGATATGTAGGGCCATTTGGTCCTGCTGCTCTTGATGTTGAAGTCCTACATATTACTTCCACAATCTCTTCCTACTCCAGACGCACCTCCCACCCTTTGTCTAACGGCAAACACTTTAGCTCCCTTTGCAGTCTTCTAAATATTCTTGTGAGATGTTCTATCCAGTCCCTTTTGGGGGCCAGATTACAGAGAGAGCTATTAGACTGAGAGTCCAGTTCACTTATTATCGACCAGAAGCTTCTCGAGTTTGATTCTGAGAGCAGGTTCAGCATTTGTTCCCCATCTCGCTGGTAGCGGAGAGCTTTTTGATTTTTTACCCAGGCTCGATAATTGCTTCTAATGGCTTTTACTTCGAAGTTATACGATCTTGGATTCAATTTTAAATCCTTTAGGTTGCAAATACTTTTTCTCAGATTTCATTTTTTTGCCCATGTTTCCTCATCGAATCTATGCGTGTGTTTGTGCTGAGTGTTGTTTTGGAGGGGTTCTCAGGGGGACCAGTGACCAGATGATGTTCACAAATTTTTCTGGTTGTCTCAGTTCTCGAACCGTCTGCTCTGAAATGTTTTGCAGTTTTTTATTTAGCACCCTTCCACCTTGGCCGTACTTAACCAATCTTAATTTTCCTTTTATCCCCATTATGTTTTGATTATGCACTAGCATTGTTGACATTGAAAAGCCTATGAATGAGAGCTCCAATCTCGATTGGTCACTACCCCCTTCTTGCTTCACCTCTAACTCAGAATTACAGGAGAATAAGTCCTCGCTTACAAAGATATAATCTAAAACAGAGGCTGAATTTCCTCTGTGCCACGTCGTGCAAGGGTCTGTATCTCCCTGTGAGGCGTTATTTAATATTTTCAAGTCGCATGTATTTGTAAAATCAAGCCAGGCCTTCCCTTTACTGGATAACTTCTGAACTCCCCCTCCCTTAATCCCGTTTTTCCGATACACACACTGCATTAAGATCCCCCGCCAACAAGATGTTCACTCCTTGCCATTCCGCCTTAATTTTCCCCAATAGGTCTGTTAGCTTTCCCAGAAAAACCTGTATTTTGGAAGAGGCGGGATTCCAATATACATTTATCACAATTAGGGCAGGATTATTTAAACTGGAGATCAGTTGTACTTTGCTAGCTAATATACCTATTTTGTCTTCATAAATTGGGGTGACGAGTTTAATGGAGCTACTTTTGAAAGCCATGAACAGACCTCCCGCAGTGCATCCTTTCGCCTTTTGGCTAGCTGGCAAGCAATGTGTAACAAACCCTTCGATCTCTATTGGGTTTACAAGCCATGTTTCTTGAAATACCAATATGACCATCTTCCCAAAAAGGTAGTCTCTTGTGGCTTTCGCGCTGAATGTGCTGGAACTCCGTGTGTTCCAGCTTACCATATGAAGCCCTTTTTGACTAAAGACCCTGGGTGCCTAGACCCATGCTTCTCAGGACTTGTGACAAGATGTCTGGTAACGCTGCCAAGGTTTATTACTGATTTAAAGCCCCTTGAGCAATCCCAGCACCCCCCATATCCCCAGGCCCCTGCGGACCTCGTCCATCTCGTCGCAAATGCTCCCCTTGTCTGCTATTGGTTTGAGATGGGTGGTTGAAGGGAATGTTGGGCAGGTTGTTGGACACTACAAGTCCTTCATGTTCCAGGTCTCTGGCAGCCTTTAGAATCACAGACTCCGCTTTTTTTTTTTAACTTAGTCCTATCTCTACCATGAACAAGTTGTTCTGGTCTGGAAATTTGGCATATTCAATGTCATCCGTGGAGAACAAAAAGAGACATCTAACTTTTTTGAATATGTTCAGAATCACCGATCTACTTAAGGACTAGAGCTTGGTTAGCTTAGTTTTGCTTTTCAGCCAAGGCTTTGGGATTTCAAAGCTGGTAGAGTCCTTAACTGGGGTCACTGTTTTTTCTCTTTGGCCCCCAGCTTCCCCTTAATTGTGGGTTCCTCTGGTCCCGCCTTGCTTGATTTCCCCAACCCCGTTCCTGTTCCTGGAATGGTTTGGAATTTTCCTTCCCCCAAGCTCATAGACACTGTTGGTAAAGTCACTCTTTGGCCAGACAGTTGCAGCTTCAGCTCTTCTTTTTTCGCTGTCATAAATATCGGGGCCATTTTTCTATTTGCTCCCGCAGTGTGCAGTGTTGCTTCTTCTGTATGAATATTTGGGCAAGTTTCAATTGTTTATTCCCTTGTACCCTGTTAATATCATCTGTTTTTGTTTGGATGTTGGTTTGAAGACCAATACTCACACGCACCACTTCGGGATGATTGTTTTTGTCCAGCTGCCCTGCAGTTGTCACTCCCGTCTGATTTTGAGCGGGGATCTCCAAACTGCTGTCTTCTATTTCTGAGCAGATCTCCTGCTCCTTCCCTCTGCTTTTTTTGCTTTTGATTTTCTTTCCTTTTTTGTGGCCCAATGTGCATTGCCCTCATTAGTATTTTGATGTTTCTGACTTTTTAGTTTTTAGGCTTTTTTTCTTGTTTTTTTGCCAAATGAGGGCAAATCTCCATCTTGGCTTTCTTTCCCTTCCGTCTTTTCTTTGTCTTTCTTCTCCTCCTATAGTTTTGGTTACTTGCTTCAGTCCAATTTGAGGCTGGTCCATTTAAGGCTTCTGCAGCCTCTTCCCCTAGCGTTTGTTGGGTCTCTTTTACAGTCTCAACTTGGTCTTCTGGTATTTTTGCAGTCCGCATAAGTTCTTCTATTGTCGATTCCGATACTGGTGTGTCTTCAAATGTTTGGGGATTTATCTCTCCAGTTTGAGTCTCATGTTCCCTCAGTTTGGGCTTGTCCTGCCAAATTCGAAGGCACTCCAGCTGATTTCTCCCAGTCTCCTCAGCCTTTCCATTTCCAATCAGTTGTACTCGAAGGAGATCTACATCTATGCTTTGTTTATCAATTTCTTTTTTAACTTCCATTACTGATGGAGCTATGGTGACATTGATCCCATTACTCAGACCAACCATGGACGTGTCACACTTTGCCATTTCATTTGTTAGTTCCAACAGTATTCCTGCTTGCGATTGCACCTTCCCTCTTAGCAGTTCAAAGACTGAGACCAAAGAGTTTAAAACATAGTTTAAAGCGCTCAGTGTTGTGCCACTTGGGGTTGAAATTTCAGCTATGTCTCCTTCCCTTCCAACTGATGAATCTTTGTTTTGGATTTCTTCTTCGTCGCATATATCTCTTCCATCATTTTCATGTCCATTCTTACTGCTCCCTCGTTCCTCGGGTGCATCCTCTAGTGCTGCCTCTGTTCGCAACTCTTCGTCCAGGGGGGTTTCGCTCACTCTGCTCTTTGCTGCTGGGCGTCCCCAGCTTAGGTCTGGTTGTTCTACCAGTTCATCCAGACTTCTACTTCTTCTCTTCCCAAAGTATTCCTTGATTTCTCTTTGGATGTTCTTGGTAGTCACCGTATATTCCAGCCCTCTTTTCCAGTGGTTGGTTTGTTCAATTTGGCTCTCCTTCCCATTTTCCTCATCATCAAATTGCGGTTTTACGCTGTGTATTTGGGCCTTGGTTATTGATGGGTTTTGAGCAGGGCTCTCAGCTATGCCCCCCGTTAAAGGTGTCCCTGTCAATGTAGAATGTGCCACTGGTTCCAAGTAGGAGCCATCCCACTCTGGCACATTTGTCAGGTCCAAGTGGGCTGTGCTTCTTAAATTCATTCTTAATTCAGTGAGTTTATCTTGGATTGATTACTTCTTCTCTTTATTTACAAAATGAGGGGTATTTGCCACTGACTTGGGTTCAGAGAATTCAAGCTCTCTTGTCCTTTGGGGGCCTCTGCCAGAGCTTCTTATGTCCCCTGTTTTCCAGTACTTTGCTCTTACTCTTGAGCTCCACTGAGCTTACTGGGCTGTCAGAGCCTCCACCTCTCTGCTCACCGCTGGTCGTTACACAAAGAAATCAAGTGGGGCCACTTTCCTGGTTCTTCGCTTCCCAAGCACTTCCCAAGCTGCAAAGCCCAGCTGAGTTTGCCTGTACCAAGCTCACCGCTCCAAGGCGTTATGAGCTGGGTTGAGCGACACCCAATGGTGCTTACTTGTGGATCCCTATTGTCCCCTGTTGTACAGCATGTCCCTTCTCGCCCCACCAGCCAAAATTAAAACCCAGGCAAAATCCCCGGCAACCCGCTCACAGGCTTACCGCGTCCGGCTGTTATATGCTGTGTTGTCAGGTTCTAACAGTGCTTCCTTCTTATGCTCTGTTTGTTCTGGGTCTACTTTACCGCGCAGATCAGCTAAACGCGCAAGACACTCTCGCCTCACTCCACTCTAGATCCCATAAATCTTACCGGCTCAGTAGACGTGAGTGGTAGTGGGTAACACAGGACGTAGACGCGTTCAGGAAACCAGGGGTCCGTCTAGTTCCAGCGACACCCGACAAACACCAAACACTCTGCCTCACTCCACGTCGCTCCGCTCCCTGGAGGACGTCTTATAGGAGACAGTAGTGGAAGCGAAGAGAGGACTTCTTCTTTTCAATGGCAATAGTGTTTCCAATGTGTTTTCAAACGCTCTGTTCAATCGGGCACAGTTCAAAAGAGCATCAGCAGCTCATAGGAAATAGATCAGCAAAGTTCACCAAACACTCTCCTCACTCTCTGACTGCTTACCTGCCATTCAGGATCGGTGTGCTGCCAATGATCTCTGTCTGAAGGCCAGTAAGACTGAGATCTTCACCTTCCTTTCCTGTCACTCTCTGGCCGGCATCCCTTGGCCTTCCTCCTACTCCCACATGTAAGGCTAAGAACCTCTGGGTCACCTTTGACTCCACGCTCTCCTTCTCTGTCCACATCTTTGATGTCACAAAGTCAAACTTCCTACTGCACCTCCTCAGAGGTATTCTGCCTTTCCTCTCCTTCCCCCAGAAGCTCACTGTCACTCAAGCCCTGGTTTTCTCTAGGCTGGATTATTGCAACAGTCTCTTTTTTAAATCTTCCTGCTTCTACTCTCTGCCCTCTGCAACTTATCCAGAACAGGACCGCAAGACTTGTCCTTGGCCTCAAGCCCTGGGATCGGATCTCTCCAGCCCTGAAATCTCTCCATTGGCTCCCAGGGGCTGCAAGGATTAAATTCAAAACCCTCTGCATCGACCACAAGGCTTTCTGCGGCCTGGGTCCAAAATACCTTCAGCTTTCCCTTCGTAAATACCTTCCCTCCTGGGATCTTCGCTCCTCTACCTCCAACTCCCTCAGGGTCAGTCGTTTCTCAAAGAAACAAGATGGGGATAGATCTCTGTCTTCATCGGGGCCTCCCTCTTGAATAGCCTCCCTGCCAATCTGAAACCTGAGGAGAACCATCTGCGGTTCCGGAAGTACCTCAAGACCTTCCACCTTCACTTCTCCTCTTTCCTGCTGATTTGCTCTGCTCTCAGCATCGTGCACCTGGCTTACCCTTTGACTCTCGGGCCCAGGTACCTGCTCACCCTGCCACCCACCCGCACTGCCTCCTGGCAATCGCTTGCACTAGGTGTCTGTATCTGTAACCATTCAGTCCCCCCTTCTTCTCTGCACTTATCAGACACAACCTGTCTCCCGCCCCTCACTTAGCACTTGCCATTTTTGCTTGATGCCCTACTTTTGTTTTGTTGCGTTTACTATTTATTTATTTATTATTTATCTGTATTATCTGTTTTCCTTGTTCGGCACTTTCCACTTCTCCCCCCTCCCTTGCACTTTCCCCTTTTCCTCTCTCATGCACTTGCGCATTCTCAATGTCACTGGTCCTAGTAAGATCAGTGTTTTGTACTCTCTTGTTCCCCTCCCTTGCCTCGTCGCGCTCTGAAACACTTGTGTACAAGCGCGATATAAATAAAATATCAATTCAATTTAATTCTTTATGTGCAAAGGTTGTTTTTTCTCCTCGATCCACGTTAGAGCATGAACATGTTTGTTCCAAACTGTGGAACATCTGGTATACATTTTTCTCACTACATTGTCCTCGAACACTACCAGTCCTTCCGCCCCACAATATTGCAACATTCCCTCCTCCACTGCCCTATCATGGAAGACAAACCCCTCAATGCGCATCAGTGTTCTTGTGTGGCACTATGAAATGATGTGGCCTGTCTCATTGTGACACTTTAATCTGCTGTGGGTTGTGAACAGTTGCTCCCCCCTTCTCGCCCCATCTGTCACAAGTTCTAATATAATGCAGGCCTTGCAAATTCTTAAAAATGTACACTGGTCCTGCAGGTCAAGTGCCTTAGTTTTTATAATCGACCTAACAGAAATGCACTTGCCCCATAATTAGTGGTTACAAAAAATGTACAAGTTCTTTCTGTGAAATTGTACATGTCATGATGCTCCCTCCTTTGGTGAGCCTTTCTAGCGCGGGTCTTTTGACTTTTGAGTGGTGCACTGTGGCTGCAGATCTCTCTTTTGCACACCTACAGTGGCTAGAAAGCCAATTCTGTGCCACTCATTTACCGCAAGGGAGATTGGGGCACATCTGCTGACATTGCGGCGTATTTCTAAACCACCCTTGCACGTAATGATCAACAGCGATTTTTGCTGCATGATTGCTGGTTTCAGTCGGAGTGGAAAGTTTTTCCACTAATGTCTCCCATGTCGCTGGCATGCGTGGCACATTTTGCAATAATCTTAGTGACCCTTGACGAATGTTCCTTTCTGCACTGTCCTGCCTCACACTAAACAGATATTCAGAGGAAATTTGTTTGGTGATTTACACCTGCACTTCAGAGTAGGGCTACTTTATTTTAGTAGTGTATTATTGCCTCTTTGCTGAGCGGCTGCTGTAATAGTAATGGGACAGCACCAGAACTCCTCAAAGGGGCTGCTATACTTAATGAGACTGTGCTAACTATATTGATAAGCAATGTGTGGGTCCTTGCATCTGTTAATTGCATCGAAAGGTCATTAAAAACAACCATTGGCTTTGCCAACAATTTTAGCTTCCCTACAGGCATTTGCTAGGCACTGACATAATAGGGGTAATTCATAGAATTTCGCACACAAGTGGCGCACGCAGCTGGCGCACAGTGTGCGCGTGCGAATGTCTGCGCCAGCCGCGTGCGCTAAAATCGATTTCCGTGCACAGCATATTCATGGATTTTAGCCTCCAAAACCAGCCGTGGCGCAGAGTGGCACAGCGACCCTGCAGCAGCGCCAGTTACGCCCCCAAGAACGCCCTTGCGCAAGGAAAAGCCATCAAAATCCCCAATCCAGCGCAAAGGGCTGCGCTAACCCTGGACCAGTTTACAGGGCTGCCAAACAGTAAATGGCAAGCGGGGAACGTGTATTACTGGGGTTTGCGTGAAGTTTCACACTCGATAGGCCCTGTGCAAGCGGGGTACATGTATAACTGGGGTTCGCGTGAAGTCTCACACGAGATTGGATCCAGGTACGTGTATTTCGGTGGTGCACAGGAAGTTTCACACGCGAAAGGGCCTGTGCGAGTGGGGCACGTGTATAACTGGGGTTCACGGGAAGTTTCACACGCGATTGGAGCAGGGTACATGTATTACGGGGGTTTGCAGGAAGTTTCACACGCGAAAGGGCCTGTGCGAGTGGGGTACGTTTATAACTGGGGTTCGCGGGAAGTTTCACATACGATTGGAGCAGGGTACGTGTATTACGGGGGTTCGCGGGAAGTATCAAATGCAATTGGATCCGGGTATGTGTATTTCGGGGTGCGCAGGAAGTTTCACACGTGAAAGGGCCTGTGCTAGTGGGGTACGTGTATAACTGGGGTTCGCGGGAAGTTTCACATGCGATTGGAGCAGGGTACTTATATTACGGGGGTTCGCGGGAAGTTTCACACACAAAAGGGCCTGTGCAAGTGGGGTATGTGTATTACTGGGGTTCGCGGGAAGTTTCAGACACGAAAGGGCCTGTGCGAGTGGGGTACGTTTATTACTGCGGTTCGCGTGAAGTTTCACACGCGAAAGGGCCTGTGCGAGTGGGGTACGTGTATTACTGGGGTTCGCGGGAAGTTTCAGACGCGAAAGGCCCTGTGCGAGTGGGGTACGTTTATTACTGCGGTTCGCGTGAAGTTTCACACGCGAAAGGGCCTGTGCGAGTGGGGTACGTGTATTACTGGGGTTCGCGGGAAGTTTCACATGCGATTGGAGCAGGGTACTTATATTACGGGGGTTCGCGGGAAGTTTCACACACAAAAGGGCCTGTGCAAGTGGGGTATGTGTATTACTGGGGTTCGCGGGAAGTTTCAGACACGAAAGGGCCTGTGCGAGTGGGGTACGTTTATTACTGCGGTTCGCGTGAAGTTTCACACGCGAAAGGGCCTGTGCGAGTGGGGTACGTGTATTACTGGGGTTCGCGGGAAGTTTCAGACGCGAAAGGCCCTGTGCGAGTGGGGTACGTTTATTACTGCGGTTCGCGTGAAGTTTCACACGCGAAAGGGCCTGTGCGAGTGGGGTACGTGTATTACTGGGGTTCGCGGGAAGTTTCACACGCGAAAGGGCCTGTGCGAGTAGGGTACTTGTATTACTGCGGTTTGCGTGAAGGTTCACATGCGAAAGGGCCTGTGCGAGTGGGGTACGTGTATTACTGGGGTTCGCGGGAAGTTTCAGACACGAAAGGGCCTGTGCGAGTGGGGTACGTTTATTACTGCGGTTCGCGTGAAGTTTCACACACGAAAGGGCCTGTGCGAGTGGGTTACGTGTATTACTGGGGTTCGCGGGAAGTTTCAGACGCGAAAGGCCCTGTGCGAGTGGGGTACGTTTATTACTGCGGTTCGCGTGAAGTTTCACACGCGAAAGGGCCTGTGCGAGTGGGGTACGTGTATTACTGGGGTTCGCGGGAAGTTTCACACGCGAAAGGGCCTGTGCGAGTGGGGTACTTGTAATACTGCAGTTTGCGTGAAGGTTCACACGCGAAAGGGCCTGTGCGAGTGGGGTACGTGTATTACTGGGGTGCGCGGGAAGTTTCACACGTGAAAGGGCCTGTGCTTGTGGGGTACGTGTATAACTGGGGTTCGCGGGAAGTTTCACATGCGATTGGAGCAGGGTACTTATATTACGGGGGTTCGCGGGAAGTTTCACACGCGAAAGGGCCTGTGCGAGTGGGGTACGTGTATTACTGGGGTTCGCAGGAAGTTTCAGACACGAAAGGGCCTGTGCGTGTGGGGTACGTTTATTACTGCGGTTCGCGTGAAGTTTCACACGCGAAAGGGCCTGTGCGAGTGGGGTACGTGTATTACTGGGGTTCGCGGGAAGTTTCAGACGCGAAAGGCCCTGTGCGAGTTGGGTACGTTTATTACTGCGGTTCGCGTGAAGTTTCACACGCGAAAGGGCCTGTGCGAGTGGGGTACATGTATTACTGGGGTTCGCGGGAAGTTTCACACGCGAAAGGGCCTGTGCGAGTGGGGTACTTGTATTACTGGGGTTTGCGTGAAGTTTCACACGCGAAAGGGCCTGTGCAAGTGGGGTACTTGTATTACTGAGGTTCGCGTGAAGTTTCACACGCGAAAGGGCATGTGCGAGTGGGGTACGTGTATTACTGGGGTTCGCGGGAAGTTTCACACGCGAAAGGGCCTGTGCGAGTGGGGTACGTGTGTTACTGGGGTTCGCGTGAAGTTTCACACGCGAAAGGGCCTGTGCGAGTGGGGTACGTGTGTTACTGGGGTTCGTGGGAAGTTTCACACGCGATTGGCCCTGTGCGAGCAGGGTACGTGTATAACTGGGGTGCGCGTGAAGTTTCACACGCGAAAGGGCCTGTGCGAGTGGGGTACGTGTATTACTGGGGTTCGCTGGAAGTTTCACACGCGAAAGGGCCTGTGCGAGTGGGGTACTTGTAATACTGCAGTTTGCGTGAAGGTTCACACGCGAAAGGGCCTGTGCGAGTGGGGTACGTGTATTACTGGGGTGCGCGGGAAGTTTCACACGTGAAAGGGCCTGTGCTTGTGGGGTACGTGTATAACTGGGGTTCGCGGGAAGTTTCACATGCGATTGGAGCAGGGTACTTATATTACGGGGGTTCGCGGGAAGTTTCACACGCGAAAGGGCCTGTGCGAGTGGGGTACGTGTATTACTGGGGTTCGCAGGAAGTTTCAGACACGAAAGGGCCTGTGCGTGTGGGGTACGTTTATTACTGCGGTTCGCGTGAAGTTTCACACGCGAAAGGGCCTGTGCGAGTGGGGTACGTGTATTACTGGGGTTCGCGGGAAGTTTCAGACGCGAAAGGCCCTGTGCGAGTTGGGTACGTTTATTACTGCGGTTCGCGTGAAGTTTCACACGCGAAAGGGCCTGTGCGAGTGGGGTACATGTATTACTGGGGTTCGCGGGAAGTTTCACACGCGAAAGGGCCTGTGCGAGTGGGGTACTTGTATTACTAGGGTTTGCGTGAAGTTTCACACGCGAAAGGGCCTGTGCAAGTGGGGTACTTGTATTACTGAGGTTCGCGTGAAGTTTCACACGCGAAAGGGCATGTGCGAGTGGGGTACGTGTATTACTGGGGTTCGCGGGAAGTTTCACACGCGAAAGGGCCTGTGCGAGTGGGGTACGTGTGTTACTGGGGTTCGCGTGAAGTTTCACACGCGAAAGGGCCTGTGCGAGTGGGGTACGTGTGTTACTGGGGTTCGTGGGAAGTTTCACACGCGATTGGCCCTGTGCGAGCAGGGTACGTGTATAACTGGGGTGCGCGGAAGTTTCACATACAATTTGAGCAGGGTACGTGTATTCCTGCGGTGCGCAGGAAGTTTCACACGCGATTTTGCTGTCAGAGTGGTGTACTGAATTTCGGGGGTGCGCGGGGAGTCCTACACGTAAATTGGCAGTGTGGGTCCTCCCAGGTGTTCCCTCTACACCCTCCACGGCCCCTGCAGGCAGCCCCCATCACAGGGGACTACCCTGCACCCCCGGTCATGTCCCACAAGCAGCCCATCTACCATGGGACTGCCCCCCAGCCAAGCCACATGTCAGCTTGCACTACTGATCACCCACTCATGTCCCCCTGCGCCCCCACCCCCAGCAGTCATGGGCACCTGCCAGCAGGCCCCCACTCATGTCCCACTCATGTCCCTTTGCACCCCCACCCCCCAACAGTCAGGGGCTCCTGCCAGCAGGCCCCCACTCATGTCCCCCTGCACCCCCACCCCCCAGCAGTCAAGTGCACCTGCCAGCAGGCCCCCACTCATGTACCACTCATGTCCCCCCTACACGAAATTAAGATGCACAGTCATGGCCCACTTCTACACCAAAAAATATCACATCATGCCACCCCATTCTTGAGACACAATGATTTCCCATTCCACCCCACACTGACATGCCTATCTCAAGACACAAACCAAAACTCAACTATGTACATCAACACATGTCCATCACACACATACACTGGTTGACATTGCTTGTGTAAATCCACAATTTCACATGCATCAACCCAATGAGCAAATCCCACACATGGAACTAAAATATGAAAATGTATTATGTACATAAATAAATAAATGAAATGAAAACATACCAAAATATCAAACATGAAATGAAAATCATGTGAAAAAGATGAGTGAATGAAAATGATAAGCAATGCAAAAAAATTTGAAAGAAAAACAGTCCAAACTCTCCCTCCCCCAACGCAAATCCAAAAAAAGGTAAAAAAAAAGATATCCATTGTTTCATGTTCATAATGATAAATAAAAATACGAAATCAATCCATAGTCCAACTATTTACAATACATTGTCCTGAAAAAAAAACATTACTCCATGTCCATAATGGAAAAAAAAATCCAAATGAATCCATGATGTAACTTTATACAATCTACTGTCCAAAATAAAAATCCATTAATCCATGTGCAAAAATCCCAAAAATAAATCAATCCATTTTCCAACAATGTAAAGGGTCCATGAGCCCAACTAAACAAATGAAACCTACCTAAGAAACTACCTAAAAATATAACTATATTCAAATGTGTGTGGCATTGTCCATTGACCACAAATAAAAGGAAAACGAAAAGGAAACCTAACTCTAAAAACTATTTACAATGGCAGCGGGCTAGTCCGACGGCTCACTTTTGGATTTCCCGGGCCAGGGCATCATCGAACTCCTGCTCAATGTCCTGGAGGCGGTCCTCTTCCATGGCCCCGAGGGTTCGCAGGGACGACGACATGTTCTCCGCCAACTCCGTGCGAATTGCCTCGAGGCACTCGGCCTCCTCAGGGCCCTCCGCATGGAGTTCTCCGCCCTGACCATCATGAGCCGTGCCTCTTCTGCCCGCTGCAGCTCCGCATCTATAGCATGGCCTAACCGCTGCCACACGGGAGACACTTCCAGTCCTGGGTCCTCCTGCCCTCTGGCCGATGCCTGCCCCTCCGATGATGAAGGCCCCGAGTCATCATGGCTCCCACCTTGTTGCTGCTGCTGCTGTGCCTCTGCCTGTGCCCTGGCTCTTGCTGCCTGCACATCCTCCTCCGGCTGGGGTGTGTTAAGTCAGGAGAATTTCCTAGACCAAGTAACCAGAATCCTGACTTCAAGATTTTGAACTCGTCGTGTAGAAGACGAATTCTTTTTGTCAATGTACCAAACAGAGAGGAATAAAAAACTCTCTGACCAGTCAATTAACCAAAAGATGGTTTTGAGATGAGAGGACGTCACAGGAACCAGTCAACCTGCAAAGGAACAATGCATTAGCGACACAAGACAATTGCAATAGCTATGCTCAACCAACCAACCAAACTGCAAGTACCTGAGAATAGATTTAGTTGACTGACTGGCAAATCACAATGGGACTATGACGTCAGTATTCTGAGGAGAACAAAGAAATAATCCGTAACTAACCAGGAACTTCACAAGGAGCAAAAGCAGGATAGAAGAATTAAAGGAACAGTCTTACCGGATGATAGTTTCCAAGGAAGTCCAGAATGGAAGGGTTCAATGAAGAGTAGGAAATCCGCAAGCAATGAGTGATCCACCTACCCACCGACGGCACGCGGACGCCTAGTTAAGTTTCCAGTTCCCAGTGAAAACAAGGAAGTCCGTAGAAAAGTTCCAGTAGCAGTAGAACGAAGGACGTAGATGACAAGAAAAATCCGTGAGCAGTTCCAATAGTCAAAAACCCAGCGGGCCAAATCCGAGCAGACGTCCGTAATCCGTAACAGTTCCAATAAGCAGTTCCGAGGATCGAGGCACTGACAAGAGGGACAAAACAGCAGGAATCCAGTAGGCAGTCTGGGTCACAATTCACTAAACTCAGCAGAAGCAAGGTTAGAAACTTAGCGGCAAGAGAAATGACAATTTCAGAAGCAGCGAGTATCGGGGAAGGCGGGACATAAGACGAAAACCAAAAGTCACGTGATATTCTAACCATGCGTGAAGACACGTGACTTCAAGTACGCAGAGTGAGAGCGTTTCCATGGCAAAGACCAATGCTTCCTAAAGAACACGGAACGAAGTGGCTGAGCAAACTTCCGTGTTCTGAAATAACGTCTTCGTGACAAAAGTGAAGGAACCACACGTGAAGAAACCAAGCGAGTCGGGAAAGAAAGATTGCGTATTTGCCTCCTTGACTTACGGATCCTGACAGCATCCTCTCCCAATGAAGCCTTACCCCCACGAGAGGCCATAAATTGAAACATGAGATCAGGAGCATGGATATTGGAGGCCGGTTCCCAGGTCCTGTCTTCCGGACCATAACCTTTCCAGTCCACTAGAAAGAACTGCTTGCCTCTGACCGTCTTGACGTCCAATATAGCCTGTACCTTGTATTCTTCCGTACCCTGGACCATAACAGGTGGCGGACGAGGAAGAGAAAGAGCTGGTGAGAGGCATGGTTTGAGCAAAGAGACATGAAAAACTGGATGGATTTTCCAGGATGATGGAAGATCCAGTTTCACCGCAACTGGGTTAATCAAAGAAAGCACAGGAAAGGGGCCCACAAAACGAGGTAAAAGACATCTGCGACCTGGTATACGGAGATTTTTGGTGGACAACCAAACTTTGCTCCCCGGTGCATACTGAGGGGCTGGTTCTCTATGCCGGTCAGCATACTGCTTAGCATGGTCTTTCGCTGTTTTTAACTGACGAAGGACAGCCTCATGAACGGTTGTAACGTCTCGTAGGCAACCCTGTACTGCTGGATTAGCAATGTCCGTGACGAGATCTAGTGGAAGAGTCCAGGGATGTTGGCCATACATAGCAAAGAATGGCGTAGTACCAGTAGAAGTATGAATAGAGTTGTTATATGCAAACTCGGCATGGATGAGCACCGAAAACCAAGACTCTTGAAATTGCAACATTAGACAGCGCAGATATTGCTCGAGGGTGGCATTGAGTCTTTCGGTCTGACCGTCAGTTTGTGGGTGATAAGCACTGGAAAACCGGTCGTCTATACCTAATGAACTGGTAAGGTGCCTCCAGAATCTTGAGGTGAATTGAGACCCTCTATCAGATATAATAATATCAGGGAGGCCAAAATCACGAAAAACATGACGCAGAAATAGATCCGCAAGAACAGGGGCAGTAGGCAAACCCTGGCATGGAACAAAACGAGCTAGTTTGGTGAAATAGTCCACTATGACCCAAACCGTATCAAAACCTTGAACAGGTGGAAGCTCGACGATGAAATCCATCGATATCATTGACCACGGACGTTCGGGGACAGGTAAGGGTTGCATAAGTCCCATAGGTTTCGTGGTGGATCCCTTGCACTGAGCACAAATAGAACAAGCGGAGACATAAACAGAGACGTCTCGCTGTAATGACGGCCACCAACACCAGCGACGTAACAATTCCTGGGTCTTGCGTCTCCCTGGATGGGCCGCCAGCAAGGAATCATGGCACCATTGCATAGCCATGCGCCGTGTAGCCAAATCGGGTAAATATAGGCGACCTTGAACATAAGGCAAGGAGTTGATGATGTCCATGTTATGTTCTTTTACCTCAGTTGGTTCTGAGGCCACCCAATCCCGGATGGAGGAGACTAGTGAGGGTTGTAAGGTACAGGCGCAGACTACTTGGTGACTCTGAAGTATAGTACCCCCCCGAGAACGTGAAGGGTTTCCATGCAGTCTTGACAAGGCATCAGCCTTGCAGTTTAAAGGTCCAGGACGATATGTGAGTGTAAAATTATACATGGAGAAGAACTCATGCCACCGGGAATGACGTGCCGTGGTACACTGTAAGGATTGTAAGGCCAGAAGATTCCTGTGGTCCGTGTATATTTGCACTGGTGAGACTGTCCCCAGTAAATGATGTCTCCAAACAATGAAGGCATCTCTCACGGCCTAGAGCTCCAATTCTGAAACAGTATAATTCTGTTCATAAGGAGTGAGCTTGCGTGAATGATATGCCACTGGGTGGAGCAAACCCGTATCCTTACACATTTGAGACAGTACTGTGCCGACCGCAACTTCAGAGGCGTCTGCCTCCACAAAAAATGGTTGGGTCGAATCCGGATGTTGAAGTACCGGTGCAGTGGTAAAAGCTTGCTTCAATGCGTCAAACGCTTGTTGTGCCTCGGTATTCCAAACAAAAGGCCGTTTACTACTGGTCAACGCAGTGAGCGGAGCTACGGTTTCAGAGAATGAATGAATAAAGCGACGATAGAAATTAGCAAAGCCAAGGAAGGACTGTAATGCTTTGATGGTAGAAGGAGTTGGCCAGTTCAAGACGGCTTGAACCTTGGCATGACTCATCTTGATGCCAGTATTAGTTATTTCATAACCAAGGAATTCCACCTCGGTAACATGGAACAAACATTTTTCCAATTTGGCATATAAGCGGTTTTCACGAAGACGTTGTAAAACCGCAGATACGTGTTTTACGTGTTCTTCATAGGACGAGGAATATATCAATATGTCGTTGAGATAAACAACAACGTGAAGGTCTAGCATGTCGCTGAACACATCATTGATAAACCTTTGGAAGGTAGCCGGGGCGTTGCACAGACCAAAGGGCATAACTAAATATTCGAACAACCCATATCTAGTTTTGAATGCGGTCTTCCACTCATCTCCTTTCCTCATTCTGACCAGATTGTAAGCTCCACGTAGATCTAGCTTAGTGAACAATTCTGAAGAACCCAGTTGGTCCAGGAGAACAGAGATCAATGGAATAGGGTATTGGTTTCTGATGGTAACAGCATTCAGTTCGCGATAGTCTATGCATGGTCTCAGATCTCCCTCCTTCTTAGGCACAAAGAAGAGGGGAGACGCGGCAGGGGAACGAGAAGGACGGATAAAACCATTGACTAGGGCTTTATCCAAATACTCCTTCAGAATGAGGTTCTCCTTTTGAGTAAGTGAATATATTCGTCCTGAAGGTATTTTAGCGCCTTCTATTAAGTCTATGGGGCAATCGTAGGGACGATGAGATGGAAGGGTATCGGCCCCTATCTTATCGAACACGTCCCTGAATTCCTCGTATACTTTAGGCAAGGCGGAAGAGACACCACCAACCACTGCGGCCGTATCCAATAAGGAGAGGCAAGGCCCACAAGACTTCGTAGGTACTGAGAGACAGTGTCTCTTGCAATAGTCTGAAGAGAACGTAATGCAACCAGACTGCCAATTGACCAATGGATTGTGGCGCATCAACCAAGGTAAGCCCAAGATAATCTTATATTGGGGTGCAGTAATAACGTCAAAAGTTATTCGTTCAGCATGGCCAGAGTTCAATGTCATAGTGAGCTCAATGGTGCGTTCCGTGACCAAACCTGACAATAAAGAGGTGCCGTCAACCGCGTTGACCATCTCTGGAAACTCCTTGCGTTCAACAGGGATTTTCCATTCCTGTAAATACTGTCCATCTATGTAGTTTCCTGTGGCACCGGAATCCAAGATAGCATGGACAGTCCATGGACTGGCAGACTGGAAGGCTAGAGTAGCTGGAACAAAATAAAGGGCGGAGGGTCTGGAGTCCTGACCTGGTTTGCTCGGCAATGGGACTCCATCTATTGCCGGGCTCTGGAGTTTCCCTGTTTCTTGGGCTTTTTTGGGCATTGTCTCAAGAAATGCCCGGCAGAACCGCAATAAAAGCACAAATTATTCTTTTTGCGGTGTTCTCTTTCCTCCGTGGTTAATGGACCCCGTAATGTGCCTATCTGCATAGGTTCCTCGCTGCCTGGAACAGGGGTATTATTGGAAGCGTCGGCAGGAACGGGACCCCGTTTTTCACCCTTCCGTTCTGCCCGACGGGCATCAATCTGGAGGACCAGATCCAACAATTCTGGAAACGTAGAGGGTACTACAGGGACTGTGGCTAGTATATCTTTCAGGGATTCAGAAAGACCTTTGTAGAATAAGGCAGCCTTTTTCTCATCAGGCCAACCGGTTTCCGCTACCAACTGGTTAAACCTAGCCAAGTAGTTCAATAACGTAGCGTCGCCTTGTTGCAAGGATAGAAGTTCCAGATCGGTGGCCTGGGTCTTATATCGGGTATCAAAAACCCGTGACAGGGCTTTGATTAAGCATCACAATCATAAAGGAGATGGCTTCCCTGCTCCAACAACGGATTAGCCCAAGTTGCCGCTGTGCCACCTAAATAAGACAATACGAACGCTGCCTTGGTAGTGGAATCAGGGAATGATGTAGGACGACACAGGAAATGCAAACGACATTGATTTATAAAGGTCCGGAATGTTTTCGGATCCCCGTGAAAACGCTCCGGCGGAGCCAAAGGGAATTGGGCAGCAAGAACCACGGGAGCGCTCCCGGAATTGATAGGAGCAGATCCCGAACCGGCACCAGAACCGGAAGGGAAACCGGAAGTGCCAGCCCCAGCAGATTGAAGACCTAATCGTAACTCATGGATGTTACGTTGTGTGTCCTCATGGGCTGCTGTCATGTCAGCCCGTAAGTCAGCCACTAGTTGAGCCAATGCGGTTAACGGGTCTCCTGAGACGTCCATGATACGGCTTCTGAATATGTTAAGTCAGGAGAATTTCCTAGACCAAGTAACCAGAATCCTGACTTCAAGATTTTGAACTCGTCGTGTAGAAGACGAATTCTTTTTGTCAATGTACCAAACAGAGAGGAATAAAAAACTCTCTGACCAGTCAATTAACCAAAAGATGGTTTTGAGATGAGAGGACGTCACAGGAACCAGTCAACCTGCAAAGGAACAATGCATTAGCGACACAAGACAATTGCAATAGCTATGCTCAACCAACCAACCAAACTGCAAGTACCTGAGAATAGATTTAGTTGACTGACTGGCAAATCACAATGGGACTATGACGTCAGTATTCTGAGGAGAACAAAGAAATAATCCGTAACTAACCAGGAACTTCACAAGGAGCAAAAGCAGGATAGAAGAATTAAAGGAACAGTCTTACCGGATGATAGTTTCCAAGGAAGTCCAGAATGGAAGGGTTCAATGAAGAGTAGGAAATCCGCAAGCAATGAGTGATCCACCTACCCACCGACGGCACGCGGACGCCTAGTTAAGTTTCCAGTTCCCAGTGAAAACAAGGAAGTCCGTAGAAAAGTTCCAGTAGCAGTAGAACGAAGGACGTAGATGACAAGAAAAATCCGTGAGCAGTTCCAATAGTCAAAAACCCAGCGGGCCAAATCCGAGCAGACGTCCGTAATCCGTAACAGTTCCAATAAGCAGTTCCGAGGGTCGAGGCACTGACAAGAGGGACAAAACAGCAGGAATCCAGTAGGCAGTCCGGGTCACAATTCACTAAACTCAGCAGAAGCAAGGTTAGAAACTTAGCGGCAAGAGAAATGACAATTTCAGAAGCAGCGAGTATCGGGGGAGGCGGGACATAAGACGAAAATCAAAAGTCACGTGATATTCTAACCATGCGTGAAGACACGTGACTTCAAGTACGCAGAGTGAGAGCGTTTCCATGGCAAAGACCAATGCTTCCTAAAGAACACGGAACGAAGTGGCTGAGCAAACTTCCGTGTTCTGAAATAACGTCTTCGTGACAAAAGTGAAGGAACCACACGTGAAGAAACCAAGCGAGTCGGGAAAGAAAGATCGCGTATTTGCCTCCTTGACTTACGGATCCTGACAGGGTGCAGTTGTTGATGTGGCCACCCCTGCTGGACGTCCGACTCCCAACTGTGGCAGGGATGTGTCCTCCACCAGCCTGGCCGCAGGGTCAGAGGCAGCTCCACAGGCTACCCATGTGAAACATGGGTGGGAAGATGGCATGGAGTATGACTGGCGCATAGGGGGGGTTCAGTTGAGGAGGGAGTCGGAACAAGGTCCAGCAAACAGAGGAATCCGGCCCTGGTGAGCTGTCCCAGTAGGTCAACGCGGTCAACGAGCCATTCGAGATGACGTTCAGTCTCCTCATGAAAAGACTGCAGGTCACCTCGCATGGCCCGTTGATGCAACGCCACCCCACCCAGGACAGGCTCAACCCGGTCCCGGATAGCCACGTCCGCAGGGAGAGGAAGGCCAGTTGTAAGCGGATCCCCTCCCTGAAAACGGGTCTCGACGTAGGTATCCCTGCTGGTGCGGGATGATGCAGTCACAGGATTGGGGACAGGATTACACACAGGCACTTCCGCGGTGGCCTGTGCTGCCTCCTGTCCCTGCCCCTGCACTGCACCACTCGCACCAGTGGAATCCCCACCTCCAGACCCCGTGTCTGTCCCTTGCACGGCCTCCTCCTCCACCAAATCCCCCACCAACCTGGATGACTCCGTGCCATCTTCCTCCGTCGGACCCTGTGGGGTTTCAGCTGCCCCTTCTGCTGCCGAGGGGTCCAACTCCGACCTCCGCCTCTTGGACCTTCCCTCGGCAGCTGCGACCTGGGATGCGGCACCGGACTCCTCACTCCCCGACAAGATGACAACCTGGGAGGGAAGCCGGGCCATGCGTCTCCAGCTGGCGGGATGATCCCTGCCGCTGTGCTCTACAGCACCCTCTCCGCCCTCTTCTTCAGTTGACACTGCAGACAGGGAGAGATAAAACACAGGCATCAGGGCACTGTACAATGGACTGATACACACATGACAGTTGCATATGAGTGGCATTGTTTAACTACAGACACGGCATCACACTCCACGACACACATGTCATTTTAACTCACACACATGAACATTTCAACAGCAATATTGCACCAGGCAGCACTATCCATACACATACAACAGCATGAACAGCCAACGGTGAGCCTGACATCACATGAAACACAAGGAGTGCACTAGACATGCACACACGCCACCACACTTAGATGCATGTCTACATCTCCTCCAACTGTTGCAGTGATGAGATCGCCATACATTTCACATCTGCCATTCATCCTTCTACATATCAGTGTCATGTGCATCCATGTTGCATCACAGTTGCACACTTGTCAGATACACATACATGCACATGTACACAGTGCAGATGCATGCATTATGAACCATCATCCATGCCACAACCATGCCAATGTACATACACAGAAATTCAAACATCTATGCTCCCACACCTGCATTTGCCCAGCATGCTTACCAACACATACACCATCAATGTGTCTCACAACTGAGAGGACTCACATGTGGCAGCCTCACGCCCATGTTCATACACATCCTTACATGGCCCTACATAAACACATGTGCAACCTGCACACTACTGGCACACCACGACACGCACAGCGTACTATCAACATGCATGTACACTTACTGCTCGACTCCAGACGGGTCTGCCTCTCAAGGATCTGGGACGTAGAGCGCTGGGCATATGCGTTCCAGGACCCTCATTTGATGGTTCGACAGCTGTATTACGCGTACGCTTATTTTTGTGTTTCTGGGTGCCACAGCGTAGTGCGGGTTCATTTTATTACGCACGTGGTCTACGAGGGGTTGTGTGTACGTTCATTTTTGATTTTGGGCTGCCTGTGCGTTGCGTGACCCGTCATCTTCCCCCAGGGGTCACAGACAGCCTTGTTGGAGCACTAGGGTACGAATTCCATCTAGTATCCTACCCCTTTGACCCCCAATTGCCCAAGACAATAGTTTACTGCAACTCCCATACGCACAACAACATCAGTGCCATGGTTGGGAGGCGACCAAGCGGTAAGGGAGGCAAAGGTGGCCGACCTTCAAAAGGTGGGTGTGGTGGGCACGGTAGGGGACGTGGCTGGGATTTGCAGGGTGACCCTATACCCCATGTGTGGAGGAACAATCAGGGACACCCATGCCCCCACTTATGGTTGAGGGAAACGTGGCTGACACAATCCCAGATCAGCTCCTGTTGGACCAGCCCATTGTGCACCTGACCTGGCACAGGATGACTCCCAGGCTGACTTCCAGGTCAGCAAGTATAGGCCATGTGTGGCGGTGCAAGTTGTTGTCACCAAGCCACGTGGATCTGGGGCAGCTATGTCATCTGCTCCCCCAAGTATGCAGGGTGGGGAGGCTGCAGGGGCAGCTGCAGCTCCATCCGCCCCAGCTCTGCCTCTCCCAGCCAGCACAGTGTCAGTCCATGTCCATCAAACTGACGTTCCCCCTGCCAACATTACCCTGCAACCAATGCCTGCATCGAGACCTATGGTCATTGTACATTCCCACACTCCTACTACCCAGTCCACCGATAATTCTGCCCCTACTGACCAGAGCGGCGTAAGCCACTCTGGCTCCGCTCCACCTTTAAAGGAGAGGAAGAAGGGTGCTCTGGCACGACAGGCTGAAACCCCAGACACGGCTACACACTCCGGCACGTCAAGGAAGCCTTGCTTTAATGACGCGGAACTTGATGCACTTGTGTCCTATGTGTCGGCACATAGCCGCAAAATGTTGGTGACTGCAGGGTGCAAGACCACACCTGGTCAACGTAGGGCACACTGGCAGACCATCGCTGACCGTATAAGTGCCCCTGGATTTGTGAGGCACACAGCTGATGATTGCTACAAGCGGTGGAATTACCTGAAACGCAGAGCAAAGAACAAGCTGGCCTCGAATCATGCCGCTACTCTGGTGATTGGTGGTGGGTCTCCACAAGAGGACAACAAACTCACTGAACATTAGTCTGTTGCTGGGGCCTTCATTACAGAGGAACAGATCCAAGGTGTGGGAGAACCTTGATGCATTGTCCGGTGAGTGCCCATGCATGTGTGTGTAATGCATGTGTATGTTGTTTGGGTGACGGGTTCTGATTGAGTGCCAGGTGAGGGTGTGTGTGCCTGAGTGGTATGGGTCACGCAAGTGCTTCATCCAAAACATTCAGCGGCCTTGGATTTGGGTGTGACAGTATCCCTTCTGCCCACAGTAGTAATTTAGCGCAACATCACGGCAGTTGCCCTTGAAGTGGCATCTTGCAACAACATTGTTTGTATTTTTCAGTGTTCGTTCAGGCTGATTGTTTCAATTCTCCCACTTTTGTTACGCATTCCTCAGCCCTATTGTCACATTTGTGACATGCTTCTGTCATTGATGAACCCCACATTGGCCCACATGTGTTACCTTGTTAGGTGAATGATTTGACCATTCAGGCTGATTGAGTATTGGCCTGATCACATACATTTTTGTGGCCTGTTTGAATGTGGAACATGATAGTTGTTTCCTGTGATGTTGAAGTGCACAACCATTGATGTGTACATCGGCCTGCAATCACTGTATTTTTGTACACTGGATATGTTGCAGTGTGTGGCACATGCGCATTTTGTCAAACTATGTAGCATTTTTCATCTCATCATGTCCATCTCACATGGATGGCTGACAGTACTCATTCACTGACATATGGATGTACTTGTGGAATGTACCATGGCTATATCTGTGTGATTCCCAGACCCCCCTTTGTTTACATTCATTAACTTTGTGTTTCACCCTAAGTTAACAGGGCAATCCAGATGTGGACCCCTTGCTCACTGTTCTTAGAGAGGCAACAGTTTCACCTCACTGATGATGCCCAACAAGGCTGAAACACGTGTATGGGGTTACTGATGGTACTCTTGTTCAGAGGAGAATTGCCTAGCATTTCGGCGCTGGACTGCCCCTGGGCAGGACAAAGGCTGATATGCGGGGAAATTTCTTCTCTGTGAAAATGACAGTGAGCTAAAGACTTGGTAGAGTCTCTTCCAGGGGTTATTCACCCAAGAACAGGTCATTGGGCTGTGTTCGTGCTGGTAGAGAGATTCCCAGACCCCCCTTTGTTTGCATACATTAACTTTGGGTTTCACCCTAAGTTAACAGGGCAATCCAGACATGGACCCCTTGCTCACTGTTCTTAGAGAGGCAACAGTTTCACCTCACTGATGATGCCCAACAAGGCTGAAACACGTGTATGGGGTTACTGATGGTACTCTTGTTCAGAGGAGAATTGCCTAGCATTTCCGCACTGGACTGCCCCTGGGCAGGACAAAGGCTGATATGCGGGGAAATGTCTTCTCTGTGAAAAGGACAGTGAGCTAAAGACTTGGTAGAGTCTTTCCCAGGAGTTATTCACCCAAGAATAGGTCATTGGGCTGTGTTCGTGCTGGTAGAGAGATTCCCAGACCCCCCTTTGTTTCCATATCTGTGTGATGTCATGTGTCATGTATGTGTATTGGACATGCCACTCACAGGCCGATGTGTGATGGCAGTGCTACCCAGCATGCAGCAAATGTGTTGCTCTTCCATCTTGGTGTCATCAGTGTCTGCCTTTTGCCTCCCCTTCCAACTCAGTGACAGTGCATGCATGGGAGGATTATAGTCATGTGGGACATGTGTAAATCATGTACTGGTTCTGTAGCTTGTCAGGCCTATTTGTGTGCTATGGTGCTAATGCCTGTTTCCATTTTTTGTCTTTCATGTTTTTTGCAGGGGTTGACGCACTTGATGCTGTTGAGTTTGAGGAGATGGTGCAGACCCAGGAGGAATCTCAGGCACGACCGGGCACCAGTGGGGGACGTGGTGTGGTGGTGGGTGAGAACCCAATCTTGCTGCAGACCATTCTGTCCAGGGGTGTCTCTGGGTGCACCTCCCCAGACCTCTATTCAGGTTCTGATTCGGATGATGAGACCTATGTGCCGTCGCAGGTAAGTGCTTCTGGCAGGGATTCTGTTCTGTCCAACTCACCTGCACCAGGAGTAGTACCCTCTATGGGGATGTCAGTGTTGGTAAGTCAGCTTTTGGCGGTTACGGATGCAGGGTCACACTCCACAACATCTGATCCTGTTCCTGGGCCAGCAGATCAAAGGGGGAATGCAGTCCTGCAGCCTCAGGCAGTGCCGGCACAGCAAGGCGCAGATCGCCTTGCCCCAAACAGGTGTGGTGCCCGCCGACGCGGTGGGCGTACGGCACCAGGCAATACCGTATGGGAACAATCCATGTACGGTATGGCAACCCAACAGGCAGCATCAGTTGAGATGATGGCTCAAGCAATGGAGAGGGTGGTCACTTCCATTGTCCCCCCTGAAAGGCAGATGGAGCAACTACAGCAGGCAACAGACTCCATTTGCCAATCACACAGGGAAGACATGTTGGCGTCCAACGGGGACCGACGGGCGGCACTGGAGACTCTACGCCAATCGATATCAATCGAGTCCCAGGCCCACAGGGAAGCCCTGAGGGTAGAACTCCATCACCTCAGGGAGACTCTTGTTGACCTTGAGGCTTCCACTAACTTGAGGACAGAACAGCAGCTGGAGCGGCTCACACATTTGTTCTCAGCTGAGATGCAGGCAACTCGGGAGGCGATCCGGGGATCACGTCAGGTGCTGCATGGGGATCTCCACACTATAATCCTCCAGAACAAGACCTTCCACACCCGCATGCTTGCTGCCATGGAGGACCATACCAGGGCTTTGCGTGGGCTGCCTCCCATAGCACCACCACCTCCTGATGCAGCAGCAGAGGGTGATGAGAGCGACAGCAGCAGTTCTCCCACATTGGCATAGCCGTGCAGGCCATGAGCCCATGGAGGTGTTTTTTTTCCCAACATCCACACAGGTGGCTGTTGGTGCGCACCCTGTCCTCGGACCTCCAGGGTGGCCTCCCCCCAATCCCTGGCCCCCACATGGCCATTTTTGATTTTTGATTTGTTTTTTACAGTGTGTTGCCTTGTGTGGCTCCCGCGGGCATCCACTGTATTCCGGCTGGGCACATGCAGGCTTGTCCTGAGTTTGGGTGACATGGCACTGTTGTCATGTTGTATTTCGCAAGGGGGTAATGAATTTAGCAGCAAAGAAGTGTGTCTTTTGATGACACAGCATTGGTGGTGTTTGTGTAGGTAGGGATGCACACAATGTAACACTTCCAGGTGACCAATCTCAGGCTGGTATGTTTGTGACAGTTGACTGTCCCTTATGTCATCATCATTGATTGTCAGCTGGTATGTGCCAGGGCTGTGTGCACTCCACAGGGGTGTGATTTTAGGTGAAGTGATTAGCCGGTATACATGCATTTCGCCGAATGGATTTTCATCGTGGGACATTTCATCGCCAAATTTTTCATAGCCGAAAACCCTTTTTAAAAAAATTATTTTTTGGGGGGTGTTTTGTAGGGGTTGGGGTATGATTATTAAAGTAGGGGGGTATGTGGGGGGGAGAACCCCCCCACAAATACATTTTTTAAAAAACAGGGTTTTTGGCGATGAAAAATCGGCGATGAAATGTCCCACAATGAAAATTCATTCGCGAAATAACGTAGAACCAATTAGCCACCAGCTGTGTGGGGATGTGGGGGCACCACCATGTCCACGGGCAGGCCCCGGCATGTTGCAACGTTGTGCAGGACACATGCTGCCACTATGATCCTGCACACTACTGGGGGAGTGTATAACAGCTGCCCGCCAGAACGGTCAAGGGAGCGAAAGCGTGACTTGAGCACTCTGAATGTGCGCTCCACTATGACCCAGGTTGCAATGTGGGCTGTGTTGTATCTTACCTCGGGTGGCGTGGTGGGGTTCCGAATTGGCGTCATCATGTGGGTGCTCAGAGGGTAGGCACTGTCCCCTGGGGAGGTGGTGATGGGTATCATTAGTGGGGTTGTGACATTACTCAGTATATGACATGCATGTGCTGTGGCATTTATACTCACCGAGCAGCCATGTATCGCCATGCCGCCCAGCTTCTAGGTCCCGGTTTAGGGTTGACATTCTGTAAATAAAACTGTCGTGGGTGGACCCTGGATAGTTGGCATATACTGAGGTGATGATTCCCTTGTCATCACATACTACCTGCACGTTGATGGAATGCCAGTGCTTGCGGTTTCAATAGATGTGCTCTGATGCCCTGAGGGGACGTAGAGCCACATGGGTGCAATCAATGGCACCTAGGACTTTGGGGAATTGGCGCCACCCCGTAGAAATCCTGGACGGCAGCCTGCCTTTCTGCAGGTGTTCTGGGCAGGTATATGTGCCTGCGGACTGATGGACATGCAGTCATGATGGCCAAGACCTGGTGTAGGCAGTGTGACTGCGTGGCCTGTGACACCCCCCCCACTATAGCACTTGTCCGCTGTAATGATCCAGTGGCCAAGAAGTGCAGTACATTGAGGACCTTCTCCAGGGGGCTGAGTGCTTGGGAGCACAGGGTGGGTGATGTGAGGTCATCCTCCCACTCACTCACCAGGTCGAGTATTATGTGAGGTGGAAAACTGTATCTCCCATACACCTGGTCATCAGGCATCCCAAAAAAGCTGGTTCTGAGTGTGAAAATTCTGGGCCTGACTATCCTCCTCCCCCTCCTGCGGTATCCCACGACCACTGCTGCTAGGAACGGTATATTCATCCTGGCGTCTGAGCTTGTTTGTTGTTTGCGCGCACTTTTATGCTGCGCGGGTCCACGTAGCCTGCTTCCAGCTGGCGTACGTGTTTCCGGATTAGCGCTTCTTTTTTGGCGCACCCGTTAGCCCCGTTCGAATCCATGAATATATGTTTTGAACGTGCGTGTGGGCGTTCTGTGCATTTGCCTCCTGTACTTCCCCCGTGACGCCCACATTTTCACACGTTGTTCCCCATTCCGTGTGTCACGCCCCCTGTTCCTCCTACTTTTGTTGTGTGCGCCGCGCTATGTGCGATTTCGCTGTGCGCGTAGCGCACGCTGTTTGGAGACGTGTGCACCAGCGTGAGCCACGCAGAATTTTGGCGCACATCCTGGGATTTACACGCACACGGACTTCCATGAATCGTTGTGCGCAGGTTTCGCTGCGATTTTCGCACTGGCACTGTGATTTGCACGCTTTCACACGCTTGCGCTGAAAGTTTCAGCGCACATTAATTCCATGAATCGGCCTGAATATATCCAGGTAATCACATAATTTGCTAGCTGTTACTTATCGCTTGGTAGTACGATTATGGCAGTACCTGCAAAATGTTTATCCCGTGACTACACAAAAAACAGAACTGTTAGCTTTGCCACTGCTGGTTTAGAAATGTTGCCCTGCGACCAATAAAGCAGCATCAAATATGTGGTTGAGTACATAAAGGTTGATTTTATATCTCGTATCGTACTTCCAACAATTTCAATGTTGTGTATGTAATGCACCATGTACGACTACTGCTGCATCACCAAAATTGAGATACAGTGAGGTGGTAAAAAACATTAAAATGCACAACATGGTTTGCAGCAGAATGGCTTGCTTCCACGAACAGATTACATTCATTTTTCAATGAGATTACACATCATTGATTTGACCTTGAAATGGCTACATCTGATGTCACAAAATGCTGCCAGAAAACGTTTACCTATGCCGATATGTATCCAGCGCAGGGAGAAAGACCACGAGAGCCAGAGGGGCCATATCACACGGGCAACAAGCATGCACCAGTGATGGGTGGGACATGAATGTTCCACCATCGAAGTTATTTCACAATCAAGTGAGCAATCGGGCCAGCATTTTTATTCCGCGCACGTTTGTTTGGTGCACAATTTCTGAAACTTCTTAAATCTTCTCCTGCGAGTTTAGCGTTGTTCTTGCCCTGGCAGATGTCTGAAAGATGGATCCATGGGTGCCTCTCTGCTACCTTGACTGCTGTAGGTGTGCAGTATGTGACAGTGAAGGGTCCGGTGAAGCGTGTCTCCTTCCAAGATCTTGTGAAATTTCTGATGAGGGCGTTCTCATCAGGATAAAGGGGAAGCTGTGCTGCAGATGTCTTTTCATCTTGTGCTGATGAAATGTCTGTGCTTGACGTGGTTGCACCTGGCATGAGATGTAGGTGAGAGAATTTGTGGGCTCACTGAAATACACTTTAAATTCATCTACACGGAGTTGGGCTGAGCTGTTAGTATCCAAAATGTATGTACAGGAGTGAGAGGCGCATGCATTCTCCTGCCCATGACAATTTTGTGCAGAGTCAAATGATGATCCGCGCCAGGGAAATTTTGTAGTGCAAATATAGCGAGCGGAAGACAGTAGAGCCTATTCTTGCCAAATTTCACTGACAGATTGGCAAGGCTCTCTTTAAGCAGGCCATTGAGGCGCTCAACAAGTCTGTTGGCTTGAGAAGAGTATGCAGAACATAGTTTGTGCTTGTTGCCGAGTAAGGACGTTACTTCCTTAAATAAATCGATGGCAAAGTGTTGTAAAAATTTGGCAGTAGATTTTGCATCATTATGAGCACATGGGCCAGCCTCAAGCCAAAGTGAGAAAGGACATGCCACAACGATCATGTACCTATAAGAGCTACATCGATCCTGCATATCGACATATGCTGGACATTTTTGGCATGTTACACAGTTATTTACGAACTCAGTTACCAGTTTGTGTAATTTAGGCACAAAACATTGTTTGTTAATCTCTGAAGCCACATGCTCTTTTGGCACATGTGTTGGGTAAAGCAGCTGATCCTGGGCTGTTTGGAGCAGCCTCTGGGGGATCGCCGGTTTCCCTGTACTGTATTGTCTCCACACCAGGTCTGTAGGTGACAGTGTGCAGCCCCCTTTTTCCATAACTCCTGTTCTTGTTGGGGTGCATCTCCCTGTAACTCCTGCACTTGGACAATGGGCAATGCATTAAATGGCTCCGCGAGTGTGGGGTGCTGACTTTGCAGTAATGCCATCAAAGGCACGTGATCCTATTTAGAATACATAAACTGTGTTGTATTTAATGGTAAATATGCTGCTTCTTTTGTGCCGTTGGTGTGGACGGTGCATTTTATTATTTGCAGTCCTGCTGGGAGGGGCAGTATCTCCATTAACCGGGACAATAACTCTGCATGTTGTACGGCCATCGCTCCATACGGAACCTCCTCCTTTCCCAGAAGGCCAATCCCGAATGCACCGTCGATGTGAAATAGGCTGAATATGACATTTTCTTAACTGCGTGTCCCTCTGACATATTCACGGCCGTTATCAGGGTTCTCAGTTCAGCTGCCTGCACTGAATAGTGTAGTGGCAACCTCATCTGAGCCCATACCTGAAATTCTCCTTCATGATAACAAACCACTGCTGCACCCGTGTGCCAACAACCCGTTCTTGAATCTATCATTGATGACCCATCAAAGACGAGCATGTCTCCTCATTCTATGGGCTCTTCATGTACCGTGGGGTTGCCCCATATCTTGTCCATATATGAGGCACAGTCGTGCACATACTCCCCTACCTCCTTCGGTTGTGCTATGAATGTCGTTGGGTTGACAACCCGATACCTCACTACCTCAATTTCTCGATTGAACAAAATTAAATGGTACCCTGATGCTCTGAGTTGTCAATGTGGACTTTGATTTCTCAAATATAGCATAAAGCAAATGCTCTATATAGAGCGTGACTGTGCAGCCCATTGTTATTGTTGCTGATTTCTCAATGGCAAATACCGCTGCAGCAAGTGCCTGTTCACATGGAAAGTGGCCTTGCTTTATTGGGTCTAGGAGACCACTGTAGTAGGCTAGGGGCTTGTGTCCCAGTGGCTTCTTTTAAGTGAGGGCAGCCATCATCACGTGTGCCATCAGAATGTGAAAACAAATAGAATGTTTCATTATCATTTGTGGTTGCTAAAACTGGTACATGTGCTGATGCTTGCTTTAATTTGGCAAATGACTCATTCTTTGCAGATGTCCATTTTATGAGGCCTTTTACCTTCTGTTATGTTATGTTAATGGGCATTTGTATAGTCGCCTTTCACCATTGGCATGGTATCAATGTGCTGTAAGTTGAACGCCCTCACGGTCCACAGTCCGGGTAATTGGAGATAGTCAGAGAAGTAAATAGTGCGTGTGTGCACTCTGTATGTGTGCAGCAAGACTGCATTTTTCGTGGAGGATAGCTACTCTCTAATGCTTGGTATAGTGTGCAGGGTATGGGGACAGGTGGTATGTATACAGCTAGGCCAAATTTGTCGTGGGGGTAGCTGCATTCTAGTGGAGGAGGTGCTTTGCTGTAAGATTATGTGTGCAGCTAGGCCAAATGTATCATGGGTGATAGCTGCATTTTTAAGGTTGTTGCGGTGTGCAAGATGGTAAATAATAATCTGTGCAGGTAGGCCAAATTAATAGATAGCTACATTCTATTGCTGTTGTTGCCTAGTGTAGAGTCAGAGTAGTGGGAGGTATGTATGAGTATCCATGGCGTTAGAAGACGGCTCCCTGTTCCTGGTTGCCTTCTTGTGCCTACCGATTTAACTATGCTCACATTTATAGACATCTGATGCATCACGAACCTCTAAGTCCATTATGAATCTCCACTCTATCTGTAATGCATGCTCATGCCTTCCCGTGTCCAGCACTTCAAGCAATGCTGTGTTTGGTCACCTCCCACCTCCTGTACGAGGCTTGTAGCTACCAGGTGCAGGGGAATGTTGAATTGTCATTTGGTACAATACAGGACCAAGATGTTACAGATCTCCTGACTACATTCCCTGTGTCTACCTGAGTGTGTGTATTGCTCGAGTATCTTAAGATTCTGGATTGGCAGATACGTCCAGGTCAGAGAAAATTTCAAATACTTCCTACAATACGTGGATGGGTTCTCCAAGAACATGGAGGAGATTCAAGCGCTCAGATACAGCGGATGGCTGAGTATTCTTAGTGCAATGCACGGCTCAAGGTTGTTAGGTGCTGTACTGCCGTACATCTCTGTCCCGTCCAAGGATGGTATTTGCCAGAACACCACAGCTCTACAGAACTTAGAACAATGCCACACTACTAAACTACTAAGTGAGGTACAAAGCCATGTATGGTTAATTGCTTCCAAGGCCAGGGTTCCGTGTCCCTGGCAGTCTTACCTATCCGTTGTAGTGGGTTCTTTGGCCTTTCCGTAGCCATGGAAAGATTGCTGGGAGGCATGGTTTTGCAGCGAGTCAAGGCCTGGTGGGACCTTTAGGACGATTTAGGGGAAGAGCAGGTCTCGAGTGCTTTCCAGAATGCCATGTAGACTTGGATATGTTGGGTGGCAGAGAGTTCCAGATTGTTGGTGCCATGGTTGAGAAGGCGGAACCTGCCGATCCTGGCTGATTTGGAAAGGGGGACGAGTAGGAGGATGACCGTGCTTGACCTCAGGTTGCGGGTTGGAAGGTAGGGCGTAATCTTCTCTTGTAGGTATTTGGGGCGGGTTTTGTGATCAGTGAGTAATACCCAAGAATTTGAAAGTGGCTCATCGCCCAATTGGGAGCCAGTGTAGGGTGTGACGGGCAGGTGTAGTGTGATCCCTTTGCACAAGGGCAAGGAGGAGCCTAGCTGCAGAGTTCAGGACTTTTTGAAGTTTGTTTAGTTGGAAGTCAGGAACATCTAGTTATAGGGAGTTTGCAGAGTCAAGTCTAGACATGACAATGGACATAATTGCTGTCAATCTATGGGGCTTGGTGAGATAAGGAAAGATGCGTCTCAGTAGCTTGATGTGGAAGTGGTAGGATTTGGATACATTGTTAATGTGATGGGACAGGGTTAGGTTAGAGTCCATTGTGCAGCCAAGGTTTTTAACTGAGCAGGAGATGGGGGGGAGGGCCAAGGGAGGGTGGCCAGAGAGATGGTTGTGGGAACCATGATGTCAGTTTTTCCTGGGTTGAGAAGGAGATGGTTACTCGTCATCCCGAGATCAATGTCTGTCAGGCAGGCTGCCAGGTCAGGGCAAGAGGCTGAGGTCGGATGATTTGTGTGTCATCAGCGTAGTTCTTGCATGTGAGGTTGCGGGAGCAGATGTGCGCAGGCATAGAGGTTATGTAAAGGTTGAAAAGAAGGGGTAAAAGGCAGGCGCCTTGGGGTACTCCATTGATCACTGGGCATGCAGTGGAGGAGAAAGGGAGGAGGTAGGTTATTTGGTATCTGTTCATGAGGAACAATGCGATCCAATTGGCCGCTGAGTCTCAGAATCCGAGGGTATGTAGTCAGTCAAGGAAGATGATGTGGTTGATAGTGCCAAAAGCTGCTGAGAGGTCAAGAAGAATGAGTGCGGCACAGCCTTCTGCATCTGTGGTGACTTTAAGGTCATCCCAGATAAAGACTAGTGTAATTCTTTTCCGTGCAGAGGACGGTAACCTGATTGTGTGGGGTCCAGGAGGTGGTTGGTTTCTATGAAGAAGTTAAGCTGAGAGTATGCAGTGCGGTCGATGACCTTTGCCAGGAATCCGGTGTCGGTGAAGGGTCTATAGTTAGTTGGTTGGCGTGGGTCAAGGGATGGTTTATTTAGAAGGGGTTTGACGTGTGAGACCTTGAAGGGTTCCGAAAGATGCCTGAGGTGAGGGAGTCATTTAGGATGGACATGACCAGTTCTCCTGCACAAGTTTATGTGCAGATTCCTTTAAGGAGTGAGGCGGAACAGGAGTCGAGGGCGGAGCCGGGTGGTCGGCTGTCAGACAGCAGTTTGGTAAACTTCAGACTTGAGATGGGACTAAAAGAGCGGAGGTATCGGAGGCCACATGGGCTCGTTCTTGGACATTGGGTGTTGGGCAGTGAGGTTGGTTAGTTTGGCATTGATGGTGGCCGATCTGTCTAGGGCTGTTTTGTTGAAGTGTTTAGAAAGGGAATTGCAGAGAGATTGGGAGGAGGTGTTGGGGGAGGCGGTGCATGGTGGATTTAGGAATTCAGAGATGCTCCCGCAGCAGTTCAGGATTCTGTTGTTGTAATAGGATTTTTTGGCCTTGTGGATCTCAGTTTTATAGTTACAGTGATGGTTTTGTGGGGTTCAGGTGGCTCGCCATGTGTGTTCTCGGGAGTGGTTTCTGGTTTTGAATGCCTTGAAGTGGGGTGTGAACCACTTGGGGGTTGGGTCTTGGCGGGCCGTAGTGGAACAAGTGGGGGTGAGTGAAAGAAGTGAGCTGTGGAGTCAGGAGTTGAAGAGGTCTATGGGTTGAAGTCTTTCTGGGGCTCGGAGTGAGGGGAGGGTGAGGAGCAGGGTGTCTGCCAGGTCTGGGATTGCTTTGACCTTTTTGCAGCTCTTGTACTGTGAGGGAGGGATGGGGTAAGCCTTGCTAGGCGGTGGGGGTGTACAGAGTGAGGGTCTCATCACAAGTTGGGCTGTAGCCCTTAAATGCAGTGGTAACGGTATTACCGCCACATTTAAGGGCTGGCCCTATCGCGAGTTGGGCGCTAAATCGGCTGTTTTACCTCCAGCTTTTTTCTGGAGGTTAAAATCCCTGTTTTCGGCTGTATTACAGCCGGCTGTATTAGCCTGCAGTATTAGCACCGAAAATTCCCCATTGGATCCAATGGACCCAATCAGGAATGGAGATTTACTGTTAAGGCCCAACCCGTGATCTGGTGGTAATACCACTGGACCGGTCGGTGCTAGGGCTTTTACAGTCGGCGGTATTACAGCCGTGAATACAGCCCAACTCGTGATGAGGCCCTGAGAAAGGGATAGCTGAGTGGTCTGTCCAAGTGAGGGGTCGAGGGGTGGATACAGTAATGAGCTCTGTTGAGCTAAAGATGGCATCCATGGTATGACCAGCAGTGTGGGTGGGTCCCGTTATCTGCTGGGTAAGGTTGTGTGCCTTCAGATTATTGACCAGGGGTTAAGTCATGGGATTGTTGGGGGTGTCAAACCAGATGTTGGAATACCCCAGTAGGGTGAATGACCATTTTGGTTGCTACCTAGTCACAAAGGGTGTTGGAGAAGTGTTTGTCCTATCTGGGGGGGCCTGGTGCTTCTCCCAGTGTCAGGGGTGGGATGGTTTGGGGTGGCTGGTTGGACTGGTGGGAGGGTAGGATCGGGGGCAGGAGTGGTGTGGTATGGTTGGGGAGAGGGAGCAGGCAGTCACATGTCTTTGAGTAAGGACGGGTCTGGTTCAGGCGGGGATGTTAGGTTGATTGTGATTGACTTGGAAGCAAACAGGGGTGGCTAGTGGAGAATGGGCATTATGTGGTTGGGTCCTGGGGGGTGATTGGGATGGATGGCCCAGAGTTGAGAGCAAGGGTGTCTGTGGTGGGGATTGGTGCTGGTTGGGTGAGGAAGCGGAGTCTTGCCAGTGTCAAAAAGGGATTTGACAGGCGTTGGTTTGTGAGGGGGAGGTGGAGGGGGTCAGGAGTGGTGTGGTCGGTAGACTGATGTAAGGCTGGAGAAGCATGTAGGGCTGAGGGGTAAGGGTGGTCCCTGCCTCTTTAATTAGTGTGATTGGGTTCAAGTGGGGTGTGCGATAGGGTGGGAGGGTCAGCAGGGAAGGGGGTTGAAGCAATGGTTCGGGAAAGGGCGAGATGTGCTATGCTGAGGGATGGGAAAGATGTAGTCGGTGGAGGTTTGTGAGGGGTGGACGCTGGGGTTGAGCAGTTGTGGGTGGGGTTGATAGCAGGTGCAGGTGAAGCTTGAGAGGGTTTCATTGGGTTCGAGGGTATTTGTATTTTTTGTATTTGTTTATTATTTATATCACGCATCAAACCCTGAGGTAACTGGGCGCTTGAAAAACGTTGAGGTTACATACATGGTAAAGAAAAGAACATTACAATCAGGTATGACAATCAGCGGTATCCTGGTTACAGGTGGGTTAGATAGCAGGAGATAATATACAGTAGTGTACAGTGAACAATCGCAAAAATGGGCGGTGTATAGCCATAGTGATGACATCTTAATGTAGAGGGTGGGGGAACCATGCATATTGAGGGAGATATGAGAGGGGGGTGGAGCTTTATCTGGTCCTGTTTGCAGGGCTGGCGGGAGGGCGGTGTAGAACAGGGCATTGACAATGAGAGCGCCAAGGGCTCTTCATGGTAGGCAGGTTGGGGTGGGTATGCAATGAAGTGGGAGATGTCAGGAAAGTGGGTGCAAGGATAATGAGGGGGCAGGAATGGAATGTCTTTTGGCATGTGAGAGAGCTCCCCTGGTATGAGAGTTGGAAGATGTGTGGTGCGTGGAGGGGTGAACAGCTCTCGGCAGGGGTGAATGGGAGGGGCTAGAGTCGGACAGGGTATACGATGAGGTAGGTGTGTTCTTGAATATAGGTGCAAGGATTATGTGGGGGGGCAGGGAAGAGGTGTCTTCCTGAGTGCCAGCAAGCTCCCCAGGTATGGGAGTTGGAGAATGTGTGATGTCTGGATGTGGCAGGGTGTCTGTCTCTGGACATGGATGAATGGGAGGAGTTGTAGTTGCAGGGGATATGGGAAGAGGTAGATGTGTTCCTGAATGTAGGTATGTGGGTTATGTTGGGGGCAGGAATGGGGTGTCTTTACGAGTACCAGAGAGCTCCTCTTTATGAGAGTTGGAAGATGTGTGGTGTGCGGTTGTCGGGGGGTGTGAGACTGTGCAAGTGTGATTGTGAAGGATGTGAGTTTTGTGAGGGGAGTGGTGGTCTGGGTTGCAGGAGCGCCCTACATGAGTGTGAGTTGGCAGTCTTGGTGGCTAATCGGTCTCTGGTTTGTGGATTGGTAAGGGTGAAGGTTATAATTAGTGGGGTGGTGCTAGAGAGGGCAGTTGCCTCTAGAAGAAAAAGTTCTCTGGTGTTGCTAGGGCATGGTTGGAGTCAATAGGGTATTCGCTGATTCAAATTTGGCGCAAGGGTGTGGAATCACAATGGATAAACACGCTCCGGTTCAAGATTTAGCAAAGAAATGAAACACACACAGATTCAAATTCATCACAGAAGTGAAAGGCTAGATTCGGAATCCCGCACAGAAGTAAAAAATGCCCAGATTTAGATTTATCACCTTAGTGAGATGCTTAGATACGAGAATTCAGCACAGACGTGAAAGCGCCCAGATACCGATTTTAGCACAGTAGTGGGAAATTCCTGAAGGTGTCTCACATAGCGAACAACGAGAAACCCTCATTCAGGTGGCCAACGAAGGGCTGATGTGCTCAGATCCTAACTCTAGGGGTGAAAGAGCGAGAAAGGCTCACCAGGTTGGAGAAGGCCGAGGTTGTATTCGGAGGAATAACCCAAGGGAGACGTGGTCTTGTACCGAGGGATAAGGCGAGGACAAAATCTTTGAGGCTTTTGTAGGATACAATAACTCTACCTCGCCTCTTCCCATTAAACTTCTCATTCCCAGATCAAATGACTCCTCCGTCCAGAGCCAATACCCTAAGATCTCCAACCTAATTGCACTTGAAGATTATCCATCACAGAATCCCTGTTTCCCTACGTCCTATCCGAATATTCCCAGTCATTTTCCTTCCCGTCCCTCTGATTATTATTTCCCGCACTCCCAACCTGCTCAGACAAAAACCTCTACCTTTCCCCTTTTCCGACTCAAATACTTTTTCCTGACATAAAAACCAAAGGACTAACCTTAGAGTCATTTACCAAACATGTCCCAACCCCAAGGTCAGGCAAAGTCAGGCAGTTAGCCCGAATCACACACACCTGATGGCCCTCTCCCTTCCCCACAGAGATAAAAGGTGGAGCGAGAGAGCACAGTACGAGCACAGCATACAGCAGCATGGCAGTTCAAGAGAAGGAGAAAGGTGGCGGGAATCGAGAGGGTGGCGAGGAGAAAAGCAACCTTGCCCTTTTCATCCCAGGCCCCTGGAATCTTCGTGGAGGAGGACATATGACAGCGAACAATAGCACAAGTGTCTTGCAGCAGATGTCAACTGTACGCGGGACAAGCTTACGCCGATAAGCAGAAGCGAGGGAAGCTCCCGTGACCGTGGTACCAGCCTTGACTCCAGTAAAGAGGAAAGCCAAGCGGTTCATCACAGACGGTGAGTTGAGGGGGGAATGGATTAGAACCGGGCTGTGTTGAATGAAAGTCGCAAAGTGACAATTTGAAGGGAGTTCAAAGAACTGTGAAATTGTGTAAGGGAAGACCAGCTGCAGAGGGAGCCAGCACCAACTGGGTGCTAACTTGAGAGACACTGGTCGACCCAATCTTGATTGAAACTACAGATACCAGAAGGCTGTAGGAGAGCCGGCAAGATAGGTCAAAATGGTCATAAAGGAGGTCAAGCAAAATCCCTGTACAATCGAAAGTTTTTGATTTACAAATTGTTGAAAAGTAAGGCAAGCGAATCCCATATATTAATTGTAATTGTAATTGGTTATTTAAAACGTGCTTAATACCCAGAGGTTTCTAAGCGCGGACCGGGGATCGAACCTGTGTTGCTCCACGTCGTCTTGTTTGTTTGCTTGTTTATTATTTATATTGCGCACCCCACCCTAAGGTATCTGGGCGCATTACAAGAATATGCATGTTCATGGTTACAGCAAGGTAGTACACACAATAATTACAAATAGAGGAATGTGGCACAGATACAGCTACACAATTTAAGCAGGAGGCAAAGTAAGTACATACAGCTGTACATTATTACCATATGAAGATAGTTGGGGTAGATATATTCAGATATATATAAACATTTGTACATTTCGGATCAGGAAGGAGGTATGGTCTAAACAGGTGTGTCTTTGGAGATCAACCAGTGTTTGGTGTCTTTTCTGAATTTGTAGAAGGATTGGTATGTGCGTAGTGTGGGGGGGATGGAGTGCCAGAGTTGGCCAGCCATCACTTGGAAGCTACTAGCTCCTGCTCTTTTTGCTTTGTATCTCGGCACCCTTCGGCAGCCGGTGTTAGTCGTCCTGGTTGGTCTGGTGGGGTTATTTTTGACAAATCTTTCTGTCAGGTATTGAGGGGCAGTGTTATTTAGGCATTTTAAGGTAAGGGGGGCTGTTTTGAGCTGGATTCTTTCTTGGATGGTAAGCCAGTTGTTCCATCTGGTTGTTGAGATATGTTGCCGTCTGGGGATGCCCAAGGCGGTACTGAGGGCATTGTTCTGCAGAATTTGTAGTTTATTGATGATAGATTTACTTTCTCCCAGATAAAGGGCATTGCAGTAGTTCATTTTTGATAAAGCTAGCGCACGCGCTAGGGTCATACAACTTTCTGGGGAGAGGAAGGGTTTGCAAGAATGGATGATTTGGGAAGTGTATGCAGTAGCTGAAGCAGTTGCACTTACCTGTCTGCGCAGGCCCAGGGAGGAGTCAAGGTAAAAACCCAATGTTTTAACCTTGTTAGCAACCTTTATATCATTACCATCAATGTTGAAAGATCAGTATAGGTTGCTCAATTTCTTCATGTTGGTAGGGGAGGCTAACCAGCTTGGTCTTCTCATCATTCAGGCAAAGACCGTAAGTGGCCATCCAAGCCTGAATGATGAGGCACATTTGTTGACAAGGGCAAGGTCCGTGTCATAATCTCCTGACAGAGGCAGGAGGATCTGGGTGTCATTTGCATAGTTAGTGTAGGTGACACCCAGCTGGTCCAGATCGTCAAACAGGGGTTTGGTGAACACATTGTACATGGTAGGTGAAAAACATGAACCTTGTGGAACACCACAGGTGATGGGGATAGGGTCAGCTGCTGCAGGGGCAGAGAAGACTCTTATGGATCTAATGTTGAGGAAAGATTGGATCCATGCTGAAAGGGGCCCCTAGGGGTCCCTTACGTCTATGGAAACAAGGCAAGTCAACACACACGATAGATACGCCAGATACAAGGTTGTATTCCCAAAGCTAGGGTTTATTACAAAGCAAATAGTCTCAGTTGGCCAACTCGGTCTCACGCCCCGCGACGTGTATCTCTAGACCTCGAGGGACGCAAGAGAGTGAATTACTTACATCAGTTACATATATACAAAATGCATATCATACAATCAGCTATGACATGTTTAACACCCCCCTTTATTGGGTTTCTTTGAACTCGGTGTGATGATGGACACTTTCGACAACTATGACACCTTCAAAGATCTATTCTAGTAGCAATATGCAATTTGCAAGTGCGGAGGCATCTTTTAGTTGTTGAACAGAACCCAGTGCTTCTGTTCTTGGAAGCGAGTTACATACGGGGGAAGAGTCACATTCCAGACCTTGCTATCTATGAGGTGCTATTCGTGTCCTGGGAGCCGACACGCTCTACAGGGCTCAGTAAAGGGGGGCCGTAAGAAGAGCATAATTCAGGCTTTTAGCTGCTTTATTCTAACATATTCTACCATATAACGAGACTGGCTGGCAGCTGCGAAATGATTAAATACCCTGCAGTTCTGCTTCTAGGCTACATTCAGGAGGGAGCCGGGCATTCCTTCCTGGCGCTGCCTATGTTGTGTTTCAACGAACTCTTGTTAGCCTCGCCGCCCTGTGGCCTTGTCCTTTTACGTTCATACAACAATGTTGAACAGTCGAGCTGTGTAAGCAGAAAATGTGCTGCGAAGCAATAAGAACAGAAAGCAATGAGCAATTGTTAGAAAACAAAATGGCGATCCTTGTTACATCAAAATGGTTGTTCATTGGCAAACTCGGAAACCTATATGTCTGTCATATCGTGCATGAGATGGTTGGCCCACGGCTACCAAAATACGTTTGCCGTCAGTCATGAGAGGTATCCATTTTTCTAGACTAACAAACCCTCCTTTGGCCGTATGCCAAACGTCTCATTCATTCATTGTATCCTCCTCTGATGACGATAAGTCTGAAGTACTTATGTCTGAATTTTGCATGCTATTGTAAGCATCATCATCTTCATTAATATCTATAGCCATTAATTCTTTCACTGTTTTCATCTCATTTGTGTCTTGGTCAGCCCGATCATAAGTTTGTTTTCTTCTTGTCATCATATGCATACATCCCTCAGTTACCTCAGCGCAAACTATCGGTAGGCAGTGTATGCAACAACAGCACGTTATGAATATTCCAAACACCACTACTAATATAGAGATCAACTTCCATCCCCAAGAACGCAATATTCCCCAAAACCAGGACTCTATTCCCCAGCCTCCTTCTCCAGTAGGGAGTTCGGAGCTTAGGACATGCATTTTCTTTATTGCTTCAAAAATCGTAGGGGAATAGTCATCTACAAATACACAACACGCTCCCATACGCAGAGGGTGGCATACAACTGCCTGAGTTCCAGAGGTACTATTTAGCAGCACAACTAACGCATGTCGCTAAGTGGCTACTGGATGAACCGACTGCTGAGACAGGCCTCCTCCGTCAACTAATCACACCTATGCACCCAAAAGAGGTATTATGGAGCTCTCGAATAGGGCCCCCTGACCCACCCATGATTGTAAAGCTGGGGAGACAAATCTGGAACAAGGTCAGATCACTGCTCGGACTGCAACACTCATATGCACCGGACATCCCCATGCTTGCAGACGTATGCAAAATCCCCACAGACTTACCAACGATGAGGAGCTGGGAGAACTGTGGCCTCTATACATGGGGAGACATGTTCGACGAGGGGCTGTTCAAAGACTTTGATTCATTACAATTGAAGGATGGGCTTGCCACAGGACAATTCCTATGGTACCAAAGGGTGAAGCACGCAGCCAAGACAAATTGGAACACTTGGCCTGAGGAGCCAGAAACACACCCTCTTGTGCAGGAAATGTACAACCTTGGCGACGGCTGGAAACCGACATCGAGGCTCTACACACGAATAAACGACAGGCCTAACCCGAGAAGTGCGCGCCTGAAAGAGAAGTGGGAGACTGATCTGGGGACTGAAATCACGGACGGTGAATGGGCAAGAGCCCTGCTGTATCCGAAGGAGGTGTCACGGAACACCAGGTTTAGGCTGCTTCAGCTGAATGTCCTTTACAGGACTTACATGACCCCGCACAGGATAGCCGCCTTTAATGATAAAGTCCTCCCGACTTGCCCATGGTGCCCCTCCGAACATGCTGACATGATCCATATGTTTTGGGCCTCCCCCAAATCACAGAAACTCTGGCACACAGCTGAGCAAACCTGCAGGAAAGCGGGAATGGAAATATACGAATGGACACCCAAAGAGTGCCTGTTGGGCACTCACCCGAGACTGAACAAAGTCAGGCACTTAGTGAAACTCATGGACATGGCGTGTATACTAGTGAAGCGAACGATCGCTATGGCCTGGAAGTCGCCAGCTGGTCCCAGGCCTGAACCATGGATCAGGGAACTGGAGAGATGGTCCGCTGCTGAAACAAGAGCCTGGGAGGAAGGGAACAATTGGGGCGGAGAAGAAGGGAGCACCACACTAGAGTCTTGGAAGGCCCTCATGAGAGATATGATCTTCTCCACAAGCTACAAACCCCCCTGAGTTGACTCTTCTTGCACAGACTGTAAGATTGAAGCACTGACCAGGACGGCGGGCCCGGGCACTCCCTCGAGCCACCCCCCATGTGAAGGCAATGGAGAGCGAAGGTGTTGGGCTCTGGGCTTGAGGCACAAAGAATGAAGAACAGCAGGGCAGAAGGAAAAGGGCAGTCAAAGTAGTTACCACTGTTTTCCTGTTTCTGTTTATTGTTTTTTCTCTCTCTCTATTTTCTCTCGTTTTTCCTTTCTTTTTTGCTGCGTGTTCTTTTTCTGTTGTTCTTTACAGTTTACTTGGCAAATAAGACATGCTACAGCTGAAATGACGCGCATCTTTTGCGCAACTGTTTCTGGTACACTTATAAATGCCAATAAAAACATTTAAAAATAAATACAAATACACAACACGCTGATCCCACTATCTTGCAAATTCCCCCACGATCAACCAGGATCACATCGAGAGCCATTCTATTTTGCAGCGTCATTAACCTGATTCCTTTTTCTTCCAACGTCATGTTAAATAGTATATCGGTCGTTGTGTTTATGGTATTTTTTCGTATTCTGGACAGCTGCCTTATGTTACAGGAGTTCACTATTTGGGACAAAAATGGAATTCATGTTTTTGCTACTTCAGTCGCTATCAGAACGCCTTCCCTACTCCTTTTGGCTCTAGATCTGGATAGTCTGGCCATGTCTGCTGTTTCTAAGAGGAACACTCCTGGGAACAGTAGACCTAGGTAACATGTACCTCCCCGGTTTCTGGGCAACCAAGGATATGCTTTCTCTCCACATATAAAATAAACTGGATCTCCCACATATACTGGTTCTATTTCCCATTTTTACCACTGTATTCATGCATCCAGTAAATGTTCCGACTGAATAGGAGCCTTTCTTTTTTAGACAAAAAGGGACAGTTCTTGGGTTATAATTCACAGTGTAAGAAGGGGGAACTGCATCTTTGTTCCTGTCTGTTCTTACACGAAACGTCATCACAGATGTTTTAACTGGTGGGGACAATCTATCTTGTCTATTTTGTCATGTTATTTTTCACATACTTTTCCTCGTAGGCTCTGGGGTCATCACTTGTGCTTTATGGAATATGGAACAACCCACAGGCCTCATAATTATTTCCTCAAACTCATTGATGTTTGTTCTGTCTAATTGACTCATACTACTCTTATTCCATTTCCCATAGAACATTGCAATTAAAGTTGCACTACATGCAGAACTTAATGGTAATGGCTGTACATACCAACCTATTCCTTTCCCAGCATGCTGCGGTAAATGGGCACATACCCAGCAATTTGTTTTCTTTAGAATTGCATGTGTCATATTCATAATGAATAACAAAGTATTGTTCCCATACCCTTCCCTGTGTCTTTCTTCCATTGGGGACAAGGTATAAGTAATCACCTGAACCGGGCTTTCAGTAGTGGATATATTAACTATATGTAAAAACATTCCCAATGGGTGTATCGATTCCACATACCATGATACTAGGGCTGTCGTTATTGGTGCTACCACACTCATAAAGCACATAATTATTGTCAGTGCCAGCATACAATTCTTTTTACCATGCGTTTTTCATAAGCTTACAGTCTTTACAATTAACTAATTCTCAGCAGCGGTGCAGGAGGAGGCTGAAACCGGTCCCGACATGTTTCTCATCGTCCTTCTTCTTCCTTATTAGAGTTCGTTGTGGATATCTCTTTTCGTTGCACTTGCTCTGATGTCAATAAGTTCAACAGAATTGTCACAGTTCAGTTCTGCCAGTCCTTTATAGCCTGGATTTGCTTACTTGTTTTTAGGCAAGATCACTTGTCCTTTCTCATACTGCTCAGAGGACCTTTGATCAGTTATCTATTGCCTTAGTACCATTTGCGCCCAGCTTTTCCGCTCTGGTTCAGGACACATGTACTTTTTATGATCGCACCGAGGAGCCGCATGTCTTGAATTGTCCGACTTGCACAATTCTCACGCTTCTCTCCTCTACACCTCTAGTTCCTTCTCCGTCCATGAGCGGAACCAGAGGTTGACATAAACATCAAAGAACTGTGGATCACTTTGTCTTTCGAGGCCGCAAATCATATCGCCTCACTCCTGGCATTGTGTGATCCGTGAACAGTGCCGGTGCACTTCCAGATCCAGGCTCAAAGTCAGCCTGTGGCGCTATTGCAGGTGCTGGTGTGCACCGCGCCAGTGATGCAGATTCGGTCTTTGGCGTGCTGGAAAGTGCTGGTGGGCGCCAAAGGGGAACACGTTTAGTGTCTGCCGGTATTTGCAATGCAGATTTTGTGTCTGCCAACAGTGATGTAGATTCTGCTGGTCAACGTTGGGGCACTCTTTGCCCTTCCCCCTTTTTGGCAATCGTCTCAGGCTTTGTTTCGAGTTTCACTTCTCGTTCGGGCAGATTTGGTGGCGGCTTACTGGCAACAGTTTCTTTCGTTTCTGGGACCGCTGTCTCTTTCCGGTCATCTAGGTCAGGCAAGTCTTTCAGTGAAGTTGGAATCTTTTTGGCATGGTTGGCATGGATCCACGACTTCCGTCCATCCACCCGTATCGCCGTCTGCGTTGCCAAGAGTACTTGATATGGGCCGCGCCACCTGGGTGCTAACGATGACTTTCTTTCAAAATCTTTTTTAGCAGCACCCAGTCGCCTGGCTCCAGCGGGTGCCCCAGACCGGTGTATCTCACTGGTAAAGCCTCCTGCACCTGCTGATGAATCATACGCAATTTCTGCATTAAAAGGCCACAATAAGTACTAAGCACAGGATGTTCTACCTCTCTAAGTCGTTTTGCCTGAGGTGCGCGCCAAACATTTGCCGGCCTCCCCATTACGATTTTGTACGGGGAGAGCCCAGTTTTAGCCTGTACAGACGTATGCATGCATAATAGCGCTATTGGTAATGCATCCACCCAACTCAACTTGCTTCATCATTTTAGTATTTAAATCAGTGGCAGTTTGTTTCACAATTTTGTCTGCAAACGCGTTTCCCTCTCCTACTTTGCATGTTACATTTTTGTGTGCCTCGCATTTCACTATTGCTAGGCGTTTTGGAAACGCGAGTGCAGACAGCAATCGTACAATCAAAGGGCCATGTTGAATTCTGGCACCATGTGATGTCAAAAACCCTCTCTTAGCCCAGAGTCGACCAAAGTTATGAACCACCCCAAAAGCATGCTGACTATCAGTATATATATTCACATTAAAATTTTCAGAAATCTCGCAGGCTCTGGTCAATGCTATTATCTCTGCGGCTTGTGCCAAGTTGTAGGGGATTCTTTTGCTTTCTACAACGCTTTCTAGGGTAGTGATAGTGTAGGCGGCAGTTGTCGTGCCATCAGGTAATTTAAAACAAGAGCCGTCACAAAATATCTCTCCATCTGGCTCTTTCTTTGGGGTATCACTTAAATCGACCATTAAGCAATCATGGGGGGGTGATATGTTGTCACCAATTTCTTTTATGGGTAGTGGCATTAATTCTGCAGGATTCAAAGCGCTACACCTCATAATTTGGATATGGGGTGCGAACAAGATAATCTCATATCTTGTCAATCTAGCAGAGGTGAGGTGTTGCGTCTGTGTTCTATTTAATAGAACGTCTATAGCATGTGGCACCATCAGAATTAAAGTATGCCCCAATACCATCCCTTCCGTTAGTTTCACTGACGCAGCAGCCGCCGCGACAGATTACAAACATCGTGGTAGTGCACGCGCTACAGGGTCCAGCGCAGAAGAAAAATAGCTGCACGGCCTATTTCTCCCACCTTGTTCCTGTGTCAAAACCGCCAATGCACATCCTTCACTTTCACACACAAACAGTCTAAAAACCTTTTCATAATTTGGTGTGCCCAAAACTGGAGCAGAACATAATGCAGTTTTCAATTGATCAAACGCTCTCTGACATTCCTCATCCCACTGTAGAGGCATAACTGCATCCTTTCTAGTCAAATTCACCAACGGTTTCACAATGAACGCAAAATTACCGATCGATTGTCGGCAATATGAAGCTATGCCTATTATGGCTCCGACTCCTTTCTGTGTCTTTGGAATAGGCATACAAGAAATACTTTCTATGTGTTCTGGCGTTATCCTTCTCCCTTCTTTCGAAAGTAGGTAGCCCAAATAAGTTACCTCCTTTCGATTATATTGAAATTTCTTCAAACTAGCTTTATGGCCATGTGCCGCTAGGTGTGATAGTAGTAATACAGTGCTTTCTTTACAAATCTCCTCTGTGTCAGCAACTAATAATAGATCGTCTATGTATTGCAAGAGTACACAATCCACTGGTAATTCTAGCATGTCTAGCTGCTCTTTCAATGCTCTACTGTAAATACTCGGACTTTCCGTGTAACCTTGCGGAATCCTTGTGAATGCAAATGATCGTCCTCCTACTGTAAACGCGAACAAATATCTGCTGTCCTTGTCCACCAGATTGCTAAAGAACACATTTGTTATATCAACTACACTAAAGTATTCTGCTGAGCCAGGTATCATTGTCAATATTGTAGTGACATCTGGCACTAAAGGAAATTGTGGATCTACTACCTTGTTTAGCGCGCGCAAATCAATTATGAAACGGTATGGTACTTCATTGCCTCCTTTTTTATAAACTGGAAGAATCAGGCTGTTGCATGTACTGCCTGTAATTTCTTCAATCGCCCCTAATTTCACCAAATCTGCAACAATACTCTTCAATCCTTTTTCACCTTCAGCCGAAATTCTGCATTGAGGAATTCGCAGTAGTGTAACACCCTCTTTCAAAATGATCTTTACTGGCTCTATTTTCAAGCATCCTACATCGTTGTCATGCATTGCCCATATACAGGTTGGTACTTTACTTATTTCTCCTGGTAAAGTTTCAGACATGAATTCTGACACAGGGGCATCTTGTGGCCAAATGTTTAGGAACACCCTGTCTGCCGTGTAATGTATAATGGAACCTAACTTTTTCAACAAATTTAATCCCAACAGGTTCTCCCCACAATTTTCTGTTAAAAGGAAAGGACAATGTCCAGTGAATGGTCCTATAGTAACTGGGACTGGTTGGGACACTGGGTTTATGACTGGTGTACCTGCGAACCCTACGGAAACATTCTTTTGCCCTGACAGTGCTATATCCCGAACCAAGTAATGGTCTATTGAACACTTTTGTGCTCCTGTATCTACAAGGAAGCGGTGCTCCTCATTCCCGACTCTCATTTCTACGTAGGGTCCTCTCTGATTCACTGGAATAGACACTGGTTCCAACCCCTGTCCTGGGCTGTCCTATTGGGGAAATAACACATCGTCCGATGTGTAATCATTACTATTACTGTAATAGGTGTTTGGCTGTGTATCGAAAACATTCCCACTCTTCCCTCTATTTCCCCCACTCTGGTTTCCATACTGTTGGTTTTGCTGTCCCTTACTCTGGTTAGGGTCACTTTGGTTTTGGGCTTGGTTTTGATTACCTCCATTATTGTGGTGCTGCTGCATACTATTCCTATTTGGACCATTCGCTCCTTGGTGCCCTCGGTGCTGTCTCCTCTGACCAGACCCATTTCTATTCTGCAGATGTGGAAATTGCGCTCGCCAGTGTCCTTCCTCCTTACAATACGCACACTGATTTGGTCCCACTTGTCCCCCATGCATATTCGAATTACTCCTTCCTTGTGCATTCCCTCTCCCTCTATTATGTCCTGCTACTTGCTGTAGTAGCACCCGTGTCTTCAGTAGGCATGCTTTCAAGTCTTCCCCCACCTGTTTTAACAATGATAATTCGTCCACCATCGCCTTCTGCCCCGGTGATGGTAACTGCTGCCGTCCATTATGTGACCCCTGCATTCCCTTCACATGTCTCCCGATATCCTTACCCCTGCACCCAGGTGCAGTAAACATTTCAGCGTAATCATTATCTAATTCATCTTTAAGTTCAAAAAGTCCATATACATGTTCTCTCACTTCTTCATCCCTCTCCCTACAGCGTGCTAATGCATTAAAATCCAACAATCGCTGCTGTGGTAATTTCCCAATTAACTGTTTCCATCTCTCCACCAAATATTCACCCATGCATTCCAACACTACCTGTCTTTCGTTGCTTCTTCGGAAGTCATACATCGAAGCCAATGCTGCTGTCCCATCATTCCTGTCTATATACATTTCTGCCTGTTGCTGCAATTCCACCTTCCTTTCTTTGCTGATCGCACTGCGAGTTACCCTCGTGCATCTACTTTGTTCAGTCCCGCCTCTCGCCCCCGTGGTTTCAATTTCACCCCAGGAGGGACGGACGGTACCGAGTCTGTATCTAAGGTGGGAGGTGCGGATGGGACAACAGAAACGGGGAGTGTCTGCTGTGGGCCTGGTTGGCTAATAGGAAGTGTTACGTGCGCGGTCTGTGGCTGTGGGAGGGCTTGAGCTACAGGAGGGAGAGTTTGAGCTCTAGGCGGGGTTTGGGCACTAGTTACTGACATGTTTGGCCTCGCTTCTGATCTTGGGCCTTGTTTTGTATGGATCAATATGTTTTCTATCAATTCATCTGCTATGTGCAATTCTCGTTGTGCGTTTATTTTTTCTATTTTCAACTGGTCACGTCTACCTGACCTCCTTAGACTCTCAGTCCACTCCTCCTCTTCCTTAACTTCCGCTACTTCACCTTTAGATTTATGCCTGCGCGCATGCTTTGCTCTACTTTTAAATCAGAGCATTGCTTCCCTTCTCCGGTCCTTAACGATATCAAATGCTGCAGGACGCGCTTTCTTTCTTATCAACACCCTTTCCAAGTTATCTATTCTCGCTATCTCAAAACTAGCATTAATCGGCCACTGATGGTCTTGTTGCTTTCTGGTTTGCCTATGCCAAGTCTCACAGAATATTATTGCACCCACTCCATACTTCACATACATCTCATATGCCGGCGTTCCCCCAGGTGGTGCAATTTGGTCATCTTCCAAAGATTGTCTACCACAGCGGAAAAACCCCACTAGGGTGGACAATACCCCAGGCATGTTTCAACCTTCCCCCTGGTTAATCAACCTTACCTAGGGCGTTTGATTTTGCAAAGTCAACTCTCAACCAATATCAGGATTACTTTGAATCGGGGAATGACTCGCCTGATAAATCAATTTGTCCTTCCGGTCACAAGTCGTCTGTATACTGATGCAACCAATGACGTTGTGTCTGCGTTTCTTGGCTTCCGCCTCGTTTCGGGACCCTCGCCTCCTTGTTCTCTAGCCGGGTACGTCGATCAGGGATCAGATGTGTGCAGATCTGCAAAGGAATCTCTCATCACTTCTACAGGGCGCCCCGAACACTTCTTGATCCCGGCTCGATCGTCCCGTCCTCGCCGTTCTCCACCTTCACTCAATTACAACGTATGCGATGGAACAAGTGGGGGAGGGTCCCTATTCAGGCGCCATCTTGAAAGGGGCCCCTAGGGGTCCCTTACGTCTATGGAAACAAGGCAAGTCACCACACACGATAGATACGCCAGACACGAGGTTGTATTCCCAAAGCTAGGGTTTATTTCAAAGCAAATAGTCTCAGTTGGCCAACTCAGTCTCACGCCCCGCGACATGTATCTCTAGACCTCGAGGGACGCAAAAGAGTGAATTACGTACATCAGTTATATATATACAAAATGCATATCATAAAATCAGCTTTGACATGTTTAACACCCCCCTTTATTGGGTTTCTTTGAACTCGGTGTGATGATGGACACTTTCGACAATTATGACACCTTCAAATATCTATTCTAGTAACAATATGCAATTTGCAAGTGCGGAGGCATCTTTTAGTTGTTGAACAGAACACAGTGCTTCTGTTCTTGGAAGCGAGCTACATACGGGGGAAGAGTCACATTCCAGACCTTGCTATCTATGAGGTGCTATTCGTGTCCTGGGAGCTGAAACGCTCTACAGGGTTCAGTAAAGGGGGGCCGTAAGAAGAGCATAATTCAGGTTTTAGCTGCTTTATTCTAACATATTCTACCATATAACGAGACTGGCTGGTAGCTGCGAAATGATTAAATGCCCTGCAGCTCTGCTTCACGGCTACATTCGGGAGGGACCCGGGCATTCCTTCCTGGCGCTGCCTACGTTGTGTTTCAACAAACTCTTGTTAGCCTCGCGGCCCTGCGGCCTTGTCCTTTTACGTTCAGACAACAATGTTGAACAGTCGAGCTGTGTAAGCAGAAAATGTGCTGCAAAGCAATAAGAACAGAAAGCAATGAGCAATTGTTAGAAAACAAAATGGTGATCCTTGTTATATCAAAATGGTCGTTCATTGGCAAACTCGGAAACCTATATGTCTGTCATATCGTGCATGAGACGGTAGGTCCACGGCCACCAAAATGTGTTTGCCGTCAATCATGAGAGGTATCCATTTTTCTAGACTGACAATGCTGTTGCTTTTGTTGAAAAGTGAGCCGCACTGGATAAGTGTCTACAAAGCACCTTGCGATCAACCAGATCAAAGGTGGCTGACAGGTCCAACAGAAGCAGGAGAGCAGATTTCCCATTGTCGTTCAGGTCATCGATCTGGATCTTCAGATCAATCAGGGCAGTTTCTGTCCCATGTTGGGGTCTGAATCCAGATTGTCGGAGTCCGAGTAGCTTATGGGCCTCGAGGTATGTTTGAATTTGGTTATAGGCAGCCTTGTCGATGATTTTAAGGAGAAAAGGTACCATGGTGATAGGATGGAAATTGGTGAGGATGCTAGGGTCGAGGGTGTTTTTTTTTAATAGAGGGAGTACCCATGAGTTCTTCAAATTGGTTGGGACGGTGCCTGTGCGGAAGGAGGCATTGATAAGGGTGGTTACGAAGGGGGCCAATTCGTTGGCTATATCTCTAATGACAGAGGCTGGACATGAGTCACCTTGGCAGTTAGAGGGTTTAAGTGAGGCAATAATGTTAATTACTTCTTGGGTGGATACTGAGGTAAATTTGAATCTTTGGGGTGGTTTTGGTAGGATAGGAGTGGGTTTGAGCCTGGTCTGCTGTAGAATCAGAATCTGTTTTTTAGCTGCTATTTTCTTTCGAAGCAGAGTGATCTTATTGGTCAAGGCTTCTTGAATTTTGGTGCACCAGGTCTTGTCCTTGATACAGTTATCTGTTGAGGGGATAGGAGATACAAGTTCTCTTAAGATGGTAAATAATTCTCTGGAATTTGAGCTAGCCTTTTCAATCCTGTTACAGGTTTCTCTTTTTGCTATCAGAATTTCTTCTTTATAACTGGCTGAGATGTTGAGCATGATGTCTTTTTTGAATGGGGAAGGGTCATTTCTCCAGGAACTTTTCTTTTTTCGTTTCTTAGGGCTTACAGTTTCGGGGGGAACAAGGAATTGAGGTGTGCTTTGGGTTTGCTTTTGCACATTTTTAAAGGGGCGATGCTGTCTAGAGCCATGGTCAAGGTTTTGTTATAAAGGTTCACCAGGTCTGATGGGTCAGTGGAGGCAAAGGCGTGCTCAAGTAAGGGTTGGAGTAGAGGCAAAAGTTTATCTACGGTAATATTCTTTTTATTTCTGGTAGGTATGGATGGGGCAGTGAGGAGGTCAGTGTTAGGGGGTGGTGCGATCTTGAAGGTTAAATGAGAGGAGGCGTGGTCAGTCCAATGTTGGGGTCCCAATAGAGGTGATGGTTGTGCTGCAGTTGATGTCCGCTATCCAATCAGGGATTCCACCTTTGTTGTGGGTGAGGAGGGGGACTCTTTGAGTGAGGCCAAGCTCCACTAAGGAGGTGGCAATGGATGTAGCATGAATGTCAGTCGGGTCATTGAAACCGAGATTAAGGTCACTTAGTAAGAGGATTTGCGAGGTGTGTTTCGTGTTGGTGGACCGGAGTACATTCATTTCTTCCTCGAAAGAGCCCAAAAGTCTGGGAGGTCTGTAAATTAGATGCATTGTTATGGTTCTAGAGTTTGTAAGGGGAGTTTTACAGTCAATAGTTCACAGGGATTGGTAGGTGTGTGTGAGGCAGCTCTCAGTCCCAATGTGGTTTTAGCTATGAAGGCCACCCCAGCTCCTCTGGTAGAATCTCTGTCTGCTCTGAGGACCGTATAATTATTCAGGGTCGCTGCTGCATGTAACCAGGTCTCAGTTATAGCGAGGAGGTGCAGATTCTTTTCTAAGATAAGATCAGCAATATCCACTGCATGGGCGAGTAGGGACCAACCGTTGATCATAGCCCCTAGGATAGTATTAGGGTTGTTGTGGGCAGAGAGTAGGGGTGTGGCCGCAGCCAATTTGGTCTTCTTCGCGTGTTTAGATTTAGTTTTAGGTGTACGTAGAGGAGAATTGTTGGTGGGCAATGGGACAGAGGGTATTTTGGATGATTTACCAAGTCTGTTGCAGAGTCTTGCATTTCGGATCGTTGGAGGGCATGGTTGGTTGGGGATCAGGGTGGTGGGGTCGTGGAAAGAGGGCTAGGGAACTTAGTAGGTTGAGGTATGTCAAGTGGCGGGCCCTGAATTACCAAAGGGTAGTTGTTTGTGGCAGTTGTTGTGGGCAGTGTGTAGGTTCTAAACAGAGGTGTTGTATACAGTGGTATACAGTGGCATCAATGGTGGCAGGAAAGAAGTCGGCTTGATAAGTGTAGGCAGGTTCAAAGGTGGCAGAAAATTAGTAGGTGTGATGTGGTGATCAGGGTTTGGGTGTTTGGCCATGGTTGTATGTCTCCTGGGCGTGAGGGGGTGTAAGTTATTACTAGTGGGTAGGGATGAAGGTGGGGGGAGGGTACCGCTATAGGCAGAGATCAGGGTGAGGATGCTCACCATGGCTAGGTTTCTGGTGGGGGCATATATAGTCTTGGATAGTCAGGAGTGAACAGATACTGTAGTATTGCGCTAGGCGTCTAGGAGGTCGAGCCAGGCAGGACGACTCAATAGGGGTTACTAGGATATGTTGCAACTAGGTGATATTAATGAAAAGTCCTAGTGATACAGTTTAGTAGAAGGCATTAAACAGGTCTGTTAATGCACTTGTTTGTGTGCTCAACGCAGGACAGTGTAAACATAAGCAGGGGCAGCATTCAGCAATATACATTTTGGTCACATTTAAAAAAAGAAATGCATTCTGGTAGCATTTAAAAAGTATAACATTTAGAAATATGTACTCTGGTAGCATTTAAAAGTATAACATTAAGAAATATGCACTTTGCTAGTAGTCAAATAGTGGTCAAGTGGGAGGTCGTGGCACTTACATTAATCAATAACAGTAAACAATGCAAGGTCAGTGTTATAGATGAAAGATAACGTGAACAGCGGCATTCAGTGATGTACGTTTGGTGGCATTTGACTGCTAGGAACAGATAATATGTGGCATGCTTGTATAGTTATAATAGTGGTAGATTCGGCCAAGTTAGGGCAGGGTCCGCAACGATGTGAAAGAACGTGAGCTGTATACAAATGCAAGTAACCAGATGAGGTAGTACCTGGGGGGATATAAAGATGTTCTATTGGCAGCTGGTCTATTACAAAAGGGATCGAAGTAAAGTACCTTATGAATAATTGTAGATTGCATGGGTTGTAGATATAATTGCCTCGTTGGCCCGAGGCGAACAGGGGCAAACAGGGCCTTTTGCTGGCCTTCTGCTGTTGCCGGAATGAAGGCACAACTCCTCATATAGGGAGCTAGTTGTGCAGATTAAAGGCAAACAAAGTTATACTACAGGTCTGGGGGCTCGGATTAAGTGAAGCCTCACCCTGATTGAAAGTAGCACAGTGATCTCGAGACGTAGCACAGTGATCTTGAGTTCAGGGCTGGAATGACTGCAAGCATCGGCGGTCTTGCGGCAGATGCCACGCGGTTTTGATGTAGATGGTGGTGGCTCCCAGAGTGGGATGGTGGGGGCTCCTGCCCTCTCCACCTCACGGTCACAATGATTCTGGTGGGTTTGAGGTTGGGCGTCAGGGGCAAACAGGGCATTTTTCTGGCCTTCTGATGTTGGCAGCGTTTCCGCCTGCCGGCGGATCTGGGTCATTGATAAAGCTCAGTATCTGCTTGCATCCAAGGCAAGCGCGTTGCCCCTGAGATATCCTCCTGAGACAAGTATTGAACATAAGTATTGAACTGTGTAAAAGAAAATTGTGTAGAACTTAGTAGGCTGAGGTATGTCAAGTGGCAGGCCCTGAATTACCAAAGGATAGTTGTTTGTGGCAGTTGTTGTGGCCAGTGTGTAGGTTCTAAACAGAGGTGTGGTATACAGCGGCTTCAATGGTGGTAGGAAAGAAGTCGGCTTGATAAGTGTAGGCAGGATCAAAGGTGGCAGAAAATTAGTAGGTGTGATGTGGTGATCAGGGTTTGGGTGTTTGGCCATGGTTGTATGTCTCCTGGGCGTGAGGGGGTGTAAGTTATTACTAGTGGGTAGGGATGAAGGTGGGAGGAGGCTACTGCTATAAGCGGAGATCAGGGTGAGGATGCTCACCATGGCTAGGTTTCTGATGGTGGCATACATAGTCTTGGATAGCCAGGAGTGAACAGATACTGTAGTACTACGCTCGGTGTCTAGGAGGAAGCGCCAGGCAGGGCGACTCAGGGGTTACTAGGATATATTGCAACTAGGTAATATTAATGAAAAGTCCTAGTGATACAGTTTAGTAGAAGGCATGAAACAGGTCTGTTAATGCACTTGTTTATGTGCTCAACGCAGGCCAGTGTAAACAAAAGCAGGGGCAGCATTCAGCAATATACATTTTGGTCACATTTAAAAAAAAAATGCATTCTGGTAGCATTTAAAAAGTATGACATTTAGCAATATGCACTCTGGTAGCATTTAAAAGTATAAGATTTAGAAATATGCACTTTGGTAGTAGGCAAATAGTGGTCAAGGGGGAGGTTGTGGCACATACATTAATCTATAACAGTAAACAATGCGAGGTCAGTGTTATAGATGAAAGATAACGTGAATGGCGGTATTCAGTGATGTACGTTTGGTGGCATTTGACTGCTAGGAACAGATAATATGTGGCATGCTTGTATAGTTATAATAGCGGCAGATTCGGCCAAGTAAGGGCAGGGTCAGCAACGATGTGAAAGAACGTGAGCTGTTTTTGAATGCAAGGAACCAGATGAGGTAGCGCCTGGGGGGATATAGAGACGTTCTATCGCCAGCTGGTCTATTACAAAAGGGATCAAAGTAAAGTACCTTATGAATAATTGTAGATAGCACAGGTTGTAGATATAATTGCCTCGTCGGCCCGAGGCGAACAGGGACCCAGGGGTGGAGCCGTCACCCTAATCATTTGTAGAACAGAACTGTGTGTTTGTTTGTTGGAACTATCAGGCCCTTGAGGGCAAGAGACTAATTATTGGAAAGATACTTTTTTGCCCATCAGAGAACCTGATAGCTGGAGCGGAACTGTTGGCTCGTGCTGGGAAAAGCTGCAGTGTGTGCTGTGCTCAGGAGACCCACCTTGTCCCGTGCTGAAAACGTGGGGAAGGGAGACCCCTGGCAATCACATCCTGATTTATGATTTGAGAACACTTCTTTCTTTTCTTGAAGGCTATCCCACACCCTTTTTCTATTAGTTGTAAGTTCTTGAAGGCTATCCCACACCCTTTTTGTATTAGTTGTAAGGTTTGGAAATACGTTTCTTAGCATAGGCCCTTTTTTATTTGACACAATGCCACTAGGACTGCCTTATTTTTCATTTGATGGTCGATGCTTGCTCCCATCTTAGATTTACGTTTAGATTAGGCGTTTTTTCACTTTGCATTTGTTGTTCAATAAACACCCTTGAACTGTGGTCACTTGGGTCTGTCATATTTGTTGCCACCATGAACTCTTCACAGTAGTGAGAATGGTTAGATTCGAAATTCAGCACAGAAGTGTAAAACGCTCAGAATCCAGATTTAGCACGCTAGTGAGAATACCTAGCTTCAAAGTTCAGCACTGAGGTGAAATGCTCAGGTTCAGAGTTCAGCACAGTAATTAGAGTGCTAAGATTCAGAATTGTCTCTGTGTGCTTGAACCCCTTCTTCCGCGGGGTCCAACCCTTCCCTTTGAGCCACAGCTCACCTTGTTTTCTTGGATAGTGTGCTCTCCATCCTGCTTTCAGTGCAGGGGCGCGTTGATTGATGCGGACTCATTGCTGCCTAGTTACTTCACTGGCAAGAGTCCGACAGGTAAGTATAATGAGTCTTTTGAACAGTTCTCTAACTTCGTTCCTTTCCTTCCTTAGATGATGGCCGGCATCCGGTGATGGCGGTGTGCTGCTGAGATGAGTAGCGCTGAAGGTGAGTGAGAGCACGATGCGCGATGCACCCCTTTCGTATTTGCATTGAACTGAGTTTTTTTTCTGTGTCTTTTAGGTGCAGCGACGTTTTCAGATGGATGCCGGTTATGAAGAACAAATGCGGTGGGACAGCGCGGTATGTGGAGCCTCTAGATGTTTCCACGCTAACCTGGAGTGCCTTTTCCCTCTTGCAGATGGATGAGAAGTTCCGGAGACAGAGTTCTCCCAGAGCGGCTGGGATTCAGGTAAGCGTTTGAAGCTCGTACAGTATTTAAAAATAAGCGAAGATTTGCAGGCCCAGTCTCCAGTTGAATAGCCTCCAGGGAAGGGTTTGAGGTCGTAAGAGGTCAGAACAGGCTGAGTGATGTCCCTGTGGATACCAGGTGAGCGTTACAGAACGCAAAGCCTCATATCAAAATCCACCTGGGCATCATGGAAACGTCAGAAACCGACCAGTTAGCCCACATGTTGGGGCAGATACGTTCCGAAGTACATGCAGCCAGGCAGGAGACCAACACCCTGAGGAGAGAACTGATAGTAGCCAAAGAATGCACTGATGATTTAATCTGGCAACTTCTCCAGTCACAAGCAGGGCATGCACCATTGCCGGGAAGCGTGCCCACGATGCCAGCGCCATCAGCCTATCCCGTTCATATAACCCGTAACGGGGCAGTTCCCTAGGCCCCGCCCGAAACGATATACGGGGGATCCCAAGAGGTTTGCAATGCTCATGAACCAGTGCCGCCTGCACTTCCTTTGTAGGCCAGGGGCCTTTCCGAATGACCAATCACGGGTCGCTTTTGTGCTATCCTACCTGAGTGGTAGCGCCGCGGACTGGTCTGTACCCTTTGTGGCCCAAGACGATCCTTTGCTGCATGACTTCAGGGGCTTTCAGCAGGAGATGAAAAAGCTGTTCGCCCGTCGTACTCATGGGCAGGCATTATACAACAAACTTCTGTCCCTACGCCAAGGGTATCAAGACCTATTAACATACATAGCCACATTCAATAGACTTGTAGTTGAAGCAGAATGGCCAGTGGAGAAGAGAACCACGTTATTTCATCAGGGGTTGTGGGGGGAGCTCAAGGATGTTCTTGCACAAGTAGTGAACCCCCCGAAAGACTGCTCAGAATTCATTGACCTTGGTGTTCAACTGGATCATAGGTTGCGGGACCGAAGAGCAGATCGAACCAGACCGGACCCTCTTCCTATGTATGTGCGTTCAAAGGACAATACTGCCGAAACAACAGAAGGTTCAGGAAAACCAATGCAAATCGGCGGGGGTCAGATCCCCCTTGACTAAAGCGGAAAGGGATAAAAGGAGACAGCAGCAGTTATGTTTGTACTGTGGAAGGTCAGGTCATTTCCTTAAAGAGTGCCCTGTGAAGCCACCGAGGAGGGCGGTAGGGGCCATGAACAAGGAAGTTACCATCAAGGAGCCAGAAAACTCCCCAGCCCGGCAAGTGTAGGGGTCCACTTGTCGAGCGAAGAAAGTGAACTACAGACCTCCCATTTTGCACTATCTGTGGTCTTGATCAATCTCCAACAACCATCTCGGATGCACGCAGTAAGAACGTACATAGACAGTGGAGCCAATGGGAATTACATCGACCAGGATCTTGCGGCAAAGATGGGGCTTCCGTTACGCCCTAAATCAACCACCAACACTGTTACCACTGTCGACGGCACGGAAATAGCTTCTGGTCCAGTATCCCAATGCACTGCAGCTTTAACCCTTCTGTGCCAGGATGGAAACCAAGAATCTATCGTTTTCGACCTCATTAAGGCACCACAGTTCCGGTTGATTTTGGGAATGCCGTGGTTGGTAGCTCACAATCCTCAAATCGATTGAAAGAATTGGCCTTTCCTGAGACTTGCGCCCACACATGTTATCGCCAAGAGAAACAACCAATAGACACCAGAACCTCCACGCTTGCGACTGTGGCAATCGGCACCCTACCAAGTGAATACCAGGACTTTCAAGATGTCTTTCAGAAAGAACAGGCTAATATCCTGCCACTGCATAGACCATACGATTGCTAAATCGACCAGATACCTGGCGCACAAATCCCTTGTGGGCGAATGTACGCACTCACTGAACCAGAAAACCAGCACCTGAAGGCCTATCTTGACCAATACCTGGCCAACGGGTTCATCCGTCCCTCGAAGTCTCCAGCAGCCAATTCTCTATTCTTCGTACCGAAAAAGGAGGGGGACTTTAGAACGTGCATCCACTATCGCGCAATGAACCAGATTACCATAAAAAATCGCTACCCCCTGCCACTGATCTCTGAATTGCTTGACCAAGTCAAAGATGCCCAAATCTACACAAAACTAGACCTGAGGGGGGCATATCACCTTGTTCGCGTAAAACAGGGGGACGAATGGAAAACTGCTTTTCGCACCAAATACGGCTTGTAGGAATATCAAGTAATGCCCTTTGGCCTTTGCAACGCACCTGCTGCATTTCAATACTTCATGAATGATGTCCTACGGGAATTGATTGATGTCTGTGCTCTAGTGTACATCGACTATATCCTAGTATATTCCGCATCAAAGCAGGACCACGTTAAACACATCCGATCCGTATTGGAGAAACTCCGTCAACACCAGCTTTACACCAAGCTAGAAAAGTGTTCATTCCACATCTCCGAGGTGGAATTCCTGGGCTTTATTCTCAGCCTGAATGGAATCCGAATGGATGTACACAAGGTAGATGCTATCCTGAACTGGCCATCCCCAAATTCATTCAAGGGGGTTCAAAGTATGCTGGGTTTTGCAAACTTTTACCGCCGGTTCATCCCAGGATTTTCACAAATCGTGCATCCCATCACGTCATTGCTAAGGAAAAGCAGCAAAAATTTCCAGTGGACAACAGAAGCCGAGGAAGCTTTCCAGGAACTCAAAGCAAGATTCACATCTGCCCCAATCTTACGCCACCCTCGCCCTGATCTCCCATACGTAGTGGAAACGGACACCTCAAGCATGGCTATGGGAGCCGTCCTCGCACAAAAGGACCCCGAAACAGGCCAGTTACACCCTGTTGCCTTATGGTCGCGTAAATTCACACCCCCTGAACTCAATTACGCTATCACAGACAAAGAACTCCTGGCCATTAAGTCAGCCTTTAAGGCATGGCAACACTACCTCTTGGGCGCCAGATACACAATCACCGTAATAACTGACCACCGGAACCTCCAGTACCTAAAAACGGCAAAAGGCCCAATCCTCACGACAACTACGTTGGGCTCTTTTTTTTTGCTGAATATGACTATGTGATTACATTTCGACCAGGGGTGAAAAACGGGAAGGCCGATGCCCTTTCCCGTATGGGGGTGGAAGAGCAAGGGTATCAGACCCCTGACCCAACAGCAATCATCCCGAGTGACAAGCTCCTAGGAATCACAGCAACCATAACTCAGAAAGAATTACATGAAGAAATCCAAAACCTGATGAGTCCGGAGTAATTACAAGCGTGGAGTGCACAAGGAGAACATTACATGATAAAAGATCAGTTGCCCTACTTCAGGAATCGTTTATTCTTACCAAACCAAGAACTACTAGAACAAGTCATGTCCGGTTATCATGATTCCTTTATCGAGGGCCACCCCGGAATCGCTAAAACCCTAGCCAGGGTAAAACGAAATTATTGGTGTCCCACGTGGCGTAAAGACATTATCCAATTCATCCTATCTTGCGGAGTGTGTGCTCAAAACAAGTCATCCAAGCAGAAACCGGCTGGGCTATTACAACCATTGGAAATCCCACCAGCACCCTGGCACACGTTGTCCCTCGATTTTATTACTGACTTACCACCCCGTCAAGGGTTTAACACTATTCTTGTGGTCGTGGACCTATTTTCAAAAGTGGCACATTTCATTCCTCTTAAGGGGCTCCCAAATGCTTCCACTCTGGCAAAGGTATTTCTTGAAGGCATTAACGGCTCCATGGGTTTCCTTCAGTTTTGGTCTCAGACCGAGGTACTCAATTTGTATCTAACTTCTGGAGAAAATGCTGCTCTATGGCCCAGATCGACATCCGGCTATCCACCAGTCACCATCCCCAAATGGATGGTCAAACTGAGAGTACAAATCAGACGCTCGAGCAGTATCTGCGTTGCATGTTACACTAAGCTGAAGGAAGCTGGTTCGACCTATTATGGATAGCTGAATATACTTATAATAATTCCCTACACACCAGCACTGGGCAGACACCCTTTTATACCAGGTATGGCAGGCACCCACGTACTTCTGAGTTGGACGTTCCTACAACCCTGGAAAAGCCAGCAGTCAAAACCTTGCACACGACCATTTCTCAAACCTTTAAAAGGGCAGCTGAACACCTACTTCAAGCTAAGAATCGCCAAAAGAAGTTTGCTGATCAACACCGAGCAAAGGCCCCCAACTACCAAGTGGGAGACAAAGTCTGGCTGGCGTCTAAACACGTGTCCATTAAAGGAGTTTGAACTTTCCGTCCAAGATACCTGGGTCCATTCACCGTCACCTCCCTGATAAATCCTGTGGTGGTCAGACTAGCTTTGCCGTCAAACATGCAGATTCATCCTGTGTTCCACGTGTCTCTCCTTAAACCTGTTCAACCTGGGACCCGGCTAGCAACGCCACCGCAGCCAGTAGTAGTCGCCGGGGAGCCAGAATTAGAAGTCAAGGACATCCTAGATTCAAAGTACGTCAGATCCCAATTATACTACTTAGTAGACTGGAAGGGGTATGGTCCACAAGACAGGACATGGGAGCCTTGTGAGTACATCTATGCACCTCGCGATTTCATCAAAACCATCCAACCAAACCTGGACCAGACAGAAGAGCCACCTTGAGAGGGGCCTTGGGGGGAGTGCTGTCATGATTCCTGCCCCTCATGTCCCCAGCCCTCCAAGAGGTCAGGCTGGAGCCAGGCCACGATCACCTACATGGCCCTCAAGGGCCTCTCCATCCCTCCAAAGACGCACTTGGAGTCAGACTTGGCGCTTGTGGCACCAGACTCACTCCCTCCCATAGGATAACATTGGGGATTGGACTTGTAGCGCATTGATGGGGACAAGATCTATGCCCCCACATGTTTTGGTTCCCATAACTGCATGTGCGGTCTAGTCTTTTGGGTGTGGTTCAGCCCAGAGACACCTGGGATACCCAGAGACTATTTAAGCCACACCCACGCGGAGAAACATGCTTTGCATTTTCTGCACCTGCAGCGTGACACATACCGTGTTCGGATCGGTCTCCAGTAGGCCTGCATCTTTCTTCTGCGCTCAGCTCCTGCAAGAACAAGAACACCGTTATGAACAGCCTTACCTTGCGGCGCTTCTGCCCATCATTCATCGCTCCTTTTGTTCTGCAGGCATCTTCGGCGGTGTCATTCCCATCCCGGCACGCCGCTTCCTAAGGAAAAGGGAAAAGAACAGAAAAAACATGTGGGCTAACTGGTCGGTTTCTGATGTTTCCATGACGCCGAGGTGGATTTTGATATGAGGCTTTGCGTTCTGTAACGCTCACCTGGTGAGGGTTCGAGGTCGTAAGAGGTCAGAACAGGCTGAGTGACGTCCCGTGGATACCAGGTGAGCGTTACAAAGGGGCACCCAGTGGCCACTTGTGCGTAAAAATTGGCACTTGCGCTAGGGGCCACCTGTTTGGGTCTGGAGTACTCACCGGTCTCAGATGCAAGCGGACCCAAACTTCGCCAGTTCAGTCCACTTCGCTTGCAAGTTCGAATGTGGCAAAAGGACGTCTCTGCACCTTTCAGTTCCTTAGATACAGCGATAATTCCAAAATGGGACAGTGGTGATTTCTCCGCTCCGGGTGGATGAATCGACCCAGTTTCACGGCAGCAGGCTTCATGGGCAAGAGGGTCACAAATGGAGTGGACTTGCAAAGGACGTTGCCATTGCTGGGCAACACGGTAACTGTGTTCACTCCGGTCCTGGCGCACTCGTCTCGCTTCAGATCTGGGAACGCCAAGTCTATGAAATTTGGTGTGAGGGTACCGGGGACACAGAGCTAGCAGTTTACCAAGTTTCAAGGACCTCCTCAAAACGGCAGCAGTGACCGAGCAAAGCAACTGGGTAAGCTGATCAGTCCACTGGTTGGCCGAGGGACACTTCTGAGAAAGCTTACTTGCAGGGTTTGATGAAGGTGCCGAGAATAGTTGGTCCCACTATTCCAATGGGTCGAAGCGTCTTCGCAGATATTCTAGGATGACCAGATGCAGAGGGGTCCCACGGGACGACAGCGGGCTCAGGGTGCCAAACCTTCCAGTGGGTCACCAGCGGTTCCTCGACTCGGCTTTGTGTTGCAGGATACTTGGATCCTATCCATTGTTCTGTGAGAACTCAGGAGATCGACCTGGTAGTGGTGTTTTCAGCCTCCTCTTATCCAAAGTTCCCCTCGCGCCAAAACAGAGAGGACCCAATGGGAGATCTGCTCACAAACGCACACTCCATATGTGGACCAATCACGGACCACGGTGGTCGCAGGGATTCATGGCACTCCAGACTCCCTGGCACCCAAGATGTATATTGGAACCAGAAGTTCCAGCCCACATCCTTGAGGCACACACACAAGGCATGCAGAAGCCCGCGAAAGCATTGGTATTCGCAGAAAAGTGAATGACCAAATAAGGACTGAACCGGGTCGACTCGACCTGGGGAAGGTGAAGGGGCAAGATGGCCAAAGGACAGGACAAAGAACCTTGTGGCATGGCCATTTTGTAGCCAGGCCACCTATTTGTGCCAAACGCGGTTAACACAGTTAACATGGCAGGAAAGGGTTAAAAATAATGCAAAATGATAGCTGCCACCAGTCCTGTCCATGACACAGCTGCACAGTTCATAAAAAGTCCATTGAGAGTATCTAGGGCCTTTGGAAATGACTATATACCCAAGTGTGCTGTATGGTAAGATACATTGCACACTTGTTACATGTTGCACAAAAGTTGCAACATGAGGGAAGGACAAAGTCTCCCAGTACTGACTGTCTTAAGGGCATGTCAGTTTCCCCATAAAAAGTGAGTGAAAGCCCAGAGGAGTGCAGCTGAAGGCTGTGCTTTTCTGGCAAAGTCAGTCAATGGTGTCTAAACAGCAGCATAAAGTTTGGGGGTTGACGCATGGAGGGAAAATTACATACAATTATGAAATCTTTCCTAACACTCGTTCCCCTGGCACACCTACTGGAATCCCCTTAGTCGCACCCTGTCCCTGTCCCGAACTTGGACATGTGTCTCCTGGAGGGTTAAAATTTCTGTTTTTTTGTGGTTTAGATTTTTTTTCAATTTTCCCCGTTTAACTGGGGAGTTGATGCCATGTATATTAATGGAGATAATCTTGATCCTCCTGCCTTTCTCCGTCATCCCTCGAGTTGAATGTCTTGTGCGTTTATGGCCACCCTCGTCCGAACCCTCCCCTCCCTGCCCACTCCCCTAGTCTCTCTCCCCTCACCCCTGGACCCCCCATGCCTCCCCCCACGCTAGGGGTGCTCAACCAGCCTCTGGCCCCCCTCGAACCTCAACCTCGAGAATTGAGCCCCTTCCTGTCCCCAGCGGGCGCACCAGCAGGTATCCCCATACCCCTTCCAAGATGTTCCTCCTCCTACCCTCCTTCTGAGACCGGACTGTATTCTTGCAGACAAGGTCCTTCCCAGGCTTCCCCTTTCCATCGGTTACCCCCATGGATCTTTTGAATTTAGGACAACTTCCCTCCCTCCCCCTGTGCAGTTCTTACTAGGATGAGTCACTCTCTTCCGCCTTTTCAGGACTTCAGGCCTTTTAGTTGTGGCTGTAGACTCCCTTTCTTGCCTTTCTTGCCTTTGGCCGATGACCATTCACAGGTCCTGGGCCGCTCCTGGCCCTTACTCATTTGCATGAGTTGCTTTCCCCTTCTTTGATGCCCTGCAGTCTTGCTCCTTCTGCATAGGAACCTATCCTCTTCTGCTTGCCTTGCCAATCGAACACCAGTCCGAACGGCAAAGTCCATCTATATTTTATGTCCTTATCCCTCAGGGATTCTAGGATTGGTGCCTTCTGCCTCCTCTTCATCATCAGTGTTACCTGAGCTAGGTCCTGGAATAGGAGAATGACTGCCCCGCTATACGATATTTGGCTTGCCTTCCTTGACGCCTCCAGTATTCTCTCGTTGGTCGAGTAGTCATGGAGAGCCACTAGCACATCCCTCTGTCTGGCTCCGGGTTCCATTCTCTGCGGTCCAACTCTATGCACCCTGTCGATACGGACCTCCTACTGGCTGTCTGGGTCCAGAAGGTCTGCGAAGATGCTGGAGACCGCTCCTCTCAGTTACTTGTCTGGAACCTCTTCAGGTAGGGCTTTAATCCGTATGTTTGATCTACTGGACCTGTTCTTCTGGTCTTCCGCTTGGAGTTTGAGGTTCTGGCTGGCAGTAGTAATTGCTCCAAGAGTACGTCTACCTTCCTTGCGTCGTTGGCCAGGTCCTGGATCGCTCTTTCGTTTGTGTACACCCTCTCCTAAACTTTTCTTATATCTCTTTTAATGTCCTGCAGGGCCTCCGCTATGTCCTCCTTCATCTTTTCCATCTGCTTTTGGACTTTGCCTGTTATTTTGTCGCTGAGGTCTGTGAAGAACTGCTTGAGGAGCGTTGTGGTGGACACCTCGTCACCAGCTTCTTGCGGTTGGGGGGTCCCCTTTTTCAGGCTGATCATAGTCTGCTTCTCCCTGCCGGGGAGACGTGTCGTGACCCCACAGTTTGAGAAGGTCTGGAGTCTTGAGGCTTCCTGGCCCTTTTGCTGCTGAGGTGGGATCTTTCCCTGTCGACTTGCACATGGTTGCCAGGGACTCTGTATTTGTGTCCTGATCACCTCTTGGTTCCCTTAAGCCGGCTGTCCAGGCCCCCTCATTTGCATTGGTTGGGTGGCCCCTACTTCTCGGGGGCAAGATCTACGTGAACACTTTGTTTGGGCTCAACTCGGGCCCAGCTGGGTTTCCAGCCCGCTCACTTCACTCACCCGCTCCGGTTCTCAATTCGTTTTATCTTTGCACAAGGCCTCTAGCCCATCGGACCGCTTGGGCTGTTATTTGGCCGCTTGTCCCTTTTTTCCGGGCCCCCAGTCGCGTGGCGCACCTTTCCTCTTTGAGCATAGGACGGGGGGCACTTTTGGACCCACTTCCCACGGCCCACAGCTTTATGGGTTTTGCCTGGGAGTGCAGTGAGGTATTAGGGTATGAGGAATGGTGCAGTCCTTCTTTTAGACACTCCAAAATCCAGCCCCCAGGCCTGGCCCCCAGATGTGGGGGTTCCCGCTTCCCTCTTCCCCCCTGCTTACTTGTGTGCCGCCTCGGCTGTCCCAGACTCGGGCCCCGTGGGAGATGGGGCGGGGGGAGCCAGCAATATTGCTGTTCCTCCGAGGGAGGGCCCCAATTTCCTTACTCCATTGTGTTAGTAGACTCCCTCCCGGGTGCCGCGTAGATTCAAGTGCAATCTGGGCCCCTCCCTTGCAAGTCCACCGCCCTCTTGGATTCCAGCGTACCTTCTTCTTGAGCCGCCGCAGAGGGGCTCTAGTCTGCTCTCCTTGCAGGGTCCAGGTTCGTGCTGTTCAGTGACTTCCCAGGGGGCTTATGCTGATTTTGCAGTATTTGCTGCGTCTGGGACCGAGGTGTGCCTTCACTCAGCCTCCAGCTTCGGGAGCAGGAGCCTAAGCACTCCTCCGCTTTGTGTTGGTTCCATGCTGGGGGGAACCGTCAGTTCTCCCGGGGCATTGGGGCACTCTGGTCTGCTGCTGGGCTAGCCAGTAGACCCTCGCGGAGTGCCTCTCTGCCGCCTCAAAAAATTAATTGTAAAGATTTCCCAATAGTTTCAATAACTAAATGATAACGGGTCAATGGGCTGTGTTCGTGCCGGTAGAGAGACTCCCAGAACCCCCTTTGTTTTACATATTAAGTAACTTGTATGGGGTTGCTGTTGGTAATCTTGTTCAGAGGAGAATTGCCTAGCATTTCGGTGCTGAACTGACCCTGGGCAGGACAAAGACTGATATGCAGGGATATTTCTTCTCTGTGAAAGGGACAGTGAGCTAAAGACTTGGTTGAGACTCTCCCGGGGGCCATCCACCCAAGAACAGGTCAATGGGCTGTGTTCATGCCGGTAGAGAGACTCCCAGAACCCCCTTTGTTTTACAACTAAATGATAAAACCAACAACCGCAATCATATCCGGAGTTGATTTCCCATTTAAACAGTAAGACCAAAAAGTCTTTACTTTAGTTACACTAAATGCAGATATCATTTTTCTAAAATAGACAGTATGATTTCAAATGTGAGCAGGGCAAAATGCTAAAAAATGCTCCATTGATTCAATTTTGCATAATTCATCACAAAAATGACAATTTTTTTGTATCTGAGCATTCATTGTCTAGTTGGATGCAGATTTAATCTCAACCTAATAAAATCATGTCTCGTTTGCTTATTGGGGTATAGTTTTAAAAATGGGGCTAAAATCCTCTGTTTTTTATGATCAAACCGGAGATGTTCGAGCGAAGGATCATATGAATTTCTTCAGACATCGTATACCAGTCCCAATTACAAATTATAAAAAGAATTACAAATTCAGGGCGTTCAATTAAGTCCACCCTGTTTACGCCAACCAAACTCAACACAGAATCACAATGTGAAGCAAAATTCTTCACTTGAGTTACCTTGTCACTATTCAACAATGAGTTCATGTTAACATAAAAGGAATTGGCCGGAGGCGCTAAACAATAAAAAAATAATTAAACACTTCTATTTAGCAACAGCTGTTTAAGGTCATATTTTAAAAGCGATACAGGAATGGAGGAAGGTAATCCCAAGATTCTCCTCCGAACCAGAACTTCCAACCAAGGGAGCAACTCTAAAAACAAAGATTCTAAAACTTCTATTCCATATAGGATAATGGGTACAATTTGTTACCCACATTACATGTCAAAACAGGGATCATAGAACATTTCCCATATTTCCTATCTATTTTATGAAACTTATTACATCATAAATTTATTTGTTTCCATAACCAATCTTTGTTTCTCAACTTATGTGCCTTTTCAAATATTGGGAACCCTGCAAATGTGGAAAGCTTTCTATTCACTGTGCATTGCATGATTTTAGTTTTGCTGGAATTTAACATGAAAGAATTGATCCCAGCATAAATGATAAAAGAATCTATCAAATGCTGAAAGCCAATAGGGTATATGGTCAAATAGCAAAAAGCCATCCGCGTATGATAAACATATTAACTTCAGCTAATCCAGCTTAGGAGAAACAAACACAATATTCTCAATATAGTCACCAATGTCAGAAACATATAAATTAAAGAAGCAGAGGGATAAAATGCACCCCTGCCTCACACCGGAGTAAGTGGTTATTTTCCTAGAAAGAACCCCTTCGTGGTGTACCAGTGGACCTCCGGTAAAGTGACTCCAGGGAATAAAAGTAATTTTTTAAAAACAGAGTTTACACCAGGCAAGAAGAAACGCAAATGTATTGGATCCAAACAGCTGGGAAGCGTGGTTCAGACAGCCCAGTGGAATTGAACTGAACTGAATGAAATGAGCTGTCAATGACTCCCACCGCGGCTGAAGATTTTACACATGATTTTCCAAATGACCACACATTTTAGTTACATTTTTAAGGCAGGTGTCAAGAGCTGATTGGTGGGACTACATCAGTCCCCTATATCCAAATATATGTTGAGTGATCCTAATTGGGTAATACATCTTTTGCCCATAGTTACATTAACACCCCTCTTGATGTCAGAAACCTTCCCACACCGCCCCTTAATTACGCGATTGTGCTGATCAGTCAATAACACATGGTTGATTCGCAAGGTCCATTATACAAAATGGCTTGAGATGGCAAGGGGCGAGACATTCACACTGAGTCTGACCAATAATGTGCCCCACGGACATCAGCGAGAAGACTGTACAATGTTGCACCCTACGGATACGAAACCTCTTACCAGTGATTGGCTCCCCAACCTGCGCTCCATAGCCCCTACCCCAACGCTGTGGCCCCCCAGCTCCCTTTTCACGCCTTGCTGCCAAGTGTAGTCTGTAAAAACAATACCACGCTGTGGCTGGAATGTAATTAACCATATAACATTTTTATTTCTCTGCCAATTCTTGTGCACCCAGGTGCCTAGCTTATTGGCCTCGAAAGTATCTCTTGGAGTGACTTTGCTGTGGCTGCCTTTTCCTGGGAAACTTCAGCCGTGCAACATTTCAGTGCACTGTTTCTGCTAATTGCTCCAAAAATAAATACTGCTTGTCACAGAGGGCCTGCAGCTCTTTTCTTATGAGCTGCCTGTGAAAGATTGCTTACTTAACGTGTGCCTACAAACAAAATGGCTTTTCTAATGTTCACAAATTGCTCAAAAGCCCTCCTATGACATCTTGCACCCACCACCCTGGTCTACTCTGTACAACTACCCTAAAAGCCCCTACCCCTTTGCGTTCCACCATGGGACTTCTTGCGCTGTGCCTGCTTCTGTGTCACCTTATGCAAGCAGCGCTGTGTTCAATTACCTATTACACATCCTGACACCGTTCAATCGGCCCAACTGCACAACCATAATGTTGGGTGACTTGAACAGATGGATGGGGGATAACAAAGACAAGGAAGCAATTATCCTGGAGCAACTTCTGAATAATGTAGGCATCCAAACACAAAATCAGGAACCCTGACACATGAAAGGTAACATCCTGGACTCGGTGACGACAAGAAACATTAATATTAGGAAGATCACCACTAAACCATGCGTCTGGCCCGACCATTCCTGGATAGAATGAGTCATTCATATGCCATGAAAATAAGAACCCATCTGCAACCCACCTAAAAGGGTATCTAGCCACAACCTGAATAAAATAAAACCTGAAGAACTAACCAGTTGTCTCCAGACCATCGTGGAGGAGTCCTTAGACCATAACCCTCCTTGCAGACTGGCGGAAATTTACAAATCACACTTTACCACATTTCTTAACTGAGTGGCCCCAATTAAATCTAAAATTGTTCGGGACAGCCCAGAGTACCAGAATCGGATAATGCCGGAGCTGGCGAATCTCAAAAAAATTTAGAGACAGGCCGAACGCAAATGGGAAAAGCAGAAGACTAATGGAAATAAAAGTAACTGGAAAGCACTAGAAAAAGCATATAAACTCAAGATCTATGAGACGAAAAAAGACTTTTTCCAATGAACAGATCGAAAGTGCAGGCAATAATACCAGAACACATTTTGAAGTTTTTAGAAAGTGGGAAAAACCTACTGCTCTTAATCGACTATTCACACCGGAGACGGATGACTGCGAGTCTGTCCAACAAGCATTTACAGAAATAATTCTGTTGGCAAGAGTCAAAATAAAAAACTGCCTAAATACAGATAAGAGCCTACCAAGGCCAAAGTCCGAAATTTGGTTAAATAGAGCTAAAGACACCCAGCTCGTTTTTACATCTGTATCTGTTGAAGAGATGGTGAAAACACTGAACAATATGTGACCTACCTATTGCCTGGGTGAGATTATATAATCTAAAATCATCCTGGGCAATTTTAAAGTGTTCTCTCCATTTCTCCAAAGATTTGTAAATGCATCCTTTCATGACAGAATGGTTCCTACTGCAATAAAAGAAGTGGTTGTAACACCACTCCTTAAAAACCTGGATTTAACCCTAGGGAGATTGCTATTTTAAGGCCCATAACAAACACCCTTTTTTTATTAAAGATCGCCGACAAAATTGCAGCCTCACAGCTACAGACACACCTGGAAGCATCCTTTTCCTTGCACACAAAACAATCAGGGGTTAGAAGTAACCATGGGACAGAAAGTTAATTGCTCGATTTGCAAACCCAAATGCTGGGAACCTTGGATGACCACAAAGTGGGGATGCTGATTTTATAATGCCTCATCTGTATTACTGTAATGCTCTGATCAGTGAAGCAACCAAAACTAATCTACAAAGACTACAACTAATCCAAAACGACGCAGTTAGGATCAGATATGACACTCCCAGGAGGGAAAACATATCTAATGACCGAAAGAGCCTACCATTGGCTACCAGTACCAGCAAGGGTACTGTTCAAAACACTATGGGCCTCAGTATAAGGTTGCCGGTCCGGTAACAATGGTACCGGTAAGCTTGCCGGTACCATTGTTACTGGACCGGCAAACTACGAGGTCTGCTCGCGGGTGCCTTTTCGCCCACCAGGTCTGAACTGGCGGGCGGAATGGCAACCGCGAGCAGTCCATGACGGATGCACCGGCACCATCCACAATGGTGCCGGTGCATCCGACCTCCCCATTCCCATTGAGTCCAAAGGGACTCAATGAGAATGGAGAGTAATATTTACCTGCACCCGACAATGGGGATTTACTGTGTCTGCCGGGGTTGGAATGCCCCCCTAAGTCCCCATTGCCGGATGCCGGTAAATTCATGACTCCGGCAGCAGTCGTGCCGGTATTTACCGGCATGGCTACCACCGGACTCATAATGAGGCCCTGTGTCTGACTCATAAATGTGTATATGGGGAAGCGCCTCAATATCTAAAACACCAACTAGCCTTATATAAGCCAGGTAAAACAGTACGCTCTAGCGCAACCCAACCGCTCATAGTCCCACGTACCAAGAAAACAAGGCAAGGGTAGATCTTTCCCAGTTGTTGCACCTCAGACACGGAATGCTATTCCAACAGACCTACATATGGAACAAAGCTCCCTGTTATTCAGAAAGCGCCTAAAAAACATTCTTTTTGAATAGGACAACTCAATCCCAGTACCTTTTTGTGATGTGTCCTGTCTGAACAGAAATGTCTATGTGTCAATGTGCGCCCTGTTGCCTGCAGGCTATGGCGCAATATAAATAAATGAATTAAATAAATAATTATCTCCAATATCACCACCCAGGTCACTCGTAATGTCATTACGTTACTTGCGCAACTGGTACGTGTGCCCCCTTGACAGTGTTGGATCTGGACCTTTACAACTGTAAGAAACCTGAAGGTGTCTCACCGACTAGTACCTGCGGATCTGTCATCCAAGTAGCCAGGACACGGCCATCACTTTTGGATCCAGTTCTTGGGGATGACCCAGTGCGGGAGGATTGTTAGGGAGAATCCTCTGAAAAGGCTAATTTCCCAAACCTAGTGAGTCCCCCAGCAGCTTTGCTGGATTTTTGGGGTTTATTTTTTTCTCCTGCTAAGAGTGAGACTCTTTTCCTCCCACTCTTAGACATGATTTGAGGTGTTCCTTTGACTTTGTATGTGTTTTATGGGCTATGGGGTCCTTTACCCCATAGGGCTTCATGTATTTTTGGTAAATGGGTTACACAGCACCTTCCGTGCCGTAACCCAGGGGTGTCGTAGCGACCCCCATACATAGACTCCATACCCTGAGACTAACTACTGTCTCCCAGGGCATGTAAAGTCACCATTGGCTTTACTAGTCTCAAATTGTGAACAGAACCAGTAAAAACCATCCTATTGTGGACGTACTGGTCGGGGCAATTCAATTGCCCCGGGGTCTGTTGTTCGAGGGGGCACTGTCCAGTCCCCCCGACCGAGTTTTGGCTGGTGGCAGTGGATACTACTTTTTATATTCGACCGTGAATATATTCCTATGGGATTTTCCCATTGTTTGAGGCTACCACTTTTTAAAATAGCCTCGAAGATACCGCCGGTTTATTAAATTAATATAAATTCACCGGTTGGTATTTTTTGCCGAAACTTGGTTATAAAATGGCGTTTGTGCTCGCTTCTGTGACTCCAACCCAAGTCGAGCCCTTTGTTCCACTTTTTGGCGGGCTTCTCCACAGAAGCCTCCAAAAGTGTTGCCACTCTGTCTGGGTACCACAGGAGATGTGGGAGGGGGTTTAGTCACCCTGGACTGAGTTGCCTCGGCAACTCAAGTCACACTCTTGTGTGATTGGCCCAAGTGGTGAGCCGCCCGGCTCACCACTTAGCATGTTTGAGTGACCGCTAGGCTGAATGAATGGGGGTTTTCTGCATAAAAGCAGGGCTTTGGGGACTGGAACTTCAGAAGTTGCCACAGGACCTAAAGAATCTGAGGAGGGAGAAGCTGAGCCGACCTGCAACGATGACACCACCGGTGGAGCCCTGCTGGACCGTCTCACCACTTTTCCCGACGACAGAGGAGATCTCCAGTCCGGAGAGTCTTCTTCCTTTGACTGGTGGGGATAACCAGTTTGCCCGTCTTTTCACCTTCCTGGACCATCTCGTGGCCGCCTTGCCCGTGCTAAGCACCCCGGCAACCCGAATACCACGGTTTACCACTACAGCGAAGAAAAGGGTGGTACCTTGTAACGGGGAAACTCCGGGGCTTGTTTCTTCCCTGGCAGTGCAACAACCTTCAGCTTTCCTCCACGTCGAGACCTCCTCTTCCTCTGGACGAAATACCGACTTGTACCCGCTGCCAGGAACAACTGCCCCCGCTGGAGCGTTCTTCCCACTTTCAGGTACTGTGTCCCGCCTGGGTTCCCTTGCGACAGATCATTTGGGGTGACAGTAAATCCTCGACTTTCTAACCTGGGTTAGCCTGGGACCTGTTAACTATCTTTTCCTGACTTGATCTCAATCTTTTGTGAACTTTCTACAAAGACTCTTTGGGCATAACCCCACTGTGTGATCCTGGACACATTTTGCTTGCTCGCTCTAAGAGTGGGCCTGGCATTTGAACTTCCTTGCTCTCCAGTAGACTTTGCCTAACCTGCCTCACTGTGGTTCTTTGAAAAGTATTGAAATTTGTGTGCTTCATAACTCTGCCTTTTTCCCTCCCTTTTTAATAACTTATTAGAGTGCGATCTTATGCTAAGCGCTCACATCTGTCTAAAAATAAGTGGTGTTTCTCATTAAGACTTGTCTAATAAGTAATTAGGGTTGTATATATATCATAGTGACTGTGTGTTGAATTTACTTACCTCTTTGTGCTAATGTAATTTACAAGTGTATCTTTAAATAAATAATTATATACTTTTACACCAAAGCTCTGGTCAGCGTTTGCTTGTGCTACTGTATCTCTGTACCTATTGTGTATACTCTATATACTGCCTAACTCTTCTTGAGAGAAGTCTGACTGCTCAGCCACAGCTACCAGGCAAATCTGGGTGGTACAGACTGCTACCAATTAGGTTTACTGCCAACCACCTGTAGTCCTAAATCTTTTGCAGTGGCCCTAAGGGAACTGCACAGGTTTCTGCCTAACAAGGATCACCTGGATGAGGGGTCTTCGGGGAGTGAAAGAGGGAAACTTGATGGTGAGACACGGTATCCCCTTCCCTGTAAAACCCTTTTCTCCAGCATGGGGTCTGGCATGGATTCACATGCTCATGAATATTCCCCGTCGTCAGGCTGGGAATCCTCGGTAAAGAAAAATCAGTATCAGTTTCGTTTCTGATCTGTCTTTCGTAGTAGTAACCAATCACTGATCTCTGCGTCATACTGACCACAGCCAATGACTGCCATCTCCCTAAGCCCCGCCTCTGGCAGCCATCTTCAGATTTTTACCGCACGTTCAAGTGTTGGGAGTCCTCGTGCTTAGCTCTCGAGCTTTTGCTGCGTTTTCGCGCTTTTTCAGGTGAATTTTCACATTTTTCGGTTAATCGAGCCTCAAGCTCCACCGTTTCTACTCCCGTTAACGAGTACCCGTTGCAGGATTTTCCTACGCCCCTCAAAGGTGAAGATTTCGTCGAATCAACCTTTTGGAGGATTCCAGAAGATTTGCGGCCTACTTCGAGATGACCCAGGACGCAAGTTCGTCACCCGGACCCAAGCTGTTTCGCAGCTGCCCTGGATGAGGGCTGCAGAATGTGTTTAAGGAGGACGAACATTTGCGATGCCTCTACTGTCTTCATGGGGACAACACTCATGTAGAGAAGGACTGCCAGTTCTGCAAGAACTTGTCGGAGCGGACCACGAGGGACCGTCGATCCCGTCTCGCCAGCTGGTTGGAGAAGGGCTCAACGGGTGAGAAGAAGAAGAAAGGGTCCGAGCGGGCTTCTACGTCCTGTGCGGCGACGGGGGCCCAACACCAGGCCAAGCGCCGCGCGTCCGCTGGCTCGGGAGCGCCGAAAGGTCGGGCTCTTCGGTCGCCAGGCAGGGCACATCTTCCCTGGCACCGTCAACCACGAGCCAGCGCTCCGGTTCGGGGAAGAGGAAGTCCGAGACCCCAGGTAAGCTTCGGGAGAAGCCCCGTCCGATCTCGGGAGAGGGGGAGCGAGGCGTCGCCCCTCCCCCTAAGGAGAAGGCCCGGGACGCACCTAAGGTGTTGAAGTCCCCTACCCAGCAGGCAAAGGCCTCTATCGAGGCGATCTCGGCGACTCTGGCCAAGCCGGCAGAGACCCCGCCAGCGGAGACTGCCTCCGGGACTAGAGTTTCCCTGCCGCCAAGGAGGGATTCCTATTTTCAGCCCATCGTCATGGCCACCATGATGGAAGAAGCGAGGGGGGCATGTTAGCCTCCTCGAGCTCGGAGTCAGCCTCGGGGGAGGAACTGACCGAGGCCGTGAGGAATCTCGAAGTCCAATTCGAGAAGGTTCGATCCCGTAAGGAAGATCCTCGGGAGATAACCGAGGAAGACGATGATGGCGAGAAAGAGCAGCCTTCCCTTCCGGCACAGCCGGAACCTAGGCCTCAGGATAGCTCGGCGGCCATTTTGTCTGCGATCCAGTCCTTATGCTCTGAGATAAGGACGAGATTACCACGGCCCAGGCCGGAGGACCCGCAACCTGGCCCGTCGGGAAGTCCTCAGAACAAACGACGGAGGACCCAACCCTCTCTTCCACTCGCCCCCGTAAGGCCTACAGTTCCCTCCTCATCCTCCCACGAGTCGGGAGATGACGGTGCGGTGGGCTCGACGACCGGTTCTGAGGGCGACGACGACGGAACGGGTCTCCCGTCTCCCGTCGCACGGGCCTCTCCGCCCGATGAGATTGGCTCATTCCACGCCATGATCGCCAGGGCGTCCGAATTGTTCCAGCTCTGCCCGGAGGAGCAGAAAAAGGAAGGTTTCCTCTATCAGCGCCGGGAGGCCAAGAGGAAGACTGTCATCGCGGTGCCTCTAATCAATGACATCTGGGAGGAGGGCCTGTCGGTACTCAAGAACCCCTCCACGGCACCAGCCAAACGGGACCGTTACGAGAAGAAGTACCGGGTCCCGAGACCGCTCCCCTGTGCCTCAGGGCCCAGCCAACGCCAGACTCGGTCGTCTCGGCGGCGGCGAAGAAGAAAGCGGCAGGTTCAGGAGCCTCAACGTCGAATTCCCCTCCGGACGGCGAGGGTAGGAAGTTGGACACCATGGGGCGACGGGTCATTTCGTCGGTGGCGACGACGATCAAAGCGGCCAACGCCCTGGCGATCGTGGCCCGTTACGACAGGGAGCTCTGGTTTAAGCTGGCCCCCATATTGGACTTCCTACCGGACGACAAGAGGTCCGAGGCCCTGGAAATACTTCAAGAAGGTGAGGTGGCGTCGCCATAACGGTGGCAACCGATATTGCCGATACCGGGTTCCGCCAGCTGGGCAACAGAGTTTGCCTACGACGACGGGGTTGGCTCCGGGTGACCGACTTCCGTCAGGACGTCCAGACCAGGGTGTTGGACATGCCGTTCGAAGGCAGCAACTTGTTCGGGAAGGCGGTGGACGAATCCCTCCAAGCCATGAAGACGGACACAGAGACGGCCCGCGCCCTAGGAGCCCTTCAGCAACGACGGCCCTTTCGGAGCTCCGGAGGCAGACAGGGGGCCTCCAAGGGATCCAGCGGTGGCTCGTCGTCCTACCGCCAGGCAGCACGCTCCTCGTCTCAGGAGGCCTACAGGGGTCGCGGCAAGCAGGGAGCGCCTCGCCGCCATCGGCAAGGTGGCCAGGGCGGTAAGGCCACCACCTCCAAGCAGGACTGAACCGGCCGTGGCCTCGGGCCCCCACCGAAGCACCCCGGTGGGAGGCCTGCTGACGAATTTCGCCTGCGTGTGGAAGTCCATCTCCACCGACCGTTGGGTGCTGGATACCCTGGCAAGAGGACACTCTATCGAATTCCTGAAGAAGTGCCCTCACATTCCACCTGTGGCCAGGAAGGAAAATCACGTCCCGCAACTGCTGTTGGAAGTACGGGCGATGCTCAGGAAAGGTGCCATCGAGCTCATCCCGAAGAGGCTCCGGGGCTTCGGGGTGTACTCACGGTACTTCCTCGTCAGGAAGAAGATGGGCGGCTGGCGCCCCATCCTGGACCTTCGTCGTTTGAACAAATACATCAGGTCACAAAGGTTCAGGATGGTCACCCTCCAGCACGTGCTGGGACAGCTGGAGGAAGGTGACTTTCTATTGTCGTTGGACCTGGAGGATGCATACTTCCACGTTCCCATCCTCAAAAGTCACCGAAAGTTCCTCAGGTTCGTCATCCAGGGACGCCACTACCAATTCAGAGCACTGCCGTTCGGATTGAAGTCGGCCCCCAGTGTCTTTACCAAGTGCCTAGCACCTGTGGCGGCGCGGCTGCACCTGCAGGGGATTCACGTCTACCCCTACCTGGATGACTGGCTCATCCGCTCAAGGACGAGGGAACTCGCCGTCGAACACACTGCGAGGACCGTCCAGCTACTCACAGACCTGGGATTCGCCATAAATTACCCAAAGTCCCACCTGGTGCCGTCGCAGGTGGCCCTGTTTCTGGGAGCGAAGCGCGATACAGTGAGGCGCCTGGCGGCACCGTCGGAAGAACGAACGAAGACCATTCTGGGCAAAGTGCAGCGCCTGCTAGCCACGGACGTGGCCAGGGTGAGGTCCATCAAGTCCCTCCTGGGGATGATGTCCTCTTGCATCTACCTCGTGCGCCTCTGCAGACTACGGATGTGCCCTCTTCAAGAATTTCTTGACGCCCGTTGGATGCAGGCGACGGGCACCTTCGAAGACAGGGTCCCCCTCAATGAGGTGTTCCGGCGGGCGATTCAGTGGTGGGGCGTTCGAGTGCACCTCATGGCGGGCAAGGACTTTCAGACGCCGGCGTACTAGGAGATGGTGACGACGGACGCCTCCCTGGAAGGTTGGGCGCCCACACAGGAGATCTCCACGCAAGAGGCCTCTGGCTCCCGGAGGAGAGGCTCCTGCACATCCACATCCTGGAACTCCGAGCCGTGTTCTGGGCTCTCAAATCGTTCCTCCCGTCGCTCAAGGGCAAGGTGGTGCGGATCTTCACGGACAACACCACGACAATGTTTTACATACGGAAGCAGGGAGGCACCAGATCCCCAGCCCTATCCAAGGAGGCACAGGATCTGTGGCACTGGGCGGTCGCCCAGGGGATGTTCCTGGTTCCCTTCCACCTGGCAGGAGAAAGAAACACCATTGCCGACTCGCTCAGCAGGGAGCTGCATGCGTGTCACGAGTGGGAACTGCGCCAGGATCAGGTGGATCAACTCTTCCGACGATGGGGCAAACCCCAAATCGACCTGTTCGCAACAGCAACGAACTCGAAGTGCCAGAGGTTCGCCAGCAGGTTTCCCCAGCCGAGAAGCATGGGCGATGCGTTCTCGTTCCCCTGGGACGGCCTATACCTGTATACGTTCCCTCCGTTGCCGTTGCTGCTTCGACTCATCAACCAGCTCAAGAGGTCCCGGTGCAGGATGATCCTCGTTGCACTGGCGTGGCCGAGGCAGCTCTGGTTCCCGGACCTTCTGGACTTGTCAATGTCCCCTGCCATCAAGCTGTCGGCGGACACGGATCTTCTCTCCAGAGAGGAGGCGCCATCTTCCACCACGACCCGGCATCGCTGAACCTGCAGGCTTGGCTCCTGCAGCGCTAGAGTTTGGAGGGTACGATATATCGGCCGACTGCAGAGAGGTTCTTGCAAAGGCCAGGGCGTCCTCGACTCTCAAATGCTACGGTCACAAGTGGAAGAGGTTCTCTATCTGGTGCTGGGCACAGAAGATCAACCCCCTACGGATTACGGCCCCTCAAGTGCTGCCGTACCTGCTATCGCTGGCAAAGGCTGGGCTAGCCCATGCCTCCATTAAGATTCATCTGGCTGCGATCTCCAGATATACCAGAACCACAGGACGGACGTCCCTGTGGTCCCATCGACTGGTAAAGAGTTTATGAAAGGACTGTTCCGGTCGTTCCTGCCGGTGAAGGCCCCGGCCCCAGCGTGGGAACTTAACATGGTGCTGACCAGGCTCATGGGGCCCCCATTCGAGCCGATGCACTCTGCACCGATGAAGTTTGTGTCGTGGAAGACTGCATTCCTGGTGGCCATTACCTCCGCACGACGAGTGGGAGAGATCCAGGTCCTATCCTGCAAAGCACCGTACTTGACTTTCCATGCCTCGAGAGTGGTGCTTAGGACGCACCCCTCCTTTATGCCCAAGGTGCCGTCAGACTTCCATCTTAACGAGCCCCTGGTGTTACCTGTTTTCTTCCCGTCTCCTTCGTCGCCGGCCGAGAGGACTTTGCACTCGCTGGATGTGGCTAGAGCGCTGAAGTTCTACCTGGATTGCACGGAGTTTTCGGAGGACATCACAGCTATTCGTGAACTTTGGACCTGTGAATCAAGGGAAGGCTCTCTCGAAGTCTTCTATTTCCAGATGGCTCTCCGGCTGCATTTTGCACTGCCACCGGTTGGCTAACCGACCGCTGCCAGGCCGTCCGAGAGCCCATTCGACCAGAGCGATCGCTGCTACTACGGCGTTCCTATCTGGTGTGCCCCTGCTGGACATCTGCAGGGCTGCTACGTGGAGGTCGACGCACACCTTCACGAGATTCTACTGCGTCGATCGGGATACCAGGGAGGAGTCCAGGGTCGGCCAAGCAGTGCTGCGCAACCTGTTCGCTTAAGGTGAGCCTGGTGAGGAGGTAAGAGATGCTTAATGTTGAGTTTTTGTATTGTTTAATGTTGAGCCTTTTGCCACCCCCCGTGGTTGTGCATGTGTGTACTGCTATGTATTCTTATATTCATGAGCATGTGAATCCATGCCAGACCCCATGCTGGAGAAGGAACAAGTTACTTACCTGTAACTGTTGTTCTCCAGCATGGGTCTGGCATGGATTCACATGCGAACCCTCCCGCCTACCCCTCTGCCGCTCTTCACTTGGTCATACTGCCACTTCACGTGCTACCAAATCTGAAGATGGCTGCCAGAGGCGGGGCTTAGGGAGATGGCAGTCATTGGCTGTGGTCAGTATGACGCAGAGATCAGTGATTGGTTACTACTACGAAAGACAGATCAGAAACTAAACTGATACTGATTTTTCTTTACCGAGGATTCCCAGCCTGACGACGGGGAATATTCATGAACATGTTAATCCATGACAGACCCATACTGGAGAACAACAGTTACAGGTAAGTAACTTGTTCCTTCCCATCCTACCAGGTAGGATACTTAGGAACTCAAGCCCCCACGTTTCACGACACAAACAGAAAGCTCACTGTGAGAGAAAACGGACTAACACCCGAGCCGTATACCCGACATGTCCCAAAACAATGGTCAGGCAATTACTGATCATTACACACACCTGAATTCCATCACACTTCCCACACGGATAAAAGGCGGAGCACGAAAGCACACTCCGAGCAAGGCAAAGCACGTGAGGAAGCAGCAGTTCCAAGATGGGAGTTTAATACGAGGAGAAAGACAGCAAGACCAGAGAGTTTTGCAAGGAGGGCAGCACCCTTGACCTTTTCAGAGAAAGACCATTACTTTCATGAGCCTTTGAGAATAAGAAACATAAGACCTGGAATTAAAGCTGAAGAAACCTGCAATGTGTGTCAGAGGTACTGTTTGTCAGTCTGTATTAGAGCCAAGGTTGCAAGCGGCAACATTGTATATAGAAATATGAGGAGAACAGTGTGTGAAGCGTATGTGACAAGCGGCGCAAATAATTAAACGGCAGATGAGTGACTGAAATTTTGAAGCCAAGACAGATACTGTGAACAGAGTAGTCCGGCGCCACATTGGTGCTCATTCGAAGGTCTCTGTTAGGTATCCAACTGAGAGGTGGCAAATGTAAAAAGGAATTGTGAAATCGAAGTGGTCCTGCAACGGGTCAAGCCAAATCCTGTGCACATTCGAAAGTCTCCAATAGTTGATGTTAAATGAAATTGGTCCGGACCCGGCTGAGGGTGACTAATTGTGTAAGAGGAAAGATCTGAGCCCGACTGAGGAGGATCCAGGGTGAACCAAGAGTCACCCGAGAACGAATATTCTATGAACATTGTGAAAGGGGATCTGAGTTCAGAAGTGTAGGATCCAAAGTGCCAATCTTTGTATTAGATATTCGTTGTATAAGAATATTCTATGAAAATTGTCAAAGGGGATCTGAGACCAGCTGAGGGGGATCCACAGTGAATAGTGAATCACCTGAATTGAGTGCTTGTAAGAGGGAAATAACTTTTCGTTTTTTTTGGTGCATCAGGCCTTCTGAATCAAAAGACTTTGATAGGTAAATAGACTTGGACACAGAAGGCCCTGATGCTAGTGATTGAACTGTATCCTCATGCCAGAGAAGCCAGAGATTGTGCTATGCTCGAGTGAACCGCCTTGTCCCGTGCTGAAAACATGGGGAAGGGAGGCCAATGGACTGAACATCCTGACATAATGTTTTTGTGAACAATTCTTTCTTTTTCATAAACATTATCCCACACTATTTGTATTTAGAGGTAAGGATTGGCAATAGTTGTTTTAGTTATGGCCCTTTTATTTTGACAATACACCACTGGGACTGCGTTATTATTTGATGGTCGTAGCTTGCTCCCATTTAATAAACACCCTTGACCTGTGGTCACTTGTGTCTGTCTTACTGTTGATACCATGCCTTCCTTACACAACATTCCCCCCTCCGATCACTCTATCAATCAACACATTTTGGGCCATCAGCTCTTTGCTCTTTTCCTTTGATATCCACAACCTTGTTACTTAACGCAAACTCTCCCCTTGAGCCTCATACTCCTCTAGCGAGCATCTCATTATCCTACACGCTTTCCAATCAGCTGAACAATCTACCCAAAAGGCCTCGTAGTTGTCAATATCTAGGGGGGGCACTGTGAGCATTCCCAGTGGACCATATTCAGGTATTTGTGTTTGTGTGTGTTGTACACAGGGTGTCATTTTCCTGACCCCGTCAACATTCAGGAGCATCATACATTTCTGACTTCCCCTCTTTCCCTTCCAAAGTCTTAACCCTAATTGACATACACAAAAGGTGATGAGTGCCAGAACGAGTATTGAGACAGTTATCTTAAAAATGTTCACCAACCACATGGAGACGAGAGCAAATTGTCAGATGTTACTGTGCTTGTTTCCCTCGTCATAGTCTCGCGGAGCGTGTGAAACTCCTCAATAGCCTCAATCAGAGTTACGTTAGCGGCGTAATTTGCAGGCACAAAAGTAAAGCAGCTGCTTTCAATCTTTTTACATATCTTGCCCTCCGTTGCTGTTAAGAAGTCAAAAATGTACCTATTCTGTCAGCCAACTAATCTCACCGCCCTCAATTCTTCCCTCAAAGCGTGTAGTCCTTTCTTCATTGGATTATCCAATTTTAGTACTTCGGTTCCTTGTGATTTGCCGCCATTTTATTATGACTGCTATTTTGACACCTGGAAGCAATAGGTATGCAAAAAAAAATGAGGTTTTATTAAACAGCCGGTAATCAGGTGGAATAGCAGTCAGTCTGAGTATTTTTGGGACCAATAATTGCTGTCCCTGCAAATTCTCTTCAAGAATCGGGCTGGTCGTATATGCGCCTCCCCCAGCTCAATGCTTTATTAGTGTGTAAATCTTTATATTCAATAGTGCAGGATGATTGTTGAACGGAATATGTTCTGAGCGGGCACCACCAGGGCAGGGCTGTGTAGGATGACAAGGGAACACGTGCCTCCCCATTTGCAGGGAGCTGGCTGTATGCCTGGGTCCTGCATCCATAATAATTGCAGTCGCTCTCCTCAGCACTGAGATACTCCTCACCTTGGTGCATCCAGTATTAGTCCCCAAATATTTCGAGCCAGTGGATCTGAAACACAGATAAAAGCGTGAGTTCCTTTATGTGCAAAGGTTGTTTTTTCTCATCAATCCATTTTAGAACATGAACATGTTTGTTCCAAATTGTGAGATATCTGGTATTCATTTTTCTCAGTACATCTTCCCCGAACCCTACCAGTCCTTCTGCCTTACAATGCAACATTCCCTCGTCCCATGCCCCATCGTGGAGAACAGACCCTTCAATGCGCATCAGTGGTCTTGTGTGGCACTATGAAATTATGTTCTCTGTCTCATTGTGACACTTTAATCTGCTGTTGGTTGTAAACAGTTACTCCCCCTTTCTCGCCCCTTCTGTGACATATTCAAATATAATGCAGGCCTTGCAAATTCTTAAAAATGCCATTGGTCCTGCAGGTTTTTATAGTCGACCTGACAGAAATGCACTTGCCCCATAATTAGTGGTTACAAAAAATATACCAGTGCTTTCTGTGAAATTGTACATGTCACGATGCTCCCTCCATTTGGCGAGCCATTCGTGCGCAGGTCTTTTGAGTGGTGCACTGTCACTGCAGATCCCCCTTTTACACACCCAGAGTGGCTCAAAAGCCAACTCTGTGCCACTCATTTGGTGCAAGGGTGATTTGGGCACCGTTGCATTCATTGCGGCCTATTTCTAAACCACCCTTGCACTTAATGATCAACAGCGATTTGCTGTATCGTTGCTGGTTTCAATTGGAGTGGAAAGTGTCCCGCTAATGCCTCCTATGTCCCTGGCACGCGTGGCACATTTTGCAATAATCTTAGTGAGACTATAGTGACAAGTACTCCCATCCCACTGGGAATGTTTCTTTCTGCGCTGTCCTGCCTCACAGTAAACAGATATTCCAAGGAATTTCATTTAGCGGTGCAGCACCTCCACTTCAGAGTAGGGCTACTCTATTTTAGTAGTTTATTACTGCCTCTTTGTTGAGCGGCCGCTGTAATAGTAAGGGGACAGAACCAGAACTCCTCAAAGTGGCTTCTATACTTAATGAGACTGTGCTAACCATATTGATAAGCAATGTGTGTGTCCTTGCATTTGGTCATTGCATTGCACGGTCACTAAAAACAACCATTGGCTATGCCAACAGTTTTGGCTTCCCTATAGGCATTTGCCAGACTGTGACATAATATGCCCAGGTACTCCCATAATGTGCCAGCTGTTGACATCTTATGGCTTGGTAGTACGATTATGGCAGTAGCTGCAAAATGTCTATCAGGTGACTACACAAAAAACAAAACGGTTAGCTTTGCCAATGTTGGTTTAGTATTGTTGCCCTGCCACCAATAAAGTAAAACACCACAGCGAATCAGAGGATTTCAATTCATTGGTGTGTTCGTGATCTGGGAGATTGTGGGAAGGTAATGGAGCAATGACGTCGGAAGATCAGATAGTCAAAAAACGTATGAAGTAAATCAGAGAGAATGCTTTGTATGTCACCATATGACAACTGCCTAGGTAAACTAACTCGTTGGCAACAAACGATATTACATCTCTTGAAGAAATAAAATACACTATATTAAACATTACATTGCTTATTATGTATGCACAGTTCAGAAATCTAATAGTTGCATAACATTCTTCACAATCAAGCGAGTAATAGGACCAGCTTTTATTTTGCACCCACGTTTGATAGGTGCGCAAATTGCGAAACTTCTTAAATTGAGACTGAAGAGTAAGTTTTCAATTGACAGTTGTCTATTCCTCTCTACGCCACCTAGCATCAGCCGTGCCACCAGTAGACATGCATGACAGCTATCGCTCTAAATAGCCACGGAGTAGTTGATCTTAGGAGGCAAATGGGGCGACCAAACCAGCTGCAGCCTGGCACTGAATGGGACCATTCGGGTAGAGTTACGTCCTGCTCGATTGGGAGTTGCGATCTGCTACCCTTTTGACCCCTGGTGGATCCCCATAAACTGCCCATGCGATCATATGCTCTACCCAAACGCCTAGGGAAATATCCTTCCCAGAGGACTAACACCATAGCTATGCTGCAATGAGCAAATGCAGGACAACGCAAGCTTACAATAAAAATGTTTGTACTGGGTCAATACTTGGGGGTCAGTGGTCAGGAGAGAGAGCCAGTATTATTTTCAACCCAGAGCATAACCCCGGCCCGAAAAAGAAAATTGCAGTATCCTAATAAACACGTTCTAGATGCCATACCTGATACATTGAGGGCCCGATTCATGGAATTAAATTGCGCTGAAAAAGGGGCGCTTGCGTGCAAAACGGGCGCAAGCGCCCGTTCGCTGATTCATGAAACACAATGCGCAGAGCTTACCCACGACTTACCCACGACTTGCGCCGAATACCCATGGATCCAACACATCACTGCAACACCACAAACGCCTTGCACGAGATACCCAGCGAAGGTGCATACCGTCTTGCACAGTCACCTAAAAAGGGGGAGGAACACATGGAATGGGGAACAACAAGCGTAAATGTGGCTGTTATGTGGGAAGTACCACAGTAAAATACTTGCAACGCCCACACGCGTGCTAACAACACGTATTCAAGGAATCGAACAGGGCTAAAAGGCACGCTGAAAAAAGACGCGCTAATTCGGAAACTCGTCCGCCACACGAAAGCAGGCGTAAGCGTCACCGTGCACTAAAAACAATGCATAAAAAGGGCGCACAAAAATTCAAAGCACGTATACAGCTACACATTTTTCGCAGCAGTAATTGTGGGACACCGCAGGAGGAGCAGGATAGCTAGGGAATGCGTTTTTCTACCCAGGACCAGCCATTTTGGGATGCCTAATGACCAGGACTATGGCAGGTATAGGTTTCCGCCTCATATCATATTAGACCTGGTCCTGGTCACATCACCCACCATGTGCTCCCAAGCACTGAGCCCCTTGGAAAAGGTGCTCAATGTACTGCATTTTGGGGCCATTGCGTCATTTCAGCAGACAACTGACATAGTCAGGGGCATTTCACAGGCCACACAGTCACGCTGCCCACACAAGGTGTTGGCAATCATGTCTGCATGCCCCTCAGTCTGCAGGCACATATACATTCCCAAAACACCCGCAGAAAGGCAGGCCGTGGTCCAGGACTTTTACAGGGTGACGCACTTCCCTAAAGTGCTTGGTGACATCGATTGCACCCACGTGGCCCTACGTCCACCTAGGGCCACAGTGCACATCTATCGTAATTGCAAGCACTGGCATTGCATCAAAGTGCAGGTTGTATGTGATGCCAAGGGAATCATCACCTCTGTATATGCAAACTATCCAGGCTCCACCCATGATAGTTTCATATTCAGAATGTCACCCCTACACGGGCCCTGGAAGCTGGGAGGCATGGCAACACATGGCTCATTGGTGAATACAAATGGCCCTGCAAATACATGCATGTCTCACACAGACAAAACCACACCACCACAGGGGACAGTACCTACCCTCTGAGCACCTACATGATGACGCCAATACGGAACCCCACCACACCACCCCAGGTAAAATACAACGCAGCCCATATTGCAACTAGGGCCATAGTGGAGCGCACATTCAGAGTGCTAAAGTCACGCTTCTGTTCACTTGACCACTCTGATGGTGGTGCCCCAACATCCCCAACCACATGCACGCCGGCTGTGCATGGGAGGGGAAAGTGCACGTGGCAAGGCTGCCCGTACTCAGCTTGTAGCACAATTTTTCACCTAAAATCCTACCCTGCGGTATGTTCCCTAAACCCTCCCACACTTCATGTCACCTGGTTGGCACACCATGCCATGGCATGCAATGTCCAAACTGAGAAATAAATGGCCAACACATAAGACAACTGTTAGAAACCGCTCAACAATCAATGGAACAAGTTCAGAAATAACTCACTCTCACTCATCAATCTAATAATGTGTACAGGAACATCAATTGGCCAGTACAACATTAATTGACATGCGCCTCAATGTGTCGTGACTTGCATATGGCACCCTTATATATTTGTGTGGTACTGCTAACGAAAGGGGGCAGGGAAGCACATACAGCAGGAAGGCTAACAATAATGGAGATAGTCAAGCCAATACATGAAGATGGAACGTGAACAAAGGATGGATCTCAATGTACAAACAAAAAGGGATGCTAACCATGCACTGGACAAACAATAATGAATCCCACTAGGGGTGTATACACAGGTCGGACTTGAGACTGCACACAGATAGAATGGAAGCCCAATGCCTCTGTGTAAGTTACTTTTACACGCTGCACTCCTTGCGAACCCATATGTGTCTGGACCCTAACGCACAAACAAGGAGTGTACCAACACAAGACCAGTCCGCATGGGTCCAACTGGAATCTACAGTGGATGCCCTCGGCTGCCACACAAAACACACTGCCACATAAATGCAGAATAGACAAAAACAAGTAAAAGAAATGCCCAACTCCCACCCAGGAGTTGTGTGGATGTTGAGAGAAAAAATAAACCCTCCATGCGTTAATGGGCCGCACAGCTAGCATGGAAATAGGCACAGAGAAGGTGAGACCTGGGGTTGGAAGTGGGAGTGGGCAGTGCAGTACATGGGAACGGCATACAAATAAAATATAACTACATAATCAGCAATGAAAATGCGGCGGGCTGGTGGAAGTGTAAGTGCAGACATCAGGTGTCAATTGCTGCTAGAGAGATCCAGTAAACAGCCACCGAGTGCGGGGGATGGCAGGGAGGCAGTGCATGGGTACAACTGGTGGCTCAGATGGCTGTGTCGGAGATCAGAGTGTGGGCAGGTGAGTAGTGCATTCTATCAGTCATCCAGGACTCCAGCAGGGGAGAGGAGGAGAGAAAGCACAACACATGAGTAAGCATGAGAAGTACCTCCAAACCTGGAGAAGGTTCACCTTCAGTTCCATTGAGGCAGGGAGGCTGTACCAGAGGGAGGCCCCAGCCGAAGTTGGACATTAACCACCAACTAATTGCTATGAGAAGTAACTGACCCTGAGGGAGTAGGAAAGGGATGATCAAAGACCATGAGAAGGAAGTGAATTTGGAAGACGGCGTTGAAGGAACTGCGGCCCTAGGACCCATAACGCCTTGTGGACAATGCACAGGGATTGTAAATGAACAGTCGTAGCCACTGGGAGCCAGTGCCATCATCACAGCCCTAGGGAGATAGAATACCTGGCCCGAGACAAAAGGACAATTCCCACAGTCCAGTTCTAGATGAGTTGCAGAGGGAAATGAGTCTAAGCACAGAAATCTGGGTAGAGGCCGTTGCAGTACCCCACCATAGGAATGACCAGTCCTCTGGAGACAGTGAGCTGCTGGGGGAAGGAGAGGAAAGGGAGAATACCCCTGAGGAGGTGCAGCTTGCAGGGTGACCTCTCAGAGACGTCAGAGATGTGCAGAGAGAAGGCGAGTGTGGAGTGCAAGATTGTCACAGGCTATCCGCCATCAAAGGTTGGAGCTGGAAGATGGCTGAGAGAGGCTGGACAGAGAGTGACATGGAAGGAGTGAGCAGGTGTCGTGATGGGGTATGTCACGTGTGCAGCACATGTTGCGTATGCCGTCTGCAGGACAACAAGCACGTGCCAGTCCACCATGACATGGTTCACCCATGGTAGTCATGTAAATGCAGGCAGAACTGCCAGACAATCATTACAATTCATCCAAGCAACATACACATGTCCTGGACACACACGCATCACCGCTCACCAGACATTCCCTCATAAATTGACAGGTCTCCCATGCCTTGGATCTGCTCCACATCAATCATAGCACATATGATCTCCTCACATGGAGTGAGTTCTTTGTCCTCAGGTGGGGCCCACCTCCAGTCACCTGAGTAGAGGCATAGTTGGCACCCAGCTTATCTTTGACTCGGTGCCGGAGGTCATTCCAACTCTTCATTGCCTCAGAAGCTGTGCATGTCTCATAGCCCAAAGCGTTAATACGATTGGCGACACACTGCCAGTGGGCCATACGCTGGGCAGGCGTATGTGTTCTCCCTGCCCGCACAAGCATCTCATGTTCCTGTTCCTGCACTTAGTCCACAAGGATCTGGAGTTCCTCATCACTAAAGCTCCTCTGCCTCGACGTGTGGGTCTCCTGTGCCGTGTCTTGGGACTGAGCACGTTTGCCTACATCACGCTTTGCCTTCTTGCAAGGTCGTGCAGACCCTGAGTGGCTGGGACTACTTGGGTCAGTAGGGGCTGGAGCACTGGTGGACTGGTTTGTGGCATCACCCACTGATGCTGTGACTGTAAGTAGCCTTGCAGTCATGTGTACCTGGGTGCTGGTGGCTGGATCTTTGTTTGCACGTCTCTTGCCCTTGAAGACACGGCCATCCGCCCCTGGGTCTCTGCAGGCCTGGGCCGGGACCACTACAGGCCTGGCTGGGTGACCCTGAGCCTGGGTGGTGGTTGCTGCAGCTGCCCCTACAGCTTCCTCACCCTGCCTGGTGAGGACAGCATATGGCAATGCTGCCCCAGGACCCCGGGTGCTGGGGACATCAGCATCAGCTGCATCTCCCTCACCCTGTTGAGTGGAGGGCATGGCTCACCCTGCATGGCCCTGGGCACCTCGGCCACCTGGGCCACCTTGGCCACCTCGGCCACCTCGGCCACCTCGTCCACATTTGCCTCCCTTCCCACTTGTTGCCCTCCCAGTCATGGCACTGATGGATTAGTGCTATGGGAGGTGCAGCTATCAATTGTCCTGGGCAATTTGAGTGAGGGGGCAGTGTACGTGATGTTAAACATACCAGTGTGCCCCAGCAAGGCTCAATGTATCCCCTGGTGGAAAGAAACGGGCAGCGTAATGCACTGGCACCCCAAAAATGAAAAACACGTGTACCCGACCCCTCAGTAGCCCACGTGTAGAGGGAAAACTTAACGCAGTACGCTGTGGCACCCAGCAACACAAAAAATAAATACGCGAAGAACACGTAAGCTACTGTGATGTTAAATAAGGGGTTACGTGACACACAGGGGCACCCACAGAATGGAAAATGCGTACGCAACTCACTGTCAGCCTCAAAGTACGCGCGCGTGTGCCCAGAGGCAGTCCCCCAACAAAACAAGAGGCTTTCATGCAGTGAAGAGATTGTGTGGAAATGCGCTATAACTCGCGCAAGCGTGTGATGCTCTCCTACGCACTACTTTATCCCGATCCTGAACGCCAAACTCAACGTTCAGCGCGTCACATAACTTACGCGCTTAGGCCCTTTCCTCTGATTTCACACTGACGCATGCTTTCTGCACGTGCAGAGTCACTCTGTTCCCGGCTACCTATGTGAGTAACGCGTAAGACCCACCTCCTGTCTACAAGCCTTTTTACCTGCCTCCAAGTGCCCCGAGCTGCCTCCTATGAGCCAACTGCTGCTGTCTGCCCACTGTGTGTGCTAGATGCCCACATGCCCTGCAATATTTGTGCCTGCTGTACAGCCATTGCCAGTGCTCCTGTCGTCGGACCTGTGACCACCTCTGCTGATCCAGAAGACTCCCGACGTGCCAGACCACCGCTCCACAGCCCAGCCGCAGGACCAGCTTGCCCACCCGGTACGACGTCCTTTCGGCGTGGGATTTTTTTTGCGGGTTTTTTTACCGCAATTTTTTTTTTAAACCCATCCAAATCTTTAGAAAATGGGGGTTTGGGGCAGAACCACCCAAAAAAATCAATGGGTTTTTCGAGAAATAAAATCACAGTAAAAAGCCCCACCTGTGGGTTGTGATCATGGGTGATGGGGGTCCCATGTGGTGTGGGCTGCCTGCAGGGTGTGGTCACGGGTGATTGGGGTCCCATGTGGTGTGGGCTGCCTGCGGGGTGGCATCACAGGTTATGGGGGCTCCCTTGTGGTGTGGGCTGCCTGCGGGTGTGGTCACAGGTGATGCGGGCTGGGGGGTCCCATGTGGTGCGGGCTGCCTGCGAGGTGTGGTCACGGGTGATGGGGGGGGGACCCATGTGATGTGGGCTGCCTGCAGGGTGGCATCACAGGTGATGGGGGGTTCCCATGTTGTGTGGGCTGCATGCAGGGTGTGGTCACAGGTGATTGGGGGGTCCCATGTGGTGTGGGCTGCCTGCAGGGTGTGGTCACGGGTGATGGGGAGGGTCCCATGTGGTGTGTGCTGCCTGCAGGTTGTGGTCATGGTTGATGCGGGGGTCCCATGTGGCGTGGGCTACCTGCGGGGTGTGGTCATGGGTGATGGGGGCTGGGGAGGTCCCATGTGGTGTGGGCTGCCTACAGGGTGTGGTCACAGGTAATGGGGGGTCCCATGTGGTGTGGACTGCCTGCGAGTGTGGTCACGGGTGATGGGGCTGGGGGATCCCAAGTGGTGTAGGCTGCTTGCAGGGTGTGGTCACGGGTGATGGGGGGTCCCATGTGGTGTGGGCTGCCTGCGGGGTGTGGTCACGGGTGATGGGGGCTGGTGTGTGGCTGTCCCATCAGGAGGGGTCTGCTTTCAGTGGATTTGTGCATATATCGCAGAGTACGCACGGGAGTTTCCACACGATTGGGCTGGGGTGCATCTGGGGTACGCGCATGTGTTTCCACGCATTTGTGCTGAGGTGCGTCTGGGGTACGTGCGGGAGTTTCCAGGTGATTGCGCTGGGGTGCGTCCAGGGTACGCTTACGCACAGGAGTTTCCACGCGATTTTGCTCGGGTGCGTCCCGGGTACGCATGGGTGTTTCCACACGATTGTGCTGGGCAGTGTCTGGGGTGCGCGCTGGAGTTTCCACGTGATTGTGCTGGGGTGCATCTGGGATACGCGTGGGTGTTTCCATGCGATTGTGCTGGGGTGCGTCCGGGGTACGTGTGGGAATTTCCACATGATTTGGCTGAAGTGCGTCCAGGGTAATCAGGTGGAAACTCAGCGCGTACCCCATCGGCACCCCAGCCAAATCGCCTGGAAACTCAGCGCGCACCCCGTCTGCACCTCAGCCAAATCGCTTGGAAACTCGGAGCATACCCCGTCCACACCCCAGCCAAATCGCGTGGAAACTCAGCACGTACCCTGCACCACAGCCAAATCACGTGGAAACTCAGCATGTACCCCGCCTGCACCCCAGCCAAATTGCATGGAAACTCAGCGCATACCCCATCTGCTCCCCAGCCAAATCTTGTGGAAACTAAGTGCGTACCCCGTCCGCACCCCAGCCAAATTGCGTGGAAACTCAGCACGTACCCCGTCTGCAACCCAGACAAATTGCATGGAAAATCAGCACATACCCCATCTGCACCCCAGCCACATTGCGTGAAAACTCAGCGCATACCCCGTACACACCCCAGCCAAATCATGTGGAAACTCAGGGCATACACCGGCCGCACCCCAGCCAAATAGCATGGAAACTCAGCACGTACCCTGAATTGCATGAACTTAAACCTAAAATTAAGAGAGACCCTCTTAGTGTGAGTGCACATGTGCAGCCATTGGGCGTCAGTGAAATCCATAACTATTTCTTATGACCAGCGTGCACGCGCTCACGAGGTGGGGGAGCCATTTTGTCCAGTATCCTTTTGTATAGTGAAGAAAGGGTGTGTCTGCAGTCACCGGAGTTGGTTATGTACGCCAGTATAGGTGTCTCGGTGGGTTCACAGGGGTGTTTCCATGCGATTTGGCTGGGGTGCGTCCGGGGTACGTGTGGGAATTTCCACGTGATTTGGCTGAAGTGCGTCCAGGGTAATCGGGTGAAAACTCAGCGTGTACCCCGTCCGCACCCCAGCCAAATCGCCTGGAAACTCAGCATGTATCCTGTCTGCACCCCAGCCAAATCGCTTGGAAACTCAGCGCATACCCCATCCGCACCGCAGCCAAATCACGTGGAAACTCAGCGCGTACCCTGCACCCCAGCCAAATCATGTGGAAACTCAGCGTGTACCTTGTCCGCACCCCAGCCAAATCGCATGGAAACTCAGCGCATACCCCATCCGCTCCCCAGCCAAATCACGTGGAAACTCAGTGGGTACCCCGTCCGCACCCCATCCAAATCACGTGGAAACTCAGCACGTACCCTGTCCGCAACCCAGCCAAATCGCATGGAAAATCAGCACGTACCCCTTCTGCACCCCAGCCACATTGTGTGGAAACTCAGCGCATACCCCGTCCGCACCCCAGCCAAATTGCGTGGAAACTCAGTGCATACCCCTCCGCACCCCAGCCAAATAGCGTGGAAACTCAGCACGTACCCTGAATTGCATGAATTTAAACCTAAAATTAAGAGAGACGCTCCTAGTGTGAGTGCACATGTACAGCGATTGGGCGTCAGTGAAATCCATAGCTATTTCTGCGGACCAGCGTGCACGCACTCACAAGGTGGGGGGAGCCATTTTGTCCAGGATCCTTTTGTATAGTGAAGAAAGGGTGTGTCTGCAGTCCCCGGAGTTGGTTATGTATGCCAGTATAGGTGTCTCAATGGGTTCACAGGGATAGTTTGGCCATCTGGTCGACACCGCTGAACTGATTCTATAGTATTGGAATCGTTCCTCTCCCGTAGCACCATGCCTCCAGGTGTCAGGTGTTATGAATTTCCCCTTCGGAAATAAGTCTGCAAGTGCCCTATAGCCCAATCCCTTCCATCTAACTTGGATTGCTCTATCCTGCAGTGGTATAAGCCCGGGGAAGTTCCACAGTGGAAGCCATTGGTAGTGTGGGTGGTCGGCCCCTGAATATTGAGCGCCAGGCTCTCAGTGTGGAGGAGACCGGATCAAATGGGGAATCATCTTTATATTGTCGGTCGAACACTAGTGTCTTGAGATCTGTGCATCCTGCTGCTAGTGATTCTAATTTGATGTGTCGAGGGGGTTGTGTTTGACAAGCCACCCAGTAGAGTTCCAAGTGGAGTGCTGAGAACCCTCCACTCTCATATGGGAAAGTCAGCTCTACCCATTTTTTCCGAACCGCACCGCAATGCCACAAGAACTGTGTGAGAAGTGCATGCAACTTAACAAAGTAGGATTTCCTAGGCCATATCGTGAAATTAATCATTAATAAAAATGTAATACAATTTGGGTAAATGTGTCATTTTAATTAAGGAAAGTTTGGCGACCGTGGAGAGCGGAAGTGATTCCCACCTCTGTATTTTGTTTTCCGCATTTGCAATGTGGCTGCTTCCTAATTGCCTCGCAGTAATGCAATGCATGTTCTAGATACCATCACCCCCAGATATTTGATGTGGTCAGGGGACCACCTCAAAGGGAAAGTACCACAATAATCGTGGGTGTTTTCTGTAAGTGGAAATATTTGAGATTTGAAAAAATTAAAAACCTGAAAATTCACTGATATGCTTAATGTCCTGTAGAATGGGATCGAGATGAATGTGTGGGTCTCTGATGTACAACAACACATCATCCGCATACAGGGATATTATCTCCGGCGGGCCAACTAGGTGAATGCTTCATTGACGGTGGCGCTCTCTAATGAAGTCCGCCATGGGCTCGATGGCTAGAGCGAACAAGATGGGGTAAAGGGGACAATCTTGTCAGTTGCCTCTACCCAACTGAAAATGTTTGGACACGCAGGAGTTAACGAACACTCTGGCTAATGGTTGTGTGTACAATAATTTGATATATATCGTATCATGGTTGGACCTATCCCATCTTTTCCAGTGCCACCCACAAGAATTCCTACGACACCATATGGAAGACTTTTTGAGCATCGATAGTTACCGCCACTAATCTTGCCAGGGGGTCTATCCTGGTTATAACATTGAATAATCGCCTAATATTTAGCGATATGGATCTTCAAGGGATGAACCTGGCTTGGTCGGGATGTACCAGGTGTGGCATCAGGGGGAGTAGGCAGTTAGCAAGGACCTTAGCAAAAATGTTTTTATCACAATTAATTAGTGATAGAGGCCTGTAAGAACCGCACTGATCGATAGGCTTGTCTAGTTTAAGGAGTACCATGATCATAGCCTCCCTATGTGACTCTGGAAGCAGCAAATCACTAAGAGATTCCTCCCATACACTAAGGAGAAGAGGGGCCACTATGATATGATATGATATGGCATTTATAACGCACCTATACACAAGTGTTTTAAGCGGCATATTCTCGGTAGAACTCTGTGGTGAGGCCATCGGGGCCCAGAGCCTTCCCCTTGGGTAAGTTGGCTATGACCATCATCATTTCTTCAAGTGTGATGGGGCTGTTGAGTGTCTCCCTGGCCTGGGCATTAAGTTGTGACAGCGGAATGTCCTCTAATAGTGCATGTATGGCCTTTTCACCTCAGGGCTGTTCTGCGGTGTATAGGGTGCGATAAAAGTCACAGAAAACTCCCACCACTTCAGTGTCTGCCCACTTAATGTTGCCCTCTTCGTCGAGAATGGAGTCCGTCTGAGAGCTCCGTCTTTCTGCCTGCACCAGTCTCGACAATGTTTTCCCCAATCTATCTATCTCTCCATACCTTCTGGCCACCTGTGGCCAGGAGAAGTAGTGTACTTCCCTCGTAGCATGTGCCTCAAATGTTTCGAATTCCTTACATACTTGCAATAGCACCTGGGGGTCAGGGGACCGGGAGTATTCTGTTTCAAGTCTCTTAAAGGCATTTTGAGACTTCTCTAGATCTCTCTGTATGCTTCTAAGTACCCCCGCCTCCCTGGATATCGTCATCCCCCTAATATACACCTTAAAGGCTTGCCATCTGATGCCCTGGGAGGTGGATCCCGCCGCATTGCAGGCGAATAAGGTATCTTTTTCGGCCTTAATCTCTTCACGGAACACTATGTCCTCCAATACGGCTGATGAAATCCTCCAGGTGCAGCCGTTATGCCTGCCATTGATCTGGAGCGTACAAGGTCTAATATCTGTGTCAATAACTTTCCCCACCACAAGCCAGAAATCAAGAACATAGCTATACGAGATGACATATCATGCACTGAGGAGTAGAAGGTATAATCCCTCATCTCAGGATGTGCTATACGCCATGTATCGTGTAGGTCCAGTGACTGTATTTGGGAATGCAGTCGATGTGCAGCTCTGGGTTGGGGTCTAGGTGCTGAGTTTGTTCTATCAAGTGTGCAGTCTAGGATCAGGTTCATGTCACGGCCCCCTATCAGGGATATTCCACCGTACGTATACAGTAGCCTCTTGAAAAGGTCAAAGAACTCCAGGGAGTCAATATTGGGACAATATGGCCTTATTACGACCCTGGCGGTAGGGGGTTAACAGGGCCGGTACAGCTGCCAGCCCCGTTAACCCCCTACCGCCTCATTGCGAGGTCTGCTTGCGGGACCCGCTAAGGATGCCTGGTAAAATCAGGTGTCCTTAGCGGGTCCCGCAAGCAGACCAGAATGCTAACAACGGGCCCGTCATTAACGGGCCTGTTGTTAGCATCATCCCCATTCCCATTGAGCCCTATGCGGGCTGAAATGGGAATCTGGATGTACCAGGTTCGGGTTCCCTGAATGGGGAAATACCGAGCCATTCCGACCTTGGAGGGCCCGGTATTTCCCCATTCAGGGAACCCGGACCCGGTACCCGGAATGGGGGTAGCCATGCCGCAAAAGGCAGCATGGTTACCTCCAGGGACGTAATGAGGCCCAATATGTGTCAGCAAGGATCAGTTCATTACCTTCTAGTATACAGTGGATCACAACATAGCTCCCTTTTTTTTCTACAAATCTTAGGTTCTTATGTATAAGCATCATGACTCCTCTAGACTGCGACAAGTAGGACGTGAAGTATCTGCTCTTCCCCCACGTAGGGGCCATATTACCACATACCCCTTCCCTGGCATGGGTTTCTTGCAGAAGCAGCACATTCGCTTTGTGTCGATGTACATAGGACATTATCTGGCGCGTTTTAGTGAAGTTGCTGAGACCCTGGATATTCCAGCTCAGTATTTTCAGCTGTTGTGCCATACCCTGTGTATTATCACCTTGTGTAACCAATGTGACATATTAGGCCAGTATGCTATGTGATGTGGGGCTGACCCCTCTGAGTACTCAATTGCCAATCTTTTTGAAGTTTTCACCACCCAACTCCCTTGAAGTGCGCAACAGGCGCCTAAACCCTTTGCCGGCCACATCTCAGTAACTGTGCCCTGGCCTCCCTCCCCCTCCCCCACTACCTCCCCCAACCTAGTAGTTCATCTAGCCCACCGACCCCTACCACAAACCACTCCCCCGTTCCAACCCGGTTCGGGAGTGCGTTTAACCCTTGACACACACAGAGCAACTGCAATGGGGTGCGCTGTTGCTGCTCTGCATTTAACATTGTACTTGGGATGTACCATCCATCATATATAGTGTAAAGAGATGGCCTCAACATAAAATACACTACTATCAACTCATGCTGAGTCCTGGATCTCTGATCATGGATAAAGTCAGACGAACCATGCGCTATCGGTCAGGTAGGTTTTCCTCAGCCGGATCTGTGGCTGGATTATCCCTGGGTATCTGTGCTTCAATAAACTTCACAGCCTCACTCAGAACTGTGAAAAAGTAAAGTTTGCGTTGGAACTGGAGCTTTAGACGTGCCGGGAACAGCATAGCATATTGGATGGTCTTTTTACTCCTATAAATTGTCTGCGTTCTTGCTGTACTGAAATAGAAAAGTCGGGCAAAATATGGATTATTTGGGATTTCCAGTCTCAGTCCTTTCTTTTCACGGGCTAGCTGAAGCAGGTGATCCCCCGTCTCAATAGCACAATATTTTTGCTATTATAGGCCTAAGAAAGTCTCCTGGTTTGGGCCGTGGGGCCAGAGCATGATGGGCCCTTTCCACTGCATTGAAGGGCAATAGGTCCAGGCTCCCTACGAGATATTTGAGTAGGTTCTCGACAGCCAGTTCCATTCTTCCAGTAAGTGCATCCTCGGGGACCCCGACTATATGGATATTGTTCTATCAGGAGCGGGACTCGAGGTTGTTGCATTTGTTTTTGAAGTATTTCATGTCTCTTGTAAGAGTAGCAACAGTATCTTGGAGCACATGCAAGTTGTCCTCGGTGGCCCCTATTATGGTCTCCGCCTCCGTAATCCGGGCTCCCTCGTGGGCCAATTGGGATCTCATTGATGCCACATTTGCGGTAATGTAATTGAGTTTCTCATGTATGGCCGCAATTCCTTTCGCCATAGCCTCCATATACTGGTTAGATCGGGAGTGGATGAAGCACCAGGGCCTGGTAAAGGTGGTTCCACCTGAGCCTGGCTTGAGTGCCCCTGTTCGCCCCTCGGTGCTGCTCTCATGAATGTATCCATTGCTCTGGACTTTTCCCCCCCATTTGCATTCTTGGTCATGATTAGTACTCGGGCCTAGCTCCAGGAATCAGGTTGACAGTATGGACGGGGCCTACGTCAGTGCGTAGGCTGCAGTCAACCAGCACCGCACTCACGCTGATAGGTAGAAATAGATGAAGCAGGGGGCAAGAGGACCGTCCCCATGGGCCTGAGGCCAAGTACCACAAGCTCCTTGACACCCATCAGAAATTACTTGATTTCTTATCTTATGGCATAGGCGTACACTCTCATGCGCGTACAATGTACTGATGGGCAGCTCACATGTACCGCACACTGGCCACCAGGTCGCCGGGGCTTGGTACAGCAGGATTATTAACTCTACCCCAAGCACTAAAGCCCGGGGGAGGCGATGGGTCAATGCCCCCCAGTATGCTTGGTCAACAATGCCTGGGTGGTTCACCAATTGCGAGGCAGGGGGGGTTTGTTGGCCTCAGTGCTCCCCCTCATGCTTTGATCAGCACCGTGATGCAATATCCACACGTGTTCCAGGGAGGAGGGATTGTAGCGATGTTCTCCCAATTCAGGGGCCCACTCCGCCCTATGGATGTCACCTAATACATGGCCCGGGCCAGGGGGCTTAGCTATGGCCGTCCGGCAGCTCCAAGAGCAGAGTAGTATGGCATTGGATGGGGGTGCTCCCTACCTCTGTTGTGGACATATGGGGCTTGCCTCAACCCACTGCTGCCAGCGTGATCACCACCCACACCTTTGTTGCAGAAAGTGTGGATCCGTTCACTATTTGCTTGATGTGGAGTGTTTCCAGAAGGGTGCTGAGTGAGTTTGCTGTGGTTTTGTTTTCTCTTTTTAACCAGATGTTGAAATCCCCCTGGACGATTAAGTTATCATGATAGGTGCAAAGGTTGGCGATGGAGTCAGTGAGCTTTGTTGCAAAGTTTGAATTGTTGGATGGTGGTCTGTAGATAAGAAGGAACAGTACATTGTTTTGGTTGTTGAGCTTGATTTTGATGAGGAGGGCTTCGCATTCTATGTCCGTTCACGGGAGTGGTGTGGCGCAGATGTGGTCTTTGTGCCCCATTGCGATTCCGCCACCGCTTTGGAATGTCAGCAATTAGACATGTGATGCCCTCCCTTGCATATGGTGACCATACCAGGTGCATTATTGAGAAATGATGACTCGGGCATCTCACATTCAATTGCACTAATATAAGCTTATTGAGGTGCAAGAGGTTTAAAGACACTGGCAAACAGTCCCATAAAACTAAATGAGATGAAGTCAGAGTAATAGCCAACTGTCATCAAACCGTGTAAACTGTATTAAGGAACTAAGAACCCTTTATTTCTTCTTTTTTACCACAGAAATACGTTCATCAGTCGTACAACCCTGTGGGGTCAGCCTCTTGGTCCTTCTGACGATGATCCCCGTAGGGATAACAATGTGTTGAAGAGTTATGGGTTACTTTCAGCTACTTTGTTATGAACTTTTAGATTCTAATTCGATTGATCGATATTTCCACCGCAAACTAGACATTATGATGAAAGTCTTTCTGTGTCAGAAAGAAGAAATGAAGGGTCCTTTGTTTTCTAATACAGTTTGAAGGGTTTCGTGTCAGTTAGTTACTCCTCTGACTTTATCCCATACCAGGTGGATGGGGGATTAACTGACATTGGGTGGCATTACTGGACACATGAAGATTCATTTGGCATTTGAAAGAAGCAACTTGATATATAAAGCTGTAACTTACATATTTTGACCGTACCTAAGGTGTAAGGCTAAAAAAGACATGAGATGGCAGTAGCCTCAAATAGAGGTTACATTTGGCATACTGTATTATTTCAGCACCTGGGAATGTGGGGATTTACTTGGCATATGATTACAAGACCTGCCATGTGCGGTTATAATTGGTATACGTTTGTAGTAAATGGCCATATGGGGTTGTTGTGGCATATGCATGGCAGTGCCTCTGGCCTATGTTGGTTCTACTGGGTCTATCCCTGTCATAACACGACCCCCTCCACGACAAATCAAGGCAGCAACCTAGTTACAATGCTTTAGTACTGTTTTTTGGTATTTTATGAAATGTAATCTTATGTATGCTTTTTACTCCCGACAGTCACTTCAGGTAATGACATTGGGGTTAAACATCATGTGAAGTTATTGCATATGATGACAACGAGGTCAGAGGTCACATGGCATAAATTCCTGTGATGTCATTGGGTGAGTGATGTGCCTTTTGCTACCCCCGGCATTTTAGTGAATTGATGTCCCTGGCTCTTCAGGGTACAATGGAGGCACAAGAAAAGGACACAAAAGAGATCTCTTCCCATGTGCAGAGACAGTCCTTTTGACTTTGTAGTTATTTTCAGAAATAGAAAGAAGCCTGATAGAGAATATGCCAAACATTTGAAACAAACATTTTTACTGTAATGGGGTACCAGTTTAGGTAAGGGAGAACTTCCAGAAAGCATTGCTCATGATATGAATCACAAAATGGCCCAAAAAAAGAAAATGCCAACATTAAGAATGTGTTTAGTGGATATACAAGGAAAGCATTCGAAGCAATGAGAGCTAATTACGATATGCGAGCAGGGCACTTTTTATAATATGGATGTACAATGGGCTCACTGCAGGGGAGTTGCTAGGCCTGGAAAAGACCAGGGGCTACGCTGATGTCGGAACTGTTGGGACTGGGGGCTAGCTAGTCTTTTGGCTGTAGCTCCTGAGATTGTATCCGGGGCTACAACCAAAAGATCAGGGGCTATAGCCCCGTTAGCCCCCCCTAGCAACGCCCCTGGCTCACTGGCATATATATGGTCACTGCTCTTCCTTAGAACAGCCTCTTGGTATTTCAGACATGCGCTAAAGTGGGGTTTCTATACCACAGGTATTTTGGTCCACCAGTGATTTTCCCAGAGCCAAACCCATTGACTCATTAGCCTCTACTAATATGCATGGGCACTCGATAACATCCCACGAGGCCGTCCACGATTTTAATTCTGTGACAGTGGGGGTCATTATAAGGTGTGCGGTAAGGGATACCGAGCACCGGTAAGGAGACTGGTGCCTGTAATCGCTAACCGCCCTACTACAAGGTCCCTTAGTGGGTCCCTCCAGTAACGCCTGGTCTGACCAGGCGTTATGGACGGGACCCGTCAAGGGACCAGTGCGCAAATAACAGACTCGACATTTGCGAGCCCGTTATTTGCGCCCTCCCCATTCCCATTGAGGCCTTTGGGGGCTCAAATGGAATGGCATTTTCAATGGGGACTTACCGGTCCCGTAAAGGTTGGACTACACCGGTAAGTCCCCATTGAACGAGACCGGTGCCGGACCCGTTATTTGTGGCAGTCATGGCGCAAATAGCGCCATGACTACCACCAATCTTGGAAAGTGGCCCAGTATCTCTAACTCATTCGGTTCCACAATTCGAATCACTGTGCTTGATGTTGTGGAACATAGCTGGTCTCCTGAAACATATGGATGATGCATCCCGACTAGATCTGGTGTGTTCCCATGATATAATTGCCCTGCAAGAAACCTGGTCCCTGGTGGCCCATGACATTCAGGGCTTTGCAACTTTCCACGTACCAGCAGTAAAAGGGGAAGGTGGGGCGCCCAAGCGGTGGATTGAATCTCTGGGTTAATGTGAAGTTATTCACGTCAATATGCATGCACCCCATCGTCTCAGGAGATTTTATGGAAATAAAGCTGCCCTCTCTTGATGGGTCAAACCTTTTGCTTATTAACTTGTATAACCGCTATGATAATCTGGCTAGCAAATACTTGTTTCCATTGCTGGAGGAAAGAGTCGCCAAAATGGCGGGCAACTCAAATTGGCCCGATAAAAATTCTTATTTTTGGAGGCTTAAATCTTAAATGTGAACCACTTGAAACTATGCTGGGGCTCACTGAGGAGGAGGATGCAATATGGAGTGTGGGGGAACTGGTGGCGGTTCGCTCTAAAAGGAATTATAGACTTGCTGAGGTAGTAGCAAGAGTGCTCCTGGCCCTTGGCCTCAGGGCGTGCAATGGAAGATTTCCAAGTGACTGTCTCGTGGCCAAAACCTTTGGAACCCTCTCCAAATTCAGCCTGATATATTACATGTTGAGGAACGTCGAATGATGGGAACACTTCCAGGATTTTAAGGTGTTGAAAAGGCCGGAAAGCGATCATAATCCTATTGTAGCCTCTGTAGCAGGGTCACTGTTTGGCATAAAAGGGGGAGCTAGTGGACTAAACACTATACCAATTAGGATAAAGGGTGGAGCCAGAGGTGCCATCAAGTGGCACTCATTAGATTTAGAGACCAAATAACCAGGCATATATGCGAGTATTCATTCCCCACTTGAGATTTTTTGTCTCAGCAAGGCTGACAATGCAGATCACTTGTTAAAAGTGCATGAAATGATTGTTAGCATCGTGGGAGTTGGGCTGAGCAGGTCTCGGTCCATTGTGGGCTGTAGGGTGGCACGCAGTACCCCATGGTATGACAGGGAATGTTCAGCTGCCAAAAAGGCATTGATAGAGCACGCCAAGGGGCTTAGAGGAGGGGGCACATTGAATACAGGTTCTCATATTGTAAATTACTTAAAACAAAGAAGGTGGAGTACTCCGAACATCTGTAGGATAATCTCCTCCAGACCTCTAAGGTGGGTGACTCTAGGGCCTTTTGGCAATGTCTTGGGGTCGGGAGGAGCAGCGACTGAAATTTAACTCAGAAAAGCATTCCTGAAGCAACCTGGATCACTCACTTTGGGAACCTTTATAAGGCAGAAAACCTGGCTTCTTGTACGAAAATTGGGGCTATCTCTGATATGCCTAAGGAGGGAGACAGTGTATCCCTGGTGTTGACCATGCATGACAATGAGGTGGCTCTCATGTCGCAGAAACTGGGGAAAGCGCAGGGCCAGACATAGTCCCCATTGACTGGTACCAACAGGAGGTGGTTATATGGCTCCCCTATCTGATAAAACATTTTAATGGTCTGTTGGAAGCGAATAAAGTTCTTTATTCATGGACCCAAGAAATTCTTGTCCCCATATACAAGAAGGGAGATAGGGGTTTCCCGGATAAATACCAGCCCATCTCCCTCCTTGACACTTGTGGCAAGGTATTTGCCAAGGTGGTGCTGGGACACTTGGGCGCATGGAGTCGGGAGGTTGGGGCTTTGCATCACCTTCAGGCTGGCTTCCAGAGCAATGTTAGCAGAGTGGACCAAGTTTTAAGAGTCTATCTGATCTTGGAAAAATATGTTGCACTACGGACTATGAAAATGTACGCCGACCGCGTTTGACAGCGTACCCAGAGCAGGATTGTGGAATGCATTGACTAAATTGGGTGTGCTGTCTGGTATCCGAAGAGCAATTCAATCGCTCTACACCAACAATGGGACAGAAATTAGGTATAGGTTGGATGGCTAAACCACGCCAATAGTAAAAATTGATGTTGGAAACAGACAGGGCCCTTGCACCTAGTCTGTTTTACCTCTTTATCAACCGGATCATTCATTTATTGATGCCTGAGCACACTAACACCCCATCGATGGCAAATGAGCGAATCCCAATCCTCCTATTTGCTGACGATGCAGTCATCCTCTCACTGACCACAAAGGCCTTACAGACGCAAGTGGCAATTTTTTAGAGTTTTTGCGCGAAAAGCGCACTCTCAATAAATGTTCAAAAAATGCAGTCAATGGTGTTCAGCAGACACAGGGTTAAGAAAACACCACAGGTCACAATCAGTTTAAGAGGTTGGTCTATTGAGCAGGTTATGAGCTATGATTATTTGGGGGACTAACTTGCAGCAAATTGTGCATGGAAAAACCAGGCGGGCCCGGTAAGTGTCATCTTGCAGATTTACAAGAACCAGGCCAGGTAGGCCGCTCTTTATGAAGCTGAACTGTGGGGTATTTGTAATTCAGGTATGCTCCAGGTTGTGGAGCAGAAATTCCTTGAAACAGCTCTAGGCCTGCCCATAAATGCACCTAATTCTCAATTTTTTAGGGTGTTGGGCCTGCAGAGCATCGGCTTCATTTGTCAAATGAGGCCAGGGTTTCTCTGGGCTAGAGTCTGGACAAATGGCAATTTGGGTTATTACAGAAGAGCTGTTAGGGATGTCTTATCCCAGTTGGGAAGATCTAACTTTCCCTGGCTATCGGCTATTAGAAATGAGTTGATTGCCTTGGGGATAGAGAGTTATTGGTTCCAGCCTGGAGCAATTCCAGGAAACTTTAAAATGCCATTAAAAAAGGCCTACGAAAGCATGTGGGAGGGAGAAACCTGAGCAAAACTTGTAAGTTCAGCTAGCCTAGTCTCTTGCTTGTCCAGAAAAGAATGTCCTGGCTTTGAATGTTATCTCGATAGAATGTAGTTGAGACGATGAAAGCTCTTTATATGAAACTGCGTATCTGCATTCTTCCCCTCGCTAGTCTAAGGCATAACTGGAATCTTTTTAATTCAGCAGCCTGCCATTTCTGCCCAAATGAAATTAAAAGCGTAGTCCATTTTATCTTGTTTTGTCCAGAGTATCCTCATGTTCGTAAAAAAATATTTGATACAACTTTTTAACTAGTTTCACATTAGAAGGGTCAAGGAGGCGCACCACCTTGGTATGGCGGGGGGCTGCAAAATACCTACCCACTGTATTGGGAGCCACTTACTACAGGCTTGGAGAAAGATCTAAACATGTTACCCCAGTGATGAAAAGTCTTCTAGTACTGGACGCCTAGTCGATTGTTTTATATATTTTTACCTGTTTACTTGAAGTGTTACAGCACAATGTAGATGTATTTTTATTCATTTTTACTAATGACGGTCAGGGCCCGATTCTTAACTTGGTACAGTGAACGCGCTAAAGAGCACGATTCACTGCGCCAAATCAGGACGCCCAGGCTCCACCACTATTATCAAGTGGGCCTGGGCGTCCTCCTAGTGCACGACAGTGCCCCTTCAGCATTGCGTCGTTTTTGGCTCAATAGGCGCAATCCTAAAATTTCGGCAACATTTTTGTAAAATAACAACATATTCGTTATTTTACAAAACTGCTGCCGAGAACACAGGTGTATATGAACACTTTCATAGACACTAAAGTAAGCAGCTTCAAGGTTGCAAGATACAACGATGCTTACTTTGGTGTCTATAAAAGTGTTCATATACACGTGTGGTGAATATGAACCGAAAAGGTCGTTAATGCTTTTAATAACCTTTTCAGTACTTAATACCAGTTGAGAATCGGGCCCCCAGTGCTTAATGTGATTTATAATCTTGTACATTTTTGTATGTGACTTTTATGATCTGTGTTGGATCGAAATAAAGTTGTAAAGTAAAAAATATGGATGAATAGACAAGGCAGCAATTAACAGACTTAACCATAAGACAAACGGGGTCATCACGAGTTTGGCGGTAACCCTTAAATGCGGCAGTTATGCTATTACCTCTGCATTTAACGGTCCTCCAAATCACGGGTTTGGCAGGATTTACCCCCAGCTCTGAGCTGGGGGCAAATCCACCACAAGTTTGCCAATTTTCGGCACCAGTACCGTGCGCTTATACCGCTGGCGGTAATGGCGCCGAAAATTCCCCATTGGGCCCAATGGGGAATGGGGACTTCCTGAATGGGCCCAATGGGGACTTACCATTCTGCCAAAACAGTGATCCAGTGCTAATAGCGCCAGGGGGTTGGCGGTAACGCTAATAGCCCCAGCGGTAATACCGCCAGGGATACCGCCCAGCTTGTGATGAGGCCTAAAGTCTAACTTTGACAGCAAAGGCATGCAATAAAGTGTTTTCTATGTATTTAGGTACAAAGAGGAAGCATCCCGAACAGCTTCAAGGTCTGGGCATTCCGCAATGCTGGTTCACAACAAAGGGTTAAATGACAAAGATGCCGGCTACAAGCTTCTGGTGTTCGGGGGTCGGGAATCGACCGAAGTAGATGTGGCTGGCCACTGGGGCAGGGAAAAAATGCATGTAAGTGGAGACCATAGTCCATACGATTCATGTAGATTTCAAAGAGATATGTGGCAACCGATTTATCTCTGTCAAATGTTGCTATCCTACACCATTTCTCAACTTCCCTCATATTAAGTGGCATGAAGCATCCTGCTATGAAACACAGAAAGGACGGTATGTGTGAAACTGACATGGTAACGCAAAACAGAGTCCTGAGTGGAAAGGTGGCATCAAATACCAAACACACATGCCAATGCAGCTGGTATGAAACACGTAGCAAACCATGCCACTATATCATCAACAAAGAGTGCATATCATGTTTTCTTGAGTCTTCTCTGTTATTTCTATTCGCTTTCTGAGTACTTTATTATCCACCACACCTGTTGCCCTTGTACCTACTGCAACATCTACTGCTTTGAATTTGCTTTACTTGAGAGCCCATGTTTCCCAGCTTGTTAAGCTGCACTTAAGTCCTTTGTGCAATCGTCTGCATTAAGAGAAAATACTCTTAAAGAAGTGTTACTCCCGTGACGACCATTCCAGTCTTTCCACCCTTCTCTCTTCCTAAGGTCTCGTTCTCTTTCAGACAAAGAAAATCTTTCTACCAAAACCTCATCACCTCTTTTTCCCCCCTCACCCTTCTTGCTCATTCACGCTGCTCAATAATCTTTGTGTGCCTTGTGGTTCCGAGCCCAATCTTCATTCTGTTCTGTCCGCCACTGACTTTGCTTCTTACCTTTCTTCTGAAATAGAACACTGTGCTTTTCGCTTCCTCCTGGTGCTACTCTAACTATTCAACGCCTCCTTTTCCCACTGCATGCTCTTTTCTCCCTTTCTCTCTTCCTACTCAGGCAAACCTCGGCTCCCTCTTATAAGATGTCAGCACCTGCTCTTGACCCTCTGCCTTACTCCTCCCTTCTGTATTTTCTTTTCTGTTATGTTTGTGCACTAGGGTAATTTTTGCCTTAGACCTAATACTGTGGAAAATTGAGCTTGAACTTGTGTAAAAAAGTTTTAGTAATATGGGTCCATATGTTTATTGCTGCGGAAGTGTTGTAAAATGTATACATGCCTTTATTTTGAGCATATATATTAACAAAATCTAAATGAAGCCCAGAACCTACAACTACTAAAATGAATAATGGGAGAGGTTCATCATTTGACCAAATATTAAGTGCTCCTTCAGCAGGAGCCCTCCAGCAATAAACATCAAGGAATACTGTAGCATTTCTTTTAGCTAATGATTGTTTGTCCATATATTTATGGTACTGGATAACTCCAGGATTGACCAACATCATTTGACATTGCTTTTTTCAGCATGATGTATGCCATAAATTACTGGAATATTTAATAGAGGCGGACCGCCTTTATGATTTCAAATCCAAACTAAACAGAAATGTAAGAAGAATAAATCACTAAGGGTGTGTATGTTTGTATTAATAACTATTGCTACTGCTATCATCTTTTTCTAATATATCACACAGCCTGCAGTAGTTATGGTTAAGTTGCTCAACACATAGGAAGAGCACTTTTTGGGTGGCTTATAACTCCTCTCCCTGTGAACGAATCCTCACAAAACTCTGCAAAATAAGTATATGGGCCGGTCTGAACTAAGTTTGGTGAGGTTTCGTCAAGGGGGAGCAAAGTTATAGGGGGGTCGCACATTTTTTTTTCTCCATAGACTGAATGGAGAAAAACTTTGCTCACGCCTACAACCCAAACCACTGGATGTATTTTCACCAGATATGCGGCAGGAGCGGCGGCTTGGTCCCGAAAGCGGGCTTTTGTAGATTTGGTGAAAATCCATCCAGTTGTTTTTGAAAAAAGAGGTAATATATAGGTCGAAAAAAATGTGTGATATCTGGCTCGGCTACGCAGACCCATTTCCTTGTTCGCTCCACGGACCACTCTCCTATTGGATCAGGGGACCGCAGACACTGATGCGCCCGCTGATTGGCTGGACGGAAGTGTGATGAGCGTCGTAATTTTCGGAAACGCCTGCCATGTTGTATCCGTGGATATTCGCTAATAGCACGGCAGCAATAGGAGCTCCAAAACATGTTTTGGGACATCTGGAGGTGGAAGAGGGCTTGGAAAGGGTGCGGGAGTGAAAGATGGTTTATTTGATGTATTTGTTTAGGTGGAAGAAGACGGCGTTGTGTTTGCAGTGTCCGCGGACACCGCAGTAGTTCGCGGATAAGTTCTCGAGGAAGCAGCTTATGTGGTGACTGCAGGCAGGCTTCATTAGGGTATGTGAGTGCATTGTAGATGATATGAGGATGTTTGTATAGGCTGTATTGTGCTGTGGTGTTTGTGGCTGGCTACACTTTGTCCACTGGTTGAGGTACTTTAATAGTATGGGCCTCATCATGAGTTGGGCAGTATCCCGGCGGTATTCCCGCTGGGATACCGCTCACGCAAATAGCGCTACCGCCAACTAGCTAGTTCCCTATTCCCCATTGGGCCCATTCAGGAATTCCCCATTCCCCATTCGACCCAATGGGGAATTTTCGGTGGAATTACCGTTGGCGCTATTACTGCGAAGTAATAGTGCCGAAAATCGGCAAATTCCCGGTGGATTTCCCCCCAGTTCTGAGCTGGGGCTAAATCCTGCCAAACCCGTGATTTGGCAGACCCTTGAATGCAGCGGTAATAGTGTTACCACCGCATTTAAGGGTTACCGCCAAACTCGTAATGACCCCCTATGTCTACAAAAGGATATAGGGCTTTAGGTGGCTGGTTTAATGGGTTGAAGAGTGTGCTGACTGGTTGCATTTGCTGGAACACCATGTGTACAGAAGTGTATAGGGTCTCAAGTGGATGTCTTATGTGTTTGGGTTGTGCCCACTGGGTAGATTATTGGGTGCATGGCTGTGTTATGCTGTGGTGATTGTGAGCAGCTACTAGAGTCTTGGGTGCATGGCCGGAGGCGATGCACTCAAAAGTTGGAGAGTGTGCCCACAGATTGAAGTACTGGAATGGTATGTGTAGAAAAGTGGACAGGGCCTCAGGTGGCTGGCTTATTGGCCACAAGAGTGTGGTGACTGGTTGCATGTACTGAAATGCTATGTGTATAGAAGTGGACAGGGCCTCAGGTGGCTGGGTTAAGTGTGTGGGTTGTAGCCAGTGTATCGATTGTTGGGTGCATGGCTGTGTTATGCTGTGGTGATTGTGAACACCTAGTAGAGTCCTCAATGCATGGCTGGAGGCGATGCACTGAAGAGTTCAAGAGTGTGTCCACAGATTGAAGTACTGTAATGGCATGTGTAGAAAAGTGGACAGGGTCTCAGGTAGCTGGTTTATTGGACACAAGAGTGTGGTGACTGGTTGCACGTACTGGAATACTATGTGTACAGAAGTGGACACGGTATCAAGTGGATGTCTTATGTGTTTGGGTAGTGGCCACTGGGCAGATTCTTTGGTAGTTTACTGTATTATGATGTATTGGTTGCAGGCAGTAGAGTCTTGGGTGCAGAGACAATGCATTAAAGAGTCTGTACATTGGCTGGAAGTACTGTAACAGTATGTGACTTGAAGTGGATAGGGCCTCAGGTTGAAGTACAAATGTGTACAGGGCCTTAGGTGGCTGGTTTATTGGATTGAAGAGTGCTCTGAGTGGTTGTACGTACTGGAATACTATGTGAACCAAAGTGGATAGGGCCTCAGTTGGTTGGTTTATGTGTGTGGGTTATGGCAGTGTGTAGATTGTTGGGTGATTGGTTGTATTATGCTGTGGCGATTCTGAGCAGCTAGTAGATTCTTGGGTGTATGGCTGGAGGACATGTATGCAACAGCATGTTCACTGGCTGCAAGTAGTGTAATAATATGTGTACGAAAGTGGACATGGTGTGTGTCTGGTGGTTTGTTGCACTGTCTTGAGATTCTTGGGTGTATGATACTGTATGCAGTGGGAGGTAATTGTGGCAGCTAGTATAGTTTTGGGTTTATGGCTGGAGGCGATGCACTTAAGAGTCTAAGGGCCTCATTAGGACCCAGGCGGTAAGGGGTTTACGGCGGCGTAAACAGCGCCGACCCTTACCGCCTGATTCCAAGGTCCCTTAGCGCCATGGCGGATTAACACCTGCTTTTAGCAGGTGTTAAAATCCATGGCGCTAAGGGACCATGTTGTTAATTACGGCACCGTAATTTACGGTGGCGTAATTAATGCCTTCCCCACTCCCATTATGCCCTATGGGGCAAAAATGGGAATGGGGAAGGATAAATGGGGATTGGGGACTTACCGCCCCGCCGACCTCGGAATGGGGCGGTAAGTCCGCCAACCACCATGGCGTAAACGTAGTTTACGCCATGGTGGTAAAGGTACGACCCAGGCGGTAACTTACCGCCTGGCTCGTAATGAGGCCCTAAGAGTGTGTCCACAGATTGAAGTACTGTAATGGTATGTGTAGAGAAGTGGAGGGGGCTTCAGGTGGCTGACTTATTGGAGTTAAGAGTGTGGTGACTGGTTGCATGTACTGGAATATTTTGTGTACAGAAGTGGGAAGGGTTTCAAGTGGAGGTCTTATGTGTTTGGGAAGTGGCTACTGGGCAGATTCTTTGGTAGTTTACTGTATTATGATGCATTGGTTGCGGACAGTTAGTAGAGTCTTGGGTGCAGAGGCCATGCATGAAAGAGTCTGTCAATTGGCTGGAAATACTGTAATAGTATGTGAATTGAAGTGGATAGGGCCTCAGGTGCCTGTGTTATGTTTGTAGGTTGTGGTAAGTGGGCAGATGTTTGCCTGTTTGGCTGTATTATGCTGTGGTGGTTGTGACCAAGACCTAGAGTGCATAGCCAGAGGTCGTAGATCGTAGGTCATGCATTCAAGAGTGTAGGCCGTGGTCACAACCACTGCAGTACAATATAGTTGTGCACTCAACATTGTGATATTGGTATGTGGATTGCAAGTCTTCCCATGCATACTCTGCAAAACTTAAAGTGACAAACCATGTGGGTGGGCCAAGGTTGCGTAGCATAAACCGTACATCTGTGTGATGTCGGAACCAGCATTCTTTTGTACCACACATGTTTGCCAAGATATTTGCAATACTTGACTGTAAAACGTCATCTTTCTCTTGCACCTTTTAAAGTAGCTGCATAGCAGACATGTTTTGAAAATTGGAACCTGTTTTCAATGTATGTGCAACTCTGTAACATAGAGTTGTTAGTTCACTTTCAAAGAGGAGGTGGGATATGTATTCAATGTTTTGTCTGAATCTGGGGTCTTCAGAATACATTCGTAAAGAGCCTTATTCTGATGCTGTGCGCATTTGAAATGTTTCTAGTGCATCGCCTATAGTGTCTTTGGAGTGCAGTGGGTGAATTGTATAGTGGTCTAAAATATTGGCGGCTGCAGTAGGATCTAGAAGTTCAAATTGTCCAGTTGCTGAGGAATCCTGAATTATTTTCGTGGTTTCCCTCAGGTTTTCTTCAATGTCTATTTCTTTGTAGTATTCATTGTTGTCTTTAAGATATAGCAGGGCTTCTCTAACTTTGTTTAAATCCACTTGTTGCTGCCCATTCACTAGGATAATGAAAGATTAGTCTATTGGCCATTGCACTCCTTGAGTGTCTACATTTTGTTTGAGATATAATGGCAAATAAACTACTTTGCCACAAATGCCTTTCAGTAATTCAGAGGGAGACAACTTCGCTGTTTTTGGTTGAAGGCATATTATCGCTTGAAATTGGTGTACTGTTTGGATTATAATGTTCTCATACAAATTAAGCTGTTGGAGTGGTTTTGGCATGGGAATATTTCCAAGTTATTACTGATAGCCAGTGAAGGCATTTGGTTATTGTCAAGTTTTGCAATGCAGTATGTGCACAGTATTGAGGGGTTAGTAATTTCGTATTTGCTTTCTGATATAAGGTAGATAGCTAATTGGAACCATTGGGATTCCTCATTGTCTTCTATTTTGTGCATTACTTCTACAGTTTTGGTGCTCTTTTTATAAAAGGTCCTGCTGCAACACACACATACTGGGTTTGGTACTTCAGCAGATGTGCGTTTAAACTTTGCTATTTCTTTTTTGTATGTGTTTAATCGAAGGTTCACATCTGCAAGGGTGCTGCTTCTCTTTTCTAAAGTTACTGGATTTTCTAAGTGCTCTTCAGTTCCAAAATAATGGAATATTTTCATTCCAGCATAAACTAAAATTGATTTCACGTATTTTTTACCAACAAGACACCTTATTCATGTTACAACTTTGTAATGTCTTTATTTTATGTGTTCCAATTGTTTTCTATTTATGATTGTACTTGTTGAGTTTTCTGTATATTTCAGTAGTATTTTGTGTACATATTTGATTAATTGATGTTTTGAGCAGTACCTGCTCATAATCGGATTAATATCTGACTGTCCTTGAGAACGTGATATCGATATTGCACCTGTATATAATGAATAATGTTTTATTCAAAGGTTCTAGTTATAAGGGAGGTTGTATACAAATTGTTTGCACTACAATTGCTCGAATTACAATTGACCTTTGCACAATTGACCGAATTTTGAAGGTCAAATGTACATATATGCGGGGGGAAACACCCCAAAACCCCCCACCCAAACCCTTATATATATATATATATATATATTTCGAATGGATTGTGTCCTCCCACGTATTCCTCATCTTATGGTAATTTGTATCCCAGCTCTGCTGCTTCAGAAAAATTCATATTTTGTTTCACCAGAGGGCGCTGTGTCGGAGGCCGCGGAGTTCACAGTGTTGAAGTCCCTCGAGGGCCGCCGTTGAGTGTCGATGTCATCCGCTGTATAAAGGGCTCGAGTAGCGCCCGTTACCTCAGTTCCGTTTTTCCAACGCAACTGCTTCGTGTTACGAACGCCACATCAGATCTTTCCTCGACGATGTCCTCATTATATACTCCCACCACACCCAAGACAGGGTTAAAAAAATGTCAGAAGTGTGGTAGGAAAATGTCGACAACCGACCCCCATCCGAATTGCCTGTGGTGCCTCAGCCCAGACCATCGGGTTGAAAAGTGCGGTTCCTGTCAGGCCATGTCCAATAAGGCTGTTAGGGAACGTAGAGGTAAGCTGATGATGGGGAGAGAAACTTATAAGTCTTCTAAAAGACAAAAGGATTCAGATGAATCCTGTCGAAAATCTCGTCATGAGTCGAGGAGGTCGAAATCAAAGAGTCGCTCAGGGAAATCCTCCTCGCCTTCGAATAAAAAGTCGAAAAAGCGACGTCACAGGTCTTCTTCCTCCTCGTCCTCCTCTGAGAGGAGAGTAACTTATCCATCAAAGCACGATTCCCCAGAAAAATGGGAGGCCTTCAGGGCTTCGATGCTTAAAATATTCGTGAAAGTTGCCCAGACCTCCTCAAAGTTGTCGCGTGGTGATCATGCTTCTACCTACTCTAAAAGTGACAGAGGAAAATCAAGATCTAAACACGCGAGAGTTGAAAAGGAGTCGAGAGTGTCTTCAAGGGAAAGTTCCCCGACGCCTCATACTAAGTCAAAGCCTCCGGTGCATAAATCGGGGTTAGCGGAATCGACATCGAAGTCGAAGTCAAAGCCAAAACTCGACTTGACACAGTGGACGACCACAGCTTCGAAACCGCTGATGAAAATGACGTCGACACCCTTGGCTGCATCAAAGCCTTCTTCAACAGCATCAAAGCCTCCTTCGACTTCGTCAAAGCCAGCGACATCTATATCAACGCCTTCAATGCCTTTATTGAGGCCTTTTTTGATTCCAAGGCCCAAGTCGACGCCATTGTCCATACCTAGGTCGATTCCACCTTCTTTACCTGAAAAATCTTTCCATCCTCAACCTACACAGGAATTTTTCAGATCCATGTCCTCCATTTTTGAAGAACACTCCTCTGAAGAGGATGTCACTTCAGCTGGAGTTAGGTTTGGAACTAGAGAGGTCCCTGAAGAGCGAGTGAACCCAAATTCTAAAATAACAGATCTTTATGACTGTCTGCAAAATGCCAGTGGCTTTCACTTCACCTGAAGTGGATTTTGAAAGACCAGACCCTACAGATCATGCTGACCCTAGTTATAGGAATTGTATGGGAAGGGTCATTGATTTTATGGGTTGGAAGGCAGCTTCCCCAGATTTCGACCAGGATGACATGACGGACATCCTGAGTGAAGGTCCTTTTAAAAGATCTTGTTCTTCCATTCCATAAGGGACTACAAAGAAGGGTGATGGTAAATTGGAATACTTCTGATTCTATGTCAGCAGTAAACAAGAAACCTTTACCAAAATATAGACCATCTTTATCAGATCCAGAATATTTATCGAAACATCCCACCTCTGAAAGTTTAGTGGTTCAAGCTGCAACCTCCACTAGGCAATCAGCTTACCCATCAATACCACCAGACAGAGATGATAAAGTTGATGCTTCGGCCCGGAAAGTTTTTTCTTTGGGCAGCATGGCCCTTAAATCGACTAATGTCAATTGCACATTAGCAAGGTTTACATATACCCTGTGGGACTGCATGTCATCAACGGCTGAATGCATCCCAGAAGGTGAGGACCGGGACGGTTTCCTGGCTATAGTAAAAGATGGTAAAGAGGCTATGGAGGAATGCCTTCAGTCAGGACTGGACACTGCGGATAGTGAAAGCAGGTCCATGGCATCTAGCACAGTCCTACGCAGGTTTGTGTCACGCCGCCCGCATTGGGGTCCACTTACCTGAAGCGGCGCGCCCCATCCTGGAGGATGTACCCGCGCTTTCGCTTGGGGGCTCCAGGGTTGTCCTGGTCCTCGGGCGCTTCCGGGTTCCCTGGGCATGCTGGTCTGCGCATGCGCGGGCGGCCGTTTCGTGTTCTCCGCGCATGGGCACTGCACGGGGCACTCGGTTTGGACGGCATTGCGGTCCACGCCTCTCTCCAGGCTAGCCAACGCCTGGGAGACAGCACGGCTTGCGTTCCAAGCCTCCCAGGTGTTGGTAGCCCTATTTAAGGAGCCCGGCCATTCCTTCAAACTGCGTCTCAACGCGGTTTGAATTAGATCGTGTTTCCTCGCTGGTTCTTTGTGCCTTTCTTACCTGTTACCTGATTCCCGTCCTTTCTTGTTCCTGGTACCCTGCTGGTACTTCCCGTGGTTCTGTTGTCCTGTCCTCTCCTTGTCCTGGTTGGGGCTCTCTATCCCTTCCTTTTAGTTGGGTCGTTCCCTTCTGTTCCTTTTAGTTGGCTCTTGCCCCTTGTACCTTGTCTTGTCTTTTACCGTGTCTGCCTGCCCGCTCTGCCTCCCTCTGCCTTGGTGCCTTCCTTGTGAGCCGACTCTACCTTCCTCTGCCGGATCCTGCCTCCTACGAACTTCCATTGTGACCTGATCCTTGGGACTTCCACCTTCCGGATCCAGTCCTCCTTGGGCCTCAGTATCGTCATCTGGAAAGGCTCCCCCTGTCAGTGCTTGCACTGTCCTGACGCCATGCTAATCAGGGGAGAGCGCACCCGTGGTGTTGGGAGCTGGTTCACCTCCAACCCGGTTCCACTCGGGCGGGAGCTGGGCTGGCTTCCCGCGTCATCAACTACATCTCTGCAGGACTCCTGACAGCCTGGCATCATCTTCAAGGTCTTCAACTGGACGAACAGGTACGCAATGTCCTTGTGACGCAGTCTATTACAGATTGAGACGCCTGCCTTCGGATACTTCGGACTCTGAGATGGAAGAGGACCCAGGTCTTCGTAATGAAGTACAAGCTCTTCGTGCTGAGATGACTGCACTCCGTCAGGAGAATGTGACATTACGTCAAATGGTGACACAAAACATTGGGGCAATTCCACAGTCTGAAAACACCATGGCTCACACCGCACCCATCAAATTCGATGGAGATCCCAGACGTGTGGGTGAATTCTGCAAACATTGTCGGATACGTTTCCTCTACCGATCGACTCATTTCAATAATGATGAAGCCAAGATCGGCTACATATTGGGCAACTTATCTGGGAACGCTCTTGCTTAGGCTACACCCCTGGTTGTTACTAATAGCCCCATTCTTAGCGATTTCTTGGCCTTTGAGAAAGCGTTCTTGGAAGTTTTCCAGTCTCCTAATCTGGCCTCCACAGCACAGAATCAATTGGTGGATATTCAACAGGAAAATACCGATATAATAACTTATATCAGCCGTTTCCGTCAACTGGCGACTGATTCCCTATGGCCAGAGATAACACAGAAGACCTTGTTTGGCCGGGGATTAAGAGAGGAATACAAGGATGAGTTGTTGCACATTCCTGAACCCGAAGATCTTCAGAAACTTATAGAACAAGTTTTGAGGATAGACCAGAGATTGGCCGAGAGAAAGGGTGAGAGACGTCGGTTCGAGAAGGTGTATCCCAGGCCCTCAACCTTACCTACTGAATGCCAGTACCTTCGGATTCCTCTACTGAGCCTATGCAATTGGGTGCAGTAAGAGGTCCCTTATCAGAAGAAGAGAAGAAGCGCAGGAGAAGTCTGCGATTGTGTCTATACTATGGAGCTGCAGGTCACTATCTGGGTACCTGTCCTTTGCTTCCTATCTTGAAAGGGGGAAACTAGGAGACCTGTCGTCTACTGGAAAGTCTACGACAGGTCCTTCTTTGCTACAAGACCTTTCTTGTGCCAGTACGGCGTTTCCACCAATGCAGCCAGCCGTCTTGATGATTTTGAAAATCAGTCTAAAGTGGCAGGATAAGACAGTTGATGTCCATGGTTTGTTGGATTGTGGGGCTTCCGGTAAATATATTGCGGAGGAATTCGCCATCAACAGCGGCATACCATTGCTTACCAGAAGAAAGGCGATACCAGTGGAGGTCATTGATGGTACGCCTTTATCTTCCGGACCCATACGGTTGCATACAGTTGGCATGCTATTGCAAATCGAGGGTCATGAGGAGAGAATTTCTCTCAATGTCATCAAGTCACCTTCATATCAAGTGGTGTTGGGATTACCTTGGCTTTTGCGACGCAATCCCTCGATCAATTGGGAGTCCCGAATTCTAGTGTTTACCTCTGCTCTTTGCCTTCAAGAATGTTGTGGTTCCGTCCCGTCATTGAAGTCACCAACCTCAACACCTCTTACTTCTGGTAAGAACCCATCTGGTTTGTGTTCCTTGTCCCAGATTCCACATGCATATGCTGACCTGAGGACCGTGTTTTCTGAGCCTGGAGACATACCCCTTCCACCTCACAGATCTTTTGATTGTTCCATTGACCTAATCCCGGGTGCAGTGATCCCTCATGGGAAGGTTTATTCCTTGACTCAGACCGAAAGACTGGTACTTCCGAACTACTTGGACGATTGTGTCGAGAAAGGATACATCGTACCTTCCAAATCCCCCGTGGGATTCCCGCTGTTTTTTGTGAAGAAAAAGGAGGGTACCCTACGGCCATGTATCGATTATCGTCAACTGAATGACATCACCCTTAAAGACAGGTACCCGTTACCTTTGATTCGGAACATCATGGAGTCATTACGGTCAGCCAGAGTATTCACCAAACTAGACCTTCGCAGAGCTTACCATCTGGTCAGAATCAATGAGGGCGACGAGTGGAAGACGGCCTTTAAGACTCCATTTGGGCATTACGAATACAGGGTAATGCCCTTCGGGTTGTGTAATGCCCCGGCCGTCTTCCAGCGGTTTATGGATCACATCTTCAGCGACTTGATTGGCATCTCGGTCTGGGTTTATCTGGATGATATCCTGGTCTTCTCGGACAGCCTGGAGGAACATGTTTTCCATGTACGTGAGGTTCTTCTACGTCTATCACAGAATCAGTTGTTCGCCAAAGCTGAAAAATGTTCATTTCATCGGAACAAGATGGAGTTTCTGGAATATGTTATCAGCGAGGATGGAATCCACATGGATTCTGATAAGGTACAAGCAATCCGAGATTGGAAACAACCTCACGACTTGAAGTCCCTTCAAAGATTCTTGGGATTCGCCAATTTTTATCGGCGCTTCATTCCTCAATTTTCTCGTGTCACGGCCCTGTTGACACGTTTGACCAGCGTTAAGATTCCGTTCCTTTGGGATTCAGAGGCGTCAGCAGCCTTTAACTGTTTGAAGACGGCATTCAGTACAGCTCCTGTTTTATGTCATCCCAACGATGAGATGCCCTACATCATTGAGACTGATGCTTTCAACTTCGCTGTTGGGTGCTGTTCTCTTACAGAAGCATCCTATATCTGACGAAGAACACCCGGTGGCCTATTTCTCACGAAAGCTCGCTCCTAGTGAACAGAACTACGCAGTCATAGAGAAGGAGCTCCTGGCCATCAAGACTGCGTTTGAGGAGTGGAGGCACCATTTGCTGGGTGGTCGTTTTCCTGTAGAGGTCCGTACTGACCATCGCAACTTGCAGTTCTTACGATCCTTGCAGTGTCGCACCGCTCGACAGGCCAGGTGGGCCTTTTTCTTTTCTCACTACGACTTCAACATTTCTTACATCCCCAGCTCTCAGAACATGAAGGCTGATGCCTTATCTCGCTCTCTGGAGAAGGAAGAGAAGGATTGCAGTTCGAACGCTCCATTGATTTCTCCTAAGCATTTTCTTTTAACGATTTCTCCTCATCTGCAGAGAATAGTACAAGAAACACTGGTTGACCCAGATCGAGCCGACATTCTGAAGCGACCACAAATCACTGAACGCAATGGTCTTCTGTTCTTTTTGAAACGGCTGTACATACCGACGTGTTCACTTCGGTTAGACATCTTTCAGGGGTTTCACGATTCGCAAGTCGGTGGTCATTGTGGCATCAAGGCTACTCAGGAGCTGGTTTCTAGACAATTCTGGTGGCCGGGTTGGGCCAAGGAGGTCAAGAGTTATGTGAAGGGTTGTCCAATCTGCGCTCAGACCAAGACGCCTAGGAGAAAACCTTTGGGACTACTTCAGCCTACCGAAACACCGCCCCACCCATGGCACACCATCGCCACTGACTTTATTGTCGAGCTCCCGCCTCCTGAGGGCTACACTTGCATTATGGTGGTAGTGGATTGTTTCACGAAGTATGCACACTTTATACCTTTTTTAAAGATACCTACCTCATCTCAGATGGCTCTGGCATTTCTACACAACATCTACCGACTTCATGGATTACCGGAGAAGATCATCTCAGATCGTGGCTCACAGTTTCTCTCCTCATTTTGGCATCAATTATGCAATCACCTTGGTATCCGCAGAGCTTTAAGTTCTGGTTATCACCCACACACTAATGGACAGACGGAGAGAACTAACCAAACTCTTGAGCAGTACCTATGCTGTTATGCCAATGCAACTCAATCCAACTGGGTGAAGAATCTAGATTTGGCTGAGGTGTCCTATAACAACGCAACGCATACTGCTACTGGTGTCAGCCCTTTCTTTTGCTCTACCGGGCTACATCCCAAGTTGGTTCCTTTTAGTCCAGTACTGCCCAGCGCTGTTCCATCTGCGGATCAATTGGTCTTCGACATCCAGAGGCAACACAACCTGGCCCGGGGTAACCTGGTTGAGGCACGGGAGCGCATGAAAAAGCAGGCAGATAAGGGTCGGTCCACGGAGCCGGATTTCCGGGTGGGCGATTTGGTTTGGTTGTCCTCCAAGAACCTGCCAGTGCGAAATCTGCCCACCAAATTGGCACCCCGATTCTATGGGCCTTTCAGGATTTCTTAACGTTTGTCCTCAGTTGCTTTTCGGCTGGTGTTACCCCAATCCTGGCGAGTGCATCCTGTGTTTCATGTCTCCCTTTTGAAACCCTTTGTGAAGGATATCTTTGGGCGTTCCGGTCCTCGGCCATCCTCCATTCAAGTACGGGTGGTCCTGAATTTGAAGTGCAGGAGATATGTGACTCACGGATTCGTCGGGGTGTGCTCCAGTTCCTTGTCGATTGGAAGGGTTACCCTGCTTGTGATCGCACTTGGGAGCCACGCTGTCATGTGCATGCCCCCCCGTCTTGTCCGTGACTTTTTCTTTCGTTGTCCCTGGAAGCCTGGGGCCCCAGGTCTTTTTGGGAGGGGGCATAGTGTCACGCCGCCCGCATTGGGGTCCACTTACCAGAAGCGGCGTGCCCCATCCTGGAGGATGTACCCGCGCTTTCGTTTGGGGGCTCCAGGGTTGTCTTGGTCCTCAGGCGCTTCCGGGTTCCCTGGGCATGCTGGTCTGCACATGCGCGGGCGGCCGTTTCGCGTTCTCCGCGCATGCGCACTGCACGGGGCACTCGGTTTGGACGGCCTTGCGGTCCACACCTCTCTCCAGGCTAGCCAACGCCTGGGAGACAGGACGGCTTGTGTTCCAAGCCTCCCAGGTGTTGGTAGCCTTATTTAAGGAGCCCGGCCATTCCTTCAAACCGCGTCTCAACGCGGTTTGAATTAGATCGTGTTTCCTCGCTGGTTCTTTGTGCCTTTCTTACCTGTTACCTGATTCCCGTCCTTTCTTGTTCCTGGTACCCTGCTGGTACTTCCCGTGGTTCTGTTGTCCTGTCCTCTCCTTGTCCTGGTTGGGGCTCCCTATCCCTTCCTTTTAGTTGGGTCGTTCCCTTCTGTTCCTTTTAGTTGGCTCTTGCCCCTTGTACCTTGTCTTGTCTTTTACCTTGTCTGCCTGCCCGCTCTGCCTCCCTCTGCCTTGGTGCCTTCTCTACCTTCCTCTGCCGGATCCTGCCTCCTACGAACTTCCATTGTGACCTGATCCTTGGGACTTCCACCTTCCGGATCCAGTCCTCCTTGGGCCTCAGTATCGTCATCTGGAAAGTCTCCCCCTGTCAGTGCTTGCACTGTCCTGACGCCATGCTAATCAGGGGAGAGCGCACCCGTGGCGTTGGAAGCTGGTTCACCTCCAACCCGGTTCCATTCGGGCGGGAGCTGAGCTGGCTTCCCGCGTCATCAACTACATCCCCGCAGGACTCCTGACAGCCTGGCATCATCTTCAAGGTCTTCAACTGGACGAACAGGTACGCAACGTCCTCGTGACAGTCTATAACAGTTTGCATGGCTAAGGAAATCTGGCTTTGCACCTGATGTGCAATCTAGATTACTTAATATGCCCTTTGATGGCTTGAGGTTGTTTGGCAGCAAGGCGGACGAAAGTTTAGAGAAGCTGCAGACCTCAAACGCGGCAAAAAAATCACTTAGTGCCGCTATAAGGCAACCTCAACAACACTCTTACGCAGGCTCATCTTCCTGGAAGAGTCGCTTCTAGTCCTCTTTTGGAAAAGGGAGGGGGCAGGCCAGTCAGAGAGGCAAAGAGAGAAAACCCTTTCGTGGTGGAAAAGAGAGAGGTGCTAGATCAGCCTCAGCAGCGGCTAATTCCTCCTCAGCCACTGATGTAGCCGCTGCAAAGCCACTTTGAGGTCTTCACTGACAAGACACCGGTGGGAGTCAGAATCACTCGGTATCTGGATGAATGGCGGGGCATTACGTCAGATGCCTGGGCACTAGAGATAGTGACCCATGGTTACTGTCTTCCTTTTCATCAAAGACCTCAAGATCATCCACCGGGAGCCAACTCTGTAAAAATTCCAGACCTGCTCCTTGTGCAGGAGATTTTAACCCTGCTAGAGAAAGGTGCAATAGAACATTTTACTGTAGCGGAGACGAACAAGGGTTGGTACTCCCCTTATTTTCTCATCCCCAAGAAGGACGGAGGATTGAGACCCATCTTGGACTTAAGAAACTTGAACAAGTTCCTCAGGAAGGACAAGCTCAAGATGGTGACCCTTTCTCAGATCCTTCAGGCTCTTCAACTTCAGTACTGGCTGGTTTCATTGGACCTTCAGGATGCTTACTTTCATGTGCCAATCCATCTCAAGCACAGGAAGTACCTGAGGTTCGCAATTGGTGGTTCTCATTATCAGTTTCGGGTTGTACCATTTGGGCTAACCTCTGCCCCGACGGTTTTCATCAAACGGATGTCGGTGGTGGCAGTGAGTTTCAGAAGAAGGGGGATTCACATCTATCCTTATCTGGACGATTGGCTATTCAGGGCGAGTTCACCGAACGAGCCCAGGAACATCTGGCCTTGACCTGCCACTTCTTACAGTCTGGGCTTCTCCCTCAATTCCAAGAAGTCACAAATGATTCCAAGCCAAAAACACCAATTCATCGGAGCAATCCTGGACACTTCCTCAGGGAAAGCCTCGCCTCCCGAGGAGAGAGCTCACCACATTCTGCAGATGGTAATGAAGTTTCAAAATGCCCAACATCTACCGGCAGTCGACTTTCTAAGGTTGCTAGGCCTCATGGCATCCTGCATCTTTCTGGTGCCAGAGGCCAGATTGAGGATGAGATCCCTTCAATGGGCCCTTAGGACTCAAAGGTCCCAGTTTTCAGGGGAGGTGGCAGATCTTCTGCAAGTCTCGACCAAAGTGACTCAGGACCTCCTATGGTGGTCTTGCAAGGAGAATATCCTCAAGGGGATATTGCAGCTCTGGTTCTGGGCAATGCAAGGAGGAGTCTCTCTATCGGCAGTTCACCTAGTGTAACACTCACCTGGTATCCACGGGGACGACACTCAGCCTGTTCTGACCTCTTACGACCTCGAACCCTTCCCTGGAGGCTATTCGACTGGAGACTGGGCCTTGTTTTCTTGGATAGTGTGCTCTCCGTCCTGCTTTCAGCGCAGGGGCGCGTTGATTGATGCAGGCTCGTTGCTGCCTAGTTTCTTCACTGGCAAGAGTCCGACAGGTAAGTATAATGATTCTTTTGAACAGTTCTCTAACTTCATTCCTTTCCTTCCTTAGATGATGGCCGGCGTCCGGGGATGGCGGCGTGCTGCTGAGATGAGTAGCACTGAAGGTGAGTGAGAGCGCGATGCACGATGCACCCCTTTCATATTTCCATTGAACTGAGTTCTTTTTCTGTGTCTTTTAGGTTCTGCGACGTTTTCAGCATGGATGCCGGTTATGAAGAACAAATGCGCTGGGTAAGCGCGGTATACAGAGCCACTAGATGTTTCCACGCTAACCTGGAGTGTCTTTTCCCTCTTGCAGATGGATGAGAAGTTCCAGAGACAGAGTTCCCCCAGAGCGGCAGGGATTCAGGTAAGCGTTTGCAGCTCGTACAGTATTTAAAAATAAGCGAAGATATGCAGAATGCTTACTAATGCCTTTTTTCTGTTCTTTTCCCTTTTCCTTAGTAAGCGGGGTGCCGGGATGGGAATGACACCGCCGAAGATGCCCGCAGAACAGAAGGAGCGATGAATGATGGGCAGAAGCGCCGCAAGGTAAGGCTGTTCCTAACGGTGTTCTTGTTCTTGCAGGAGCTGAGCGCAGAAGAAAGATACATGCCTACTGGAGACCGATCCGAACACGGTGAGTGTCACTCAGCAGGTGCAGAAAACGCAAAGCATGTTTCTCAGCCTGGGTGTGGCTTAAATAGTCTCTGGGTATTCCAGGTGTCTCTGGGCTGAACCACACCCAAAAAACTAGACCGCACATGCAGTTCTGGGAACTGAAATATGTGGGGGCATCCATCTTGTCCCCATCAATGCATTACAAGTCCAATCCCCAATGTTATCCTATGGGAGAGAGTGAGTCTGGTGCCACGAGCGCCAAGTCTGACTCCAAGTCGGTCTTTGGAGGGATGGAGAGGCCCTTGAGGGCCATGTAGGTGATCATGGCCTGGCTCCAGCCTGACATCTTGGAGGGCTGGGGACATGAGGGGCAGGAATCATGACACCTAGCTGGAGAGCTGAACACAGCGGCGGATGCTCTGAGCAGGCAGAGCACAGTCTCCCACGAATGGGAGCTAGCTCAGGAAGTCCTTCAAGAGATCTTCGCCCTTTGGGGAACCCCTCAAGTGGATCTGTTGGCGACCGGTGCCAACCGGAAGTGCGAACTGTACTTGCCAAGGGAATTTCCTCCAAGAGGAGCTCTAGGGGACGCATTTGTGGTGGACTGGGTATTTCCACTCCTCTATGCGTTTCCTCCAGTCCCTGCGAAACCTCAGGTAATCAGGAGGTTGAGAAAGTTCAGGAAAACCATGATTCTAATTGCACCGGATTGGGCCAGGAGGACGTGGTACCCGGATGTTCTGGACATGTCCATCTGCCCTCCAATACGTCTTCCACAAAGAGAGGCTCTTCTCTCACAACAGGAAGGTCGGGTTCTCCATCCAGAGGTCAAGACACTCAGCCTTCATGCATGGTTTCTGAGAGGCTGAGATATAAGGATTGGGACCTCCCGGATGACGTCATGGAGATTTTTCTTTCGACCAGAATGCCAGCAACAAAATCCCTGTACCGGTGTCGTTGGAACAAGTTCAGTAACTGGCGCAGGGATAAGAATGTGGATCCATTTCTTTGTAATACTCCAAAAGTACTTTTTTTCCTCTTACACTTGGCCAATTTGGGGCACCAAGTTGGCACTACGAAAGGATATCTGGCAGCGCTATGTATCTTTAAGCGTTCCTCAGAAGAGGTGTCCTATTTTAAAATGCCCTTAGTAATTCAATTCTTGAAAGGGCTAACAAATGTGTACCCCCGACACCTTTTCCGGTGCCCATCTGGGATTTTAATTTAATCTTAAAATTTCTCAAGTGTGCCCCTTTCGAACCTTTACGTTCTTGCCCATTAAGACTTCTCACTCTTAAAACAATTTTGTTGGTTGCTATCAGCCTCTAGGGTGAGTTGCAGGCACTTTCTTGCAAGCCTCCTCACACCATTTTCCATAGGGACAAGGTTATTCTAAAAGTCAAACCATCTTTCTTGCCTAAAATAGTTTCTGATTTTCATCTGTCACAAAAAATTACCTTACCTTCTTTTTATCCTCCACCTCACACTAGTAAGGAAGAGAAAAGGTTGCATAGACTGGACCCAAAAAGGTCTCCGTTTCTACATTTCCAGATTGGCAAATCTTCGACAATATGACCAACTATTTGTTGAGTATACTGGACACAAATTGGGCCTTGGAGTGTCTAAACAAACCCTATACAGATGGATAATTAATGCTATAAATTGGCTGGAAAAGAGCCTCCAGATGGATTAAGGTCTCATTCAACTAGAGGTATGGCAACTTCCACGGCTCTTCAGAGAGGTGTCCCGGTGCAGGATATTTGTGCTGCGGCCACCTGGTCGTCAATGCACACCTTTGTGAAGCACTGTTGCTTGGATTCCACTTCATATCAAGGAGGACTATTTGCAAAAGCTGTCCTTCATTCAGTCCATAACTAAAATGTCTAGTACTCCTACCTCCAAATTTACCACTGCTATGGGAGTCTATCATAAAATGAGGAATACGTGTGAGGACACAATCCATTCGAAGAACAAGTTACTTACCAACTGTAACGTTCATTCGATTGGATGTTCCTCCCACGTATTCCTCATCGACCCGCCCAACCTACCCCTCCGTACAGTTTATGCCTGTTGCACTCTAATTTCCTTAAGAGCCTTAGGACTTAAGACCTGATCAGCTGATGCGACAATGGAAACTGTAAAAACAGAACTGAGGTAACGGGCGCTGCTCGAGCCCTTTATACAACGGATGACATCGAAGCTCGATGGCGGCCCTCGAGGGACTTCCACTCCGCTGCCCCGAACACAGTGCCCTCTGGTAAAAAGAAAAAAAGAATACATTTCTGAAGCAGCATAGCTGGGATACGAATTATCATAAGATGAGGAATACTTGGGAGGAACATCCAATCGAAAGAACGTTACAGTTGGTAAGTAACTTGTTCATCCAACCCAATATATTACATGGCCTGCGGTAGCGGCCATGTAGTTATGGTTACGTTGCTAAACCTATAGGAAGAGCGCTTTTTTGGCGGCGTATAACTTCGCTCCCCCTAGATGAATCCTCACCAAACTTTGCCAAATAAGTATATGGCCGACTCTGAATTGTTTTGCAAAGTGCAAAGTTTGGTGAGGTTTGATCTAGGGGGGCAAAGTTATAGGGGGGGGGGTTCCAAAAGTTATTTTTTCCTATAGATATAATGGGAAAAAATGTATGTTGCGCCTACAGCCCTAAACGCCGGACACATTTTCACAACATTTGCGCCAGGAGCGGCGGCTTGGTCCTGAAAGCATGCTTTTGTTAATTTGGTGTAAATCCGTCCAGTAGTTTTTATTTAAATGACCAAAACGGAAGGCAAAAGAAATTGTGATATCTATGTCCAATACGCGGACACACTTCCCTGTTCGTTCCGTGGACAGGACTCCGATTGGATAATCGGCTTGCGTTGTGTCCGCAGACACGCGTTGTGTTCTGATTAGCTGGGGTGAGGCGTGAGGTGCGTCAAATTGTTTTGATGCGCCCACCATATTGGATGTGCGGACATGCTCTGGAAGTGAGCATAAATCCAATTTTGGGGAGTGCTTGGAGAGGGTGTAAGAGATGGGTCAAATGCTGTTTTTGTTTAGGTGGGAGAAGGCCATGATGTGTTCACGGTGTCCGCAGTCACCACGGTTGTCCGTGGACATACTAAACACTGGACGCACTACTGGCTATTTTAGTTTAGTATGATGTTGGTTTTGGGTCATTAGAAGAGCATTGGGTGAAGAGGGTATGTATTGAAGAGTTTGTACGTTGGTTATAATTATTTTTTAGAATGTTAATTGAAGTGCATAGTTTTGTGGTGGATGTATTATGTTTTTGGGTTGTGGTCATTTGGTAGGTTTTTGTTTCTATGGGTGTGTTATGCTGCAGTGGTTGTGGCCAGGGCCTAGAGTCTTGGGTGCATTGTTAGGAATCTGAGGAAAGCTTCAGGTCGGCGCTTCTTGCTTTGCAAGAGGCGATAAACTACATTTCCCATGAGGCGTGGGGAGAGGTGTAGTTCTCCTATCGGGCGCTACAACAGCTGCTCATTAGCAGCAACTGTTAAAACTCACCGCCGCCCGTGCCTCGGTGCAGGTAATTAATGATTTTCCGTACGGGCGACGGCAGCTTAGGAGCAGGCATGCAGAAATTCTCAGACGCCGAAGGACTCTTGGAGTTTCCCCGGGCCGCGACGGTGACGAACAGCTGAATAACCACGGGCCGCGGCGGTGAAGTGGGCTCCCATAAGCTTCGGGCATCGCTCTTCAGGGTCCGGATGTCCTTGTGAGGCATCCGGACCATCAGTTAAGTGTTTTCATATTCTGGAGTTGCTATATGCTTACTTGTTTATTAATTGACTACTTCAACGCTGTAGTGGGTGTGTGAGGTAACACGCCCTAAGATACATGCTATGCATTAGACACGCCATGTGGAGAAACATGCTATAAAGCTCTGAACGGATAAAACTGGGCACTGGGAAGGATATAGAGACTATGTAAAGAACACGCATGGGTCCACACCGTACAAGGGCATGTTCGTGTGTGTCTTTTATCCTAAATCATTGTTTGTGGCTTCATTGTGCCCGACGGGCCATGTGTCTCGTGTCTTCATAAAAAGGGACAACCTTTTGTTTGTGCCATTTAGCTTGTAAGCAAATCTATGTGTGTTCAAGAAATGACTGTCCAAGTCCTACGTTATGTTCAATCCATATGTTATGTTCAAAGTCTATGTTCTAGGTTATCCGCTTGTATTCTATGAGGTGCAAAGTGGAGTTTAAAGAGCTCTTATGATTCGTATGTAACAAGTTCATTAGAGGTATAGGAGGTCAGGTTAGGCGTTCAGGAAATAGAGGTTCAGGTTCAGGAATATCGCTGTATTGTATGTATTTGCTTGTGTATGTTCCCCGCCTTTCCTTTGTCACTCCATCCCCTTTTCCCTAACTCCATCTTCCCCCCATTGGCTGCCACGTGGCTTCCTGTGATATCAGTCTTCAGGCGCCCGTGCCAACCACGGTGGGAGGGGTCAATCTATTTGGCTTCTGTGGTTCGGAAGAGGGGATTGAGACCCCTATTCCCTTATAAGCTTGACATGCATGGCCGAAAGGCTGTAGGCCGTAGGCCGTAGGCCATGAACCCAAGACTCTAGACCCTGGCCACAACCACTGCAGCATAACTATACAGTGCTACCAAACATTTTGATTGTGGTATGTGGGCTGCTTAGGGGAAATAAATCTGAAGGATTTGATGGGGTCAGCAGATTATTACTCAGTATGTGATTACTAAGTACTGGGTGATTCTGTGGTGCTTGGAGATGGGAGAGTCTGAAATAAAGTAAAGGTTGCAAGGAAGGACCTGGTGTTTATGTTCCAGACTGAAGGAAAGGGGGGAGATGTTGTATGTAACGCTTTACAACACTGTACATAGTTGTAGATGATGTGATAGATATGACTGCGCCTGTGCATAGTTGAATGCTGTTGTGAAATCTAGAATGGAATGGGCAACCAGCTGGAATGAGAGAGCTGTGTAGATTGGAAGAACAGTTGTAGAGGCAGTGGTGTTGTTTCAGCTGGGAGCCTTTCAAATGCTTTTGGCTATCTGGGTGCATAAATAAAGATGCATGTACTCATCCTGGCTGCGTGTCATTTTATAACACACTAGAAAGCCTTTTTCCATAATTATATTGTTATTTCTCCCATCTTTTAACTTGAAATGACACTTTGTTAGATAGCTGTGTGTGTCGTGTTTGATTACTAATATAGTCATTTGTAAAGGAAGTTGAAAAGATAGAATGTATGTGAAATATGCAGAATGTATAGAAAAGAAATTGTATGTGCATCTTATGCACTATAATGCATTTACTCCTACGTCCCGTCCCCTTTCCTCCATACTTGTGGACATCTCTCCGTCCTGTGGGACGGTACCGGAGCACTTTGTAAAAAGCATCAACATTTTTCGAAAAATGTGTCCTTCCTCTCTTTCCTGCGTGGGGCCCGGCACGCGGCCGTAACCCTGCCCACCTTGGCTCTGCCCCGCGCATCGCCCCTCAGTCCTTTTCTCCGCTCGATCGGGGCCGGACGCACTTGCATCCTCTGAAGATTTTCTTCCCTGTTTTCCTCTCTGGCTCTCGCTAGCGTTCGTCTTCCAGTCTGTCTATGGGCCTCATTACACGTTGTGCGGTAATGGAATACCGGTACCGGTAAAGATTTACCGGTACCGTTAATTCCCTGAGCCAATCACGACCCGGACCCACCGCTATCTGCGCACCCGTTAATTACGGTGCCACTATTAGCGGCAAGGCCGCGGGCGCGCGACCCCCATGCCGGAATTAGCGCCATGGCGCTAATACCAGGCCATCACAAGCCATGCGGACATGGTATTAGCGGCATGTAAAACACCCAAAAACCCCATACCGGCATGACGCTAACAACGGCATCGAAAAGCACCCGTTAAGAGACCTGAGCAGTGTACCCATCAACTACAGGTGGACACAATCAGCACACGTGCATGCAATGGAGACAGGCAGCACAAAAGAGCACACCACACCCCTACCCACACCCCTTCCCACACCAAGATGGTCCCAATAGCAGCAGCATGACATGACAGCCTTGACTACATGATAGCAGTGCAGCACCAACAACAACAGCCAGCACCAGAGGTGAGACGTAACAGGTACCCATTCCTCACACCATACAGGTGATGACAGCCATCCACTTAGGAGGTGGCTCCTAACCCCTGTACGGAACCCACAGAACCATCAGGAAGAGGACAACAATATTGTACATCCTTCCAATGACAGTGCTCCGCTGCCTAAGCGGCCTGGGTGTGGCACTCCTGTACGGCCGTGTCAAAGTGGCAAAGACAACCATGGCATGTGTCCAGCATCACAAAATGTGCATACGATGGAATGTGCCTATGCCACTTGAAATTGACATGCAACCACCAGAAGACTATGATGTGGCTGGGGATGAGTGAGGGTGGAATGCCCCAGCAGGACATGAAACAGGCAGTGCCAAGGAGGCACACGATGTGCATCAGCATCTGATTCTGTAATCTCATCATGCACCAAGGTGAAATAGCATGGACGTAGATGGGAATTGTTGCCCTGGTGCATGTTTCAAGGCCCACAAAGGACCCTGTCCACAATGAATGACACATACACAATAATGGAGACTACGCTTGGGTTTCAAACTCAGAACAGTGTATATTGAACATAATGTGATACTAAAGTGCATTACCCCAACTCCCAAAATACACCCTTACCCCCTTCCCCCCTCAACACACCCAAATACACCCTTACCCCCCTCCCCCCTCAACACTCCCATGTGAGTCTCATGACGTGAATGTGTCCATTGCCACATGTGGCACCCGAATCCTGGTGGCCCTATTTGCCAGTGCCTGAATCGTCATCTGGTGGTTGTGAAGCCGTGCTCCGCAGGTTCCGCATAGACCGGCGTAGGGGACTAGTCTGGCGTGAACTCCCAGACGAGGAGGGGCCTGGTTCTTCCTGGGCCGTGAGTGGGCACCGACGCTCAATAGCGTCTGCTATGCGGTTCATGGCCTGCCGCAGTTGGGCCATTTCACTGCAGATTCGGCTGGTGCATGCCTCCATGCCCTCCCTTGTCTGCTGTACAAGTGTAGCAATGTCCTCCCTCAAGCGGGCTGTCTCTGCCACATATTGCCCTACTGGGCCTCTCATCTCGGTCTGCCTCTGAAAGATGGTCGAGAGGTCATGTCGCATGGTGGGTGCTGGTGGCATGGCTGATGCACCTGGACCCATTGCACTTGCATCAGGAGAGGATATCTGGGGGCTCCATATCCCTTCAGGGGTGGGTGAATCTCCATGACTACCCGGATCTGAAGAGTACTTCAGGCTTGCCAGTAAGGGGCTTGTTGGTCTGGGGCTCTGGCTATCAGCATCAATGGCAGGTGTGTCCTCCTCATCTGAAGGTGGGGCCGTGGCTGCTGCTTCACCCGTTGAGCTGGTGGCAGCAGAGTGCATTCCCTCGATGCTGCCCTCACCTGCTGGGAGACACACTTCCGTGGGTGCCACGACGGGAGCAGCCACGGCCTGCGGATGCGTGCAACTGGTGTTCCGGCTGCCTTTGTCCCTGTGGTCATGGTCACTCGTCCTGGCTGCCCTTGCGGATGTGGCGGTGTCCCCTGTGGCATCCCTCCTGGCTTTTTTGCTGGATGTGGGAGCAGGTGTGGAAGTGCGTGCCTCCTCAGTGTCAGTGTGTGATCCTGTAAGGGTGAGAAATGTTGACAACCGTCACTAATGGGTCGTCTGCCTTGAGCAAAATGAATACGTCATGCCGTTCTATGCATTCCGGGCTCTTTAGTGTGGATGCAGGTAATGGGGATGTTGGGTGGGTCATGCATGAATGGGTCTGTGTTGTACTGGTATGTGGTGATGCATGCATGTCTGTTTGTGGCTGGATCCACGGCATTCATATGGACACATGATTGGGGGAAACATCACACTTCACTGTGCATTGTTTGATGCATACACTCACCTCCATCGGACGAAACGGCCACGCCATGCTCCATTTGTCCAACTCCCTCGATGCATTCCACCCCGATGGTTGATGCACATGTCTCCTCCCACTCAGTGAGTTTGATTGGCGATTCACTGCCTCCTCCTGTGCCTGTAGCCAGGTTGCGGTTCACGGATAGAATGTTCCGCACACGGAGCCGGAGGTCATCCCACCTCTTTCGGCAGTCTTTGACTGTGCGGGTTGTGGTGCCTACCGCGCTGACCTTGTGGGCTACCTCTTCCCAGATGGCCTTCTTCTTCACAATGGTCTCCCGGCGCATGTCGTTATTGAAGACGACATGAGCATTGTCTGCTAGTGTCTGCGTTAGCATAAGGAGCTCCTCCTTGCTAAATTTCTCCTTGCGTTGCCGCTGAGACGATTTTTTTAATGGCCTTGGGCATCTTAACGGTGTCCTTGGTGTATTTTCCAACGTGGTTCCTGGTAAGGTGTCCTGGATAAGGAGGATGGCAATGGATTGTGTTTTTAAAGATGGCCGCCGTGCTCTTTCCCGTTCCGGTGCGATGACGCTATTTCCGGTTCCGCAAAATTACGGTAACCGCTATTAGCGGTGACCGCTATTTGCATGTGGCTGCAGGTCGGAAGTGCTAACAGCGCTTTCGACGATGCCGTTAAGGGACTTTTTGGGGACTTTTGCGGCATGGCGGTAGGCTCATTACCGGCATGGCGGTAGGCTCGTGCCCGCAATCTCGTAATGGCACGCAATTTGCGGGCTCTTGCGAGGGCGGACACGCTAATTACGCCATGCCGGTAATTAGCGATTTTTACCGCCTACCGTGTAATGAGGCTCTATGTCTTTTAAATTAGACTTTCCAGACTACTCTTCGTGTCATCATCGCTTCGCGAGGGCTTATCCCCATCCTCTTTGTTTAGAGTGTTTGGGTCCGGAACACCGCTGGCACTCCTGTTTTCACTTTGATTCCCTTTCGGTCCGGGCTCTTCAACGTCGGTTGGAACGGTGGGAGGAGGTGTTCAGACGCGCTCCTCCATCTTATTTTGAGGCGTTCATCGACGAGAAGAAGAAACGCCCGGTAAGTTCTTTAGTTTTCAGAGCACCCCGGCCGGGGGATACCTTCCCGGGTTCCTCTCGAGCTGGGAGGGGCGTTGATCGCTCTGTCACTGGGGTTCGCCCTGAGGTGCCTGTCGGGCCTAATAATTCTACTGGAGTTTTCTCTGAGGGTCTCCGTAAGGGGCCTGTGTACACCGAAGTAACTTCCGAGGCCCCTCCTGTGGGGGCTGTGTGTAGACCCAGTATTGCTGGGTCACAGGGTACCGGAGCTTGCTCTGAGGCCTCTCTTTTGGCTTCCCTTAAAAACAAGACCTGGGTGCGCTCCGAGGCCTTGGCTGGGCTTGTGTTTACCGAACGGATGTTCGAGGCCCGTGCCCATAAGGCTGTTACCGGGCCTAGGCCCGAGGTCCCTCGTACAGAGGCTAAGGCTACCAGCAGTTCTGAGGGGCCAGGCAGGGCCCTGTCGGTGAAAGCGGTTTCTCACTGTTCCCGCTCTTGTGGGGATACCAGATCTGTTGAGGGGGCAAAGAAGCAAGGTTCTTCTTTTACCGGCAGTGCCGAGGTCCTTCCTTCAAAGGCTCAGTTGGCGGTTGGTATGTCCCAGAAACATTCCAGGCCTCATAGTACCGGCTCTGCCGAGGTTCCTTATGTTAAGGCTAAAATTAAGACCCCTGATCCATCGACGGGGACCCCTGCCTCACCTCCTCACGTGCCGCAGTTCCCCTCAGATGAAGACAAAATGGCAGCCGTTCCCGCCACAACCACGGTGGCCATTTTGGGTACTACCGCTACAACTACGCCATCGGCCTCTGGTTTAGGGTTCGGTCCCTTGGGTGAACATAAGGTCACTTGTGCGTATCCTTACCAGCCCGTTTATGATTGGAACGCCCGGATGCCTCTTCCGCACAATGTTTCATTGCCTGCAGGGGCGGCCCCTTTGATTTATGTGGATACGTCGGCGGAGGGCCCGGCGTGGCACCCTTCTCCGTTACGTCCCTGGATTTGTCCACCTCATGAGAGGCCTCCTCAGGTTCCGAAGCAATCTCCTGAGGACGCTTTTTTCGGTAAATTTGAAGCGCTTATGCGCACCGAACCCATGAGGGAGTATTTCAAAGGGCTTTTTAAGGAAATTTGTCCACCAGCGCCTCCGGCTCCACCCGTTCCTCTGGTGGTTCCGCCGACGCCTCCTTTGCCCGTGGTGCCTGCCCCTGCTCTTCCGCCTTTGCCACCGTTGTCCCCAGTGGACAAGGCAGTGCCTGACACGGTTCAGCAGGATCCTGACCTGTCAGATGACCCTCAAGGCGAGCAGGACAACGAGGACCTTCCCCGCTCTGTTAGAGCTTTTCATGACCCGGTACTGGACATGATGAATTTCTTAGATGTCCCAGTTCCCGAGGTACCGGCTCCACAGGAGGGTGTGCTTTCTGGGGCGTTCACCCTGTCTCCTTTGGAGCATACCGGCCTTTTCCTGCAGAAGGATGTTTTGGCTGAGGTCCGAAGAGTCTGGGAGAAGCCACACTCAGGACTTTTCGTCAATAAAAAGATTGACGCGAGGTACAGGCTGCACTCTTCGGAGGAAGTGGCCTTGTCATCTTGTCCGCCTCCCTCCTCCACAGTGGTGGCTGCGGCCACGTTGCAGTCCAGACCTGCAGCATCCGCCTCCACGACAGCTACTCAGGTCTTGGGTAAGGAGGACAAGCTCCTGGACTCTCTAGGGAGGAAAATCTTTGCCAATTCGGCCTTGCAGCTCAGGCAGGCCAATGCTGAATTGATTTTGGCGGGAGCTAACATGCGGATGTGGAAAGGTCTGTAGGAGTTTGAGGAGCACATTCCGGTCGAGAAGTTGGAAGATTTCAGAGGTGGCCTTTCCGATGCCAGGGTCTTGGCCCAGGATCTCCTGGAGGCTGCGGCTCATCATGTAGACACCTCGGCTCGGGGCATGATGCTCGGGGTTGATACCTTGAGGCAAGCGTGGTTGCATGCCACTAAGTTTTCGAAGGAAGTGCAAGACAAGGTTTTGGACCTTCCATTCGATGGTAAGGAGCTTTTTCATTCTTCTACTCATGTAGAGCTCACCAAAACCAAGGATAGCACTCAGACGGCTAAATCATTGTCTGTTCTGGTTAAAGCTCCTTTCAAACCTCAGAGACCGTTATCGCAGAGTCGACCTTCTTTGGGTTTCAGGGGCTTCCTCGACCGCAAATCATGCAGAGTCGACACTCCTGCGGGAAATAACCGCCGTAGACAACAGCGTACGCTGTATTTCTCCCGCTCCTCAGCCTCCTCATCAGGTTCAGGTGGCAACGCCACCGATAAACCTGCCAAATGAGGTTTTTCCGGGCTCGTACGAGACCCCGGTGGGAGGACGCATTGCTTCTCATTGGGAGGTGTGGCAGACCATCACAGAAAACAGATGGGTCTTGTCAGTCGCTCGGGCGAGCTTCCGCTTACCTTTACCCCCTACCCCACCCCTCAACCCTCCTTTTCAGCTGTCGGGCTCACCCTCCCTCAAGGCCGAGGTTCAGAAACTTCTGCACCTCAGAGCTGTGGAACCCGTTCCCCTTGGGGAGCGAGGGGAGGACTTCTACTCCCGGCTGTTTACGGTGCCCAAACCCAACCAGGCTGGCCTGCGCACCATCCTAGACCTTTCCCAGTTCAATCTTTCCTTACCCCAAGAGAAATTCAAGATGATCACGCCCGGCCAGATTTGCTCCTTGTTGCAGGCGGGCGATTGGCTCAGCGTGGTGGACCTTCAGGATGCGTACATGCATATCCTGGTTTGGGCTCCACACAGGAGGTACCTCCGTTTCTCTTTGGGAGAGGAGCACTTCCAGTTTCGGGTGCTTCCTTTGGGCCTCAGCTCGGAGCCGCATGTCTTCACGAAGATGATGTTGGTGATTGCGGCCTATCTTCGTCTTCAGGGTATCCATGTGTATTCTTATTTGGACGATTGGCTTCTACGCAGCCCTTGTCCGCTGGCGGCAGCGGGCAACCTCCAGTCTCTCCTTTAGCTCCTGTTCCATCTTGGGCTGTCGGTGAACTGGCGGAAATCCTCCATGACGGTCTCTCAGGACCTGATTTTTCTGGGTTTTCGTTGGAACACGATCGACTACAGAGTATACCTGACCGGGGACAGAATGGCGGATCTGTTGGCCACGTGTCAGATGTTTGCGCAGTCTGAGAGTATGTCGGCCTGGTGGTTCCAGAGGCATCTGGGCCTCATGGCCTCGTGTGTGCTGGCTCTTCCTCTTGCTCGTCTCAAAATGAGACGGACCCAGATGGCCCTTCGGAATTCATGGCGTCAGGCAGTGGACCCAGACTCCATGCGGATAATGATTCCGGATTCCATGAGAGTAGACCTGGACTGGTGGTCATCTCTCAGCAATCTGTCTGGGGGCGCGGGGTTCCAGGACCCGGTCCCTATCGTGACGATCACGACGGACTCCTCCCTCCTAGGGTGAGGTGCGACGTTAGATCTCCTTCAGGTCTCGGACCTCTGCTCGCTTCAGGACAAGCTCCTGCACATAAACCATTTGGAGCTTCTGGCGATTTTCTTGGCGCTCAAGGCGTTCAGACCGGTCATTGTCAACAAAGTGGTCCGCATAAGAACGGACAATGTGGTGTCAATGTATTACATCAACAAGCAGGGGAGAACAAATTCTCCCCCCCTCGTGGGACTCTCCATCCAGATTTGGGAGTGGGCCATGCTTCATGGTGTCTGGCTGCTTGCAGTGCACATCCCGGGACAGCTGAATGTCACAGCAGATGCCCTCAGCTGGCGGACAGTGGTCAGCTACGAGTGGGAGTTGAAGGCAGAGGTCCTCTCAGGGATTTTCTCGTGCTGGGGCACACCGCAGGTGGACCTCTTCGCGACGACGGCGAACGAGAAGCTTCCTCTGTATGCCTCCAGAGGGGGGCTGGGAGCCTCCTCTCTGGGGGATGCTCTAGAGATTCCATGGCACAACATGAGAGCTTACGCCTTCCCGCCTCTGCCTCTAGTTCACCGAGCTATTTGGAAGTTGAAGAACTCGGTGAATTGTTCTCTTCTACTGATAGCCCCGTGGTGGCCGGCCAGGTTTTGGTTCTCAGAACTCCAACACCTGTCGGTTTATCCGCCGATCAGGTTACCGGTAACTCCCGATCTTCTCCACCAGGGGGAGCAGCAGCTGTGGCACCCCTCCCCACAATCGCTCAGCTTGGCGGCTTGGTGCCTGAGTTCAGGTCTTTAGAGCATCTGAATTTGTCTGCGGATAACATGCGCATTATCCAGGCAGCCAGAAAACCAGAAAAACGACCAGATCTCAGTACAAGAGTAAATGGCTCAGGTTCTGTCATTGGTGTCTAGAGAAGAAATTGGATCCAAGGGGGGCCACGGTTGATGCAGTGTTGTCCTTCGTGTCCTCCCTAGCAGAGTCAGGGGTTCATGTTCTGTCATGCAAGACTTACCTGTCAGCGGTCTCTGCTTATCCCTCTACGAATCAGTGTTTGTACTCTCTGGCTAACCCAGTGGTAAAGAGGCATTTCACTGGTTTAACAAGCCTTTACCCTCCAGTTCGTAATCCACGCCCGCCCTAGGACCTGAATGTTGTCCTGACGGCGCTGTGCCATAAACCCTTTGAGCCGATGGCTACTGTGGACCTCAAATACTTGTCTTGGAAAGTGTCCTTTTTGGTCGCTGTCACATCAGCAAGGAGAGTGAGTGAGCTCCAGGCATTGTCGGTGGAGCATCCTTTCTTGGTCTTGCACAAGGACAAGGTAGTCCTTCGTACTAATCCGGCTTTTCTGCCGAAGCTGGTGACCGAATTCCATTTGAATCAATCGATCTCCCTACCGGTCTTTTTTCCGAACCCCGCCTCTGAAGCGGAGAGGGTTCTACACTGTCTTGATGTCCGAAGAGCTCTTAAGTTCTACCTGGATAGGACTTCCGAGCTTAGAAGTTCTTCTCAACTTTTTGTGACTTTTGGCAACCCTCAAGGCAAACAGGCGTCTAAGGCAACTATTTCTAGGTGGATTGCCGCCTGTATCACAGAGTCTTTCACTGTCCAAAAGCTGAAAACTCCTAAAGGTATTCATGCACACCTGGTGCGGGGCAAAGCAGCTGCGGTTGCTTTTCAGAAGTATGTTACCTGGGAGTGCATCGCTAGGGCAGCTACTTGGGCCTCTCCATCTGCTTTCTGTAAGCATTACTGCCTCGATATGAGTTCTAGAGCTGATGCTCAGCTTGGTCAGGCTGTGCTGAAGAACTTTTTCAGTAAGGGGTATTTCCATCCACCCGTAGTTCCTGTAAGGAGTGCTTGGGAATCTCCCACAAGTATGGAGGAAAGGGGACGGGACGGGACGTAGGAGTATTACCAGGTTACTCACCGTAGTAACCACCTTACTCCTAGTCCATAGTCCCCTTTCCTCCATACGCCCGCCCGACGTCCCCTCTAATAAGGTTCCTCTGTATTGGTTAATGGGTCTCTGACCTGGCAAAGAAAAGGACTGAGGGGCGATGCGCGGGGCGGAGCCAAGGTGGGCGGGGTTACGGCCGCGTGCCGGGCCCGCACAGGAAAGAGAGGAAGGACACATTTTTGGAAACATTTGGATGCTTTTGACAAAGTGCTCCGGTCCCGTCCCACAGGACGGAGAGATGTCCACAAGTATGGAGGAAAGGGGACTATGGACTAGGAGTAAGGTGGTCACTACGGTGAGTAACCTGGTAAAAATGCTATCATGGTTAAATACGTGGCAGTGGTTACAGAAATGATAGAATGAATGAAAAAAATATCAGTTTGCACATTGCAGTTAATAATATGGGTAAATAAACATTTGGAGAGCAGACAACTTTGCAAGTGACACTTGGTCATAGTAGATGAGAGAAATGACAGTAAACTTGTTTTACATGTTTCACAGGGTAAGTGGCAGTTACTCTGTTTAAATGCATTTATACAAGAGATGTACATGTACCATACATGCCAGTCCTCCCAATTTCGGTGGGAGACTTCTGATTTTTCCGTGAAAAATTATTGTTATTTTTCACGTTCTCCCGCCGAAAATACATATTTGCCCAATGCATTCTTATGACACAAATGTTGTCTCCCGATTTTGCAGAGGACATTTCCCTCCCAGGTGGGTTGGAATGTTGGCATGTATGATGTACTGTGCAAAAAATATTCATACCTGTTCTTTGTGTTCATGCATGTGGATGTGCATGAATCTGCAAGTAGAAATGTTGGAGAGTTTACTAGTAGTTGCTGGAGGTGCTTTGTAGTCACAGCGCAATTGCACTCAGAGTGATCAATAGTACATCTAAAGTGCTGAATTGTGATGATGGAGTTAGATGTAGAGGTCTTGCATGTGATTGGTGGATGGTTTTGTGAATGCTTAACAGTAGCCAATGAGGGAATGGGGCAGAGAGTGAAGTGGAAAGGGTAGATGGGCTGCCCCAGTGTTACTTATGCGCTCCGTGGACAGTGCGGCTGTTCGCAGACAGGACATGCCACATCTGGGGCTTCCGAGCATGAATTGGGAGTGTATTTTGAGGATTAGCCAATCAGGTGTTCAGGTTCTACTTCGTATTGAGAGAGACTGCGTGTAGTGAAGATGGCAGAGGTGGAGAAAATCAGGGTGTTGGTGGTTGGAGATATGTTTGTGAATGGTTTGGCGCAGTATGCTAAATCTAGGAATGCGGCTAACAATTTTGACGTAAAAGGAGTGCAGGTGGTGTGGAGCACTGTGCCTAGAAGTTTGTCAGGATATGGCTCGGTTTAATAGTCCACATGTAGTTGTCCTACACTGTGGTGCATTGCATTTGGGCTATGTAAGTGCTCCTACTTTGTTGCAAGATCTGGAAAACCTGGTTCAGGCAGTCATGAAAGTACTTCCAAATGCCAAGGTTATTTTTTCTGGTTTGATACCTAGGGCAATATGGGACAATAGTTCTGTTTTTTGTCCTCAGCAAAATGTTGCTATGTGCTTAATCAACCAAGGCATGTTTGCTTTTATGACTAGAGTTGGCATGTTCTTTTGCAACAATGAGAAAGTTGACTCTGGTAATGTTGATTACTTTAAAGAAGATGGCATCCCGTTATCTTTTATGGGAAATGCCATGCTGTTTTGGAACATAAGGGTTGCTTTGGAGAAGCTAATGTGAAGATTGTTGGAGGAAAATAAGGACGAAAAAAAAATATATAAAATAAAAGGTGTTTCTGAAGCATCTCCAAAACCCCCCAAAAAAGGCTCTTTTCAGAGCCAACCTCAAAAGGGAAATGGGGCACACTATTTAAATTTTCATTCCCCACGCTCAGATTTTTCAATTTGTCAGCGGACAGCACTGTTGTACGCAGGCAGAGCGTATTACATACGGGAATTTTGAGGTTGAGAGGGAAGCAAATGAGACGTAGCACAGCAAAGGATTGGTCAATAGGGTTTACTGGGTGTGGTCTGTGAGCAGATAGTTTATCACAAAGTCTTTTTCCTGAGAGGCGAGGAGATAGCTATGGCTGTGTGTTTCAGAAAGCAGATTGTCTGGATTTTGTGAGATTCATGGATAAATAGATTGGAGGTGCAGGCATATCGCTGCGGAGTGGCTGTACATCTTGGATTATCTCATGTGGAAGTGCACTGGCATGGAGTGCCTGGAAGGAAGTGGCTGGATTTGGTACCTCTTTGTGCTACTTTGGTGACACAGTGCCATCCAGACATTATTATTATTCATTGTGGAGGGAACAGTTTAGTACATGTGTCTGGAATCTCTTTGCAATTTGCAATGAAAGAAGGACTTGGGAAAGTCATGGACATGTATCCAAACTCCGGAGTAATTTTTTCCTGTATTGCGCAGAGACAAATGTGGCTGCGTTCTTCTTCATTTGGTCCACAAATGGAGAAAGCAAGGTGCAATGTTAACAAGGCTTTCTGTGCCTTTTTGAGAGTTGTTGGTATGTCCTCCTTTTACAATGAAAACATTATGTTTCGTAGCATACACATTTTTTGCAGAGATGGAGTACATCTTACTTATGCCGGCAATCAGATTTTTCTGAGAAAGATACAAAATGCATTGTGACCTTTTTTGGAATTAGAGCACTCCATTTTGAAGTTTTTGAAACACATAAAAACACAACTAAAAGGCTCTTTTCAGAGCCACCACTTCCTCCCAGAGAAATGTGCAATGGTTGTGACAGGGCAGCACTGCACAGATTTTAGAGGTCAGCGGACAGTCCGCAGACTTCTAAAAATGCACAAGGCCCTTCGCATTTCATTGACACTTCTCTTTTTGTACTGTGAAAGGCTGCTCTGAAAAGAGCCTTTTTTTTGGTGGTTTTTGTTGTTTTATATTTTTTTCATTTTTTTTAAACACGACACACAAGGAAAGGAAAAGAAAGGAGGGTAAGGAAGGGACACCAACCACGGGGATAACAAAGGGCAGGTGGAGAGAGGAAGATGTAGGGTGGGCCTTATTCAGGTAGGTAGCAGTTCTTCTCATGGTCCTTGACCACAGTCTCGAAAGCACTTCGAAGTTTCTCCCCCCTGCAGAGTACTGCGTCGAAGTACATGCACAATACTGTGATCTTCAAAAGGTAAGGATCAACAGCATCATGTATGGCCTGCGAGGTAGCTCGAGGGATGCTCTGCCCCACAGGAGTGTCTCTTGTGGTGGCAGGAGCAGAAACGGAGGATACTGCAGGGGAACTCAACCTACTACGTTTATCGCAAGGTACAACCTTATGAATAGTCCCACCGTGGACCGATTTTAGGTGTCGCTTCATTGAGGTAATACCATAGCTGTACAAACCCGGTTTCCCACGACTCAGCACCATCTTGCACTGATTTCAGGTCACCTTGGGTGCACATGCTTTTGGTACTCCATCAAGAGTGTTAAATAACCTCCACACTCAAGATTCACAGTGAGAACTAGTAGTAGGGACTTCCACTACCTCATCCTCTTCATCCTCGTCATCACTCTTCTCTGTATCCTGATGCCTGTTCCCCTCTTGGGGAGGTATTGGTGGTGGAGGGGATGGGGGTGCTGATGAGACAGCAGTAGCACCAGCAGTAGCCATGGATGCCATCAGAACAGCTGTTTCAAAGAGCCAGAGCAATCCAATGCAACAAGGAGCAGTCTCTGTCCTGGAAGCCCAAAAACAGAATAAGGAGCAGCTCTTGGGTGTGTCCTTTTATAGGGCTACTGGGCGCGCTTCGCGGACACCAGCACTGTCCCAGGACACTTCGAACACCAAGAAAGGGCTCAAAAAATTTCAAAAAGTATGCAAATCGCCTGAGACATAGTGTGGGACATGTGCAAGGGTGAACTGTCCCAGGAAAATACCTTGGATTACTGAAAAAAATACTTTGTAGGTGTCCGGCAGCATGGACATTGTTTGTTACTCTTTGCGCGGGTCCGGTCACATGATGACATCGAGGACACGTTGGTGAATGGGACGGCTGTCCGTAGGACACCACATGCGCGGGGCCGGGTCTACGCATGCGTGCGGGTGTTCTACGTACAGTGTTCCAGTCCCCAAAGTAATTAAAAGTGCGAAACACATGCGGCGGACAGTTGCGGACAGGCAATGATGTTTGGAGGGGCAAGGGTGTTCTACGGACAGAGTTCAGGTTCCCGAACAAAATACATGTGCGTCACAACTTTGCGGATGGGCTAGTTGTTCTACGGACATATTCAGTCTGGTTACGGACAATGCGAACAGGGGGAATGTTCTTTATTTTGCATAGCTACGAACATGAGGACGTCTTTAGTGTTCTGAAGACACCCCCATTTTGACTACAGCCAATTCGAACAAGTATAGTGCCCTTACTTAGGACACTTCCATTTTGGTTAATTACGGACAAGCGGACATCTTGTGTGCCCTGAGGACACTTCTATCTCAATTGAGGACAGTGCAAACAGCTATAGTGTCCTTAGGACACCCCCTTTTTGGTTAATTGCGGACATCTTGTGTGTCCTAAGGAAACCTCCATTTTGATTGCCAACAATTCGAACAGGTATAGTTTCCTAGGACACCCCCATTTTGGTTAATTGAGGACATCCCGATCAGCCGCGCTGTCCGCGGACACCCTAACTGCCACACAGGAATATACTAACAACACACTTAATATTTTATTATTATATACAGTATAAAAATTATGAAAGAGATGGGGAAGCAGAAACGGATACAAATAGAGGGGACTAAGGGGTTTGGACATGATGGATGGTAGGGGAGGAAGGGAGTGAAGTCTCATTGTAATGTTTTTCTTGCTGAGGAGTTTTTGGGGATAGTTGGGTGGGACATGGAGAGGGGGTACAGGTACATGTGGGACAGTGATATTTAGGGGGTAATTCATAGAATTCAGCGCACAAGTGGCGCACGCGGCTGGCACACAGTGTGCGTGTGCGACAGTCTGCGCCAGCCGCGTGCGCCAAAACCCATTTCCGTGCAGAGCGTATTCAGGGATTTTAACATCCATTACCAGCCGTGGCGCAGAGTGGCCCTGCAGCAGCGCCAGTTACGCCCCCAATCCCTCCCCGTGCGCCATGTACAGCGCACAAATCCTGTACATGGCGCACAGGCCAGTGGACCAGCATACGGGCCCCCAACCACAAAAATGCCTGTAAAACTCAGCGCGCACCCCTCCGAATACATGTACCCCGCTGTGCGGGGAGAATCACAAGCGATTGGCCCTGTGCGAGCGGGGTACGTGTATTACTAGGGTTTGCGGAGAGTTTCACACGCAATTGTCCCTGTGCGAGTGGGGTACGTGTATTTCGGGGGTGTGCGGGAAGTTTCACACACGATTGGCCCTGTGCGAGCGGGGTATGTGTATTTCAGGGGTCGTGGGAAGTTTCACATGCGATTGGCCCTGTGCGAGCGGGGCACGTGTATTTCTGGGGTTGGCGGGGAGTTTCACACGTGATTGTCCCTGTGCGAGCGGGGTATGTGTATTTTGGGGGTGCGCGGGAAGTTTCACACACGATTGGCCCTGTGCGAGTGGGGTACATGTATTTCAGGGTTCGCGGGAAGTTTCACATGCGATTGGCCCTGTGTGAGCGGGGTACGTGTATTTCGGGGGTGCACGGGAAGTTTCACACGCGATTGGCCCTGTGTGAGCGGGGTACATGTATTTCGGGGGTGCACGGGAAGTTTCACACGCGATTGGCCCTGTGCGAGCGGGGTACGTGTATTACTGGGGTTTGCGGGGAGTTTCACACGTGATTGGCCCTGTGCGAGTGGGGTACGTGTATTTCAGGGGTGCGCTGGAAGTTTCACACGCGATTGGCCCTGTGCGAGCGGGGTACATGTATTTCGGGGGTGCGCAGGAATTTTCACACGCGATTGGCCCTGTGTGAGCAGGGTATGTGTATTTCAGGGGTGCGCAGGAAGTTTCACACGCAATTGGCCCTGTGCGAGCGAGGTACATGTATTACTGGGGTTTGCGGGGAGTTTCACACGCGATTGGCCCTGTGCGAGTGGGGTACATGTATTTAAGGGGTGTGCGGGAAGTTTCACACGCGATTGGCCCTGTGCGAGCGGGGTACGTGTATTTTGGGGGTACGTGGGAAGTTTTGCACGCGATTGGCCCTGTGCGAGCAGGGTACGTGTATTTCGGGGGTGCGCGGGAAGTTTCACACACGATTGGCCCTGTGTGAGCGGGGTACGTGTATTACTGGGGTTCGCGGGCAGTTTCACACGCAATTTCGCTGTCAGAGCGGGGTACGTGTATCCAGTGGGGTTATCACAAAGGTCAGCAATGTCCTCTTCTTCAAAGGAAGTCTCAAACCCCTCCCCCTCCTCCTCACCTCTGTCTTTTCTCCTGATCTTCTTTTCTTCCTGGTTTCCTGGTTTCTCCTTTTTTTTGTGAAGATAGGGACGGCCGCGAAAGGACGCCACCGCGATACCGTATAGGTAAGGCGGTGAAAGATCCTCCGCGACCGTCGTATGAGGGGAAAAAGCCAAAGGCACAAAAAACCCCTTACGGGAGAGTTCAGGTGGTGGTCCGTAAACAGACGGAGTATACTTGAAGGATCGAAGTCACCAAAACGGAAGGCAGAGGCAGTCCAATAAAACAGGCAGGGTCGGAACACAGGATGATCCAAAGTTCACTACAACGGGAGGCAGGGGCAGTCCAATAGCAGGCAAGGTTGGTACACGGGAAGGCAAGATTGAACAGCAGCGGGAGGCAGAAGTAGTCCAATAGCAGGCTAGGTCGGTACACGGGAAGGCAAAATGTTAAGCAGCGGGAGGCAGAGGCAGTACAATAAGTAGGAGTGAAAATTAGAAAGGAGGGGACAAGAAGAGAGAGAATGGGTTAGGTAAAAGAGGGCAGAACGGGAAGAAGGAAAAGCGAAGGAGAGAAAGAAACAGCAGGAGTGAGCGGAGGATACACAGAAGGCTTCCTAGCAACGCAACGACAAGCGAAAAACCAGGGAGCGTTGCAACGCGTACGCGACCCGGAAGCTGAAGGCTAAAAGCTCCCGGTCGCGTACGCGATCGGAGAAAGACTAGACCTGCAGGCACGTAGAGGGAGGGGAACGTGGCGGCAGACTCTACGACAGACTACGTCGATATCGATCCCAGACTCGCCATCTGCCCCACGATGTGACAGTATGCCCCCTCCGAAAACATCCTCCCCCCGGTTTCCCCGGATGGAAACGGTGGAACTGGCGTAACAATCGAGTGGCGTGAATGTGGGATTTGGGCTCCCAAGTGTTTTCTGAACAGGGAAATCCTTTCCATCTTACCAAATATTCGAGGCTACCCCTATGATACCGTGAATCGCATATCTGAGCGACTTCATACTCTTCTGGAGTAGGATCAGTGGGAAGAAGATTGGATTGAGACTTACGGGACCAGGTATCTTCTACAAATGGTTTCAATTGGGAAGTATGAAATACTGGATGCACCCTTTGTAGACTAACAGGAAGTTGGAGACGAAATGCCACAGGATTTATCTTGTGCGTAATCTTGTAAGGACCTAAGAACTTAGGAGAGAGTTTAGAGGGATGAACCCACCGGGGTAGATATTTGGTAGAGAGCATGACTTGGGATCCTACTTCCCACCCTGGAACCTGTCTACGATGTTTGTTAGCCTGGATCTCATAACGATCTTGTGCCTCCTGAAGGCTCAACTTAGCCTCTTCATGTACCTTCTGTATGTGAGAAAGAGAAGAATCCACCGAAGGTGTGTGTGAGGGGGTTAAAGAAATGGGTGGAATGGAATGGGGATGATAGCCATAGGTGCAAAAGAAAGGACTTATACCAAGTGCAGAATGAACGGAATTGTTATATGAGAACTCTGCCAAGGGTAAAAGAGGAACCCAATTATCCTGTTGTCGGTTGATGAAACACCTTAGATACTGTTCGAGGGTTCCGTTAAGTCGTTCCGTTTGACCATTGGTCTGAGGGTGAAAACCCGAAGATAAGGCTCTCTCTATGCCCAATTTTTCACAAAAGGTCTTCCAGAAGCGTGAGGTATATTGACTCCCCCGATCCGAAATGATCTTAGCGGGTATTCCGTGAAGACGAAATACATCTTTTAGAAAAACCTCTGCCATTTCTGCAGCGGAGGGAATGCCAAGTAGGGGGGAAAAATGGGCCAGTTTGGAAAAAGAGTCCACCACCACCATGATACAAGTGCAACCCTGAGACCGGGGTAACTCTACGATGAAATCCGTGGAGATGGTGTACCAAGGTCCTGCAGGAACGGCATCGGACTTCAATAATCCTATTGGTCTTTGATGAGATACTTTGTTGCGAAGACAAATAAGACAGGACCGTACGTACTTCTTAGCGTCCTCCTTTAAATTTGGCCAATAAAAGTGCCTTAGAAGATATTCCTGGGTACCTCTGATGCCTCTATGTCCTGCAATCTTAGAATCGTGACACCATAACAGTGCCTTCTTCCTCTGTTCAAATGTGGGTAGATACAATCTATCTTTTACTAGATAGAACCCATCCTTGATGTTATACTTGGTATCTATGGGGTGGAGATCCCCTTCGAATTTTTCTTTAGAAGTATCTCTGACTTGCTTAAGGAATGTAGACAGTTCTCCGATTTGTTTGGTTTTCGGAAACATCAAATCTCGGTTGCCCTCTGTCTCTGTAAGGTAATCACTGCGACGAGAAAGTGCGTCCGCCACCAGGTTCTGTTCTCCAGGAATGTATGTGATGTTGAAGTCGAACTGGGCAAAAAAGTGTGCCCATCTTGCTTGTCGGGTGTTATAACACTCAAACTGTTTCAACACTTGTAGATTCTTGTGGTCAGTCCTGATGGTAAATGGATAAATGCCTCCTTGTAACAGATGTCTCCATTCGACACACGCTAGTTTCATGGCAAGTAGTTCTCGTTCGATGACCGAGTAATTCTTTTGACTAGAGTTGAGTGTTTTTGAAAAATAAGAGACAGGATATTCGAGATTGTCATGAGCTTGAAGTAGAACTGCCCCAACCGCCATCGCCGACGCATCAGTCTCCAGTATAAAGGGGAGATCCTGATTCGGTTGTCGTAGAATGGGAGCAGAGCAAAAGTCTTCTTTGAGAAGATGAAAACTCTCCTCGGCTGCATCAGACCAAGTAAACGGCATAGAAGACTTCTTAAGTAAAGATGTAATGGGTAACACTCTTTGGGAGAAGTTTGGAATGAACTTCCGATAGAAGTTAGCCAATCCTAGGAACTTCTGTACCTCCTTTACTGATCTTGGCGAAGGCCAATTTAGAATAGATGTGACCTTCTGTGGATCCATCGAGATACCCTTACTAGAAAGGATAAATCCCAAATAGGAGATAGAGGATGCAGCAAAAACACATTTGTTCAGTTTGACGGAAAGATGATTATCTTTGAGACGTTGAAAGACTTCTCTAACATGTTCCTTGTGGTCTTCTGGTGTTCGAGAAAACACTAAAATGTCATCCAGATAAACGATGGTAGTATGGCATAGGAGATCTGAAAACAGGCGATCCATGAAGCGTTGAAATATGGAAGGAGCATTGACTAAGCCAAAGGGCATTACCTGATATTCGAATAGACCGTATGGAGTCCGAAAGGCAGTCTTCCACTCATCTCCTGCTTGGACTCGAAGTAAGTGATATGCATTTCTTAGGTCAAGTTTTGTAAAGATGGTGGACCCATGTACAGCTTGGATTATCTCTGTTATAAGTGGCATGGGATACCGGTCTTTGATGGTTACTTTATTTAAACCCCGGTAATCAATGCAGGGACGTAGCTCTTGTGACCCTTTCTTTGGTATGAAGAATAGCGAGGCCCCTGCCGGAGACTTTGAAGGTCTGATGAGTTCATTGGCTAGATTCTTGTCCAGGTATTCTCTGAGATAGCGTCTTTCTTCCAGAGAAAGGGGGAACATCCGACAGAAAGGGACCAGAGCCCCTGGCATGAGATCTATCCCACAATCTTCAGGACGGTGAGGAGGTAAATCCAGAGGTATCTTTTCTGTGACTACCTCGGTGTATTCCTGAAGATCAGTGGGCAAACAATGAACAGATCTGGTCTCACAACAACTTGATGTCTTGACAACTTCATAACTAGGTTCAGGCAGGCACTCAGACTTGCAGGTAGCGGAGTGAAAGCTAAGAAGGTTCTTTGTCCAATCTATTTTGGGGTTGTGTTTTCGTAGCCAGCCAATCCCAAGGATGATGGGGAAGTGAGCCGCACGGATAAGGTCAAATGATATCTTTTCAGTATGTTGTTGGACTGACATCACTAGTACTTCCGTGGTGTGTGTTATCAAGCCAGAGCTTAAAGGTTCGCCGTCGACCCCCTCCACCTTCTGATCCTCCTTCTTGGCAATACGAGGCACACACTTCTGAGTGGCCCAGTAGGTATCCATGAAATTGCCAGCGGCGCCACAATCCAATAGAGCCTGAGCCTGAATCTCCGAGTCACCCAGTAATAGAGTTACTGATAAAATCATAAGGCGAGCATCTTCTGGGATCGCAGGGGTAGAGACTGAAAGAGTAACATATGGACTATTCGAAGCCCCTCGGAAGTTAGTCCTGACACTCACCGAGGGCGACCGTTTCCCGACCGTCTTGGAGGGACATCTGGGCAGTCCCTAAGGAGATGAGTCGAAGCCCCACAATACATGCACAGGTTTCCTTCTCTGCGCCTCTTACGCTCCTCAGAAGTAAGTGGAGCACGAGTAGTCCCTATCTGCATTGGTTCTTCTCGAGTGGATCTTGAAGAGGATGTAGGGACGGGAGGAAGGGGAACCAAAGGAAGAGACGCATAGGGTTTGGATTTCCTTTTCTCCGCGCGTCGTTCAGCCAAACGGAAATCAATACGAAGTGTAGCAGTCACGAGTTCATCAAACGTTGTTGGACGAGCGATACGGGCCAGTTCATCCTTGAGATCCTCTCTCAACCCCCGTCGAAAGATGGCATACTGCGCTTGTTCCTGCCATCCTGCTTCTGAAGCAACTTGTTTGAAGTTCGTGATGTAAGTAAGCAATTCTGACTCGCCCTGGCGTATATCCAGCAGATCTTCAGACGCCAAATAAGTACTCTCGGTTCGTAAGAAGGTTTGTTGTAACAAAGTCCTGAAGGCGTTATAATCTTGCAGCACTGGATCTGTTCGGTTCACTAGGGGGGTGGCCCAAGCAAGGGCATTGCCAGTCATATGAGTAATCATAAAGCCAATTTTGGCATGATCGGAGTCAAAAGTATGTGTACGAAAAGAGAAGTGAAGATTACACGCATCCAAAAATTCCTTGACCCTTTTGGGGTTCCCATCGAATTTGCCGGAGACTAAAGGAAGAGGAGGTAGATCTGTTGAAAGGCGTTCTCTTTCTGTCACTCGCTGTAGCAATGTTGCGTTTGCACTTTTTAAATTCTGAACCTCCAGGTTCAGGTTCTGTACAGCGGCTACTAATTCTTGAATCTGTTGGGGAGTTGCCATCTTGGTATTGGGGCGTTGCAAACTATCACAAAGGTCAGCAATGTCCTCTTCTTCAAAGGAAGTCTCAAACCCCTCCCCCTCCTCCTCACCTCTGTCTTTTCTCCTGATCTTCTTTTCTTCCTGGTTTCCTGGTTTCTCCTTTTTTTTGTGAAGATAGGGACGGCCGCGAAAGGACGCCACCGCGATACCGTATAGGTAAGGCGGTGAAAGATCCTCCGCGACCGTCGTATGAGGGGAAAAAGCCAAAGGCACAAAAAACCCCTTACGGGAGAGTTCAGGTGGTGGTCCGTAAACAGACGGAGTATACTTGAAGGATCGAAGTCACCAAAACGGAAGGCAGAGGCAGTCCAATAAAACAGGCAGGGTCGGAACACAGGATGATCCAAAGTTCACTACAACGGGAGGCAGGGGCAGTCCAATAGCAGGCAAGGTTGGTACACGGGAAGGCAAGATTGAACAGCAGCGGGAGGCAGAAGTAGTCCAATAGCAGGCTAGGTCGGTACACGGGAAGGCAAAATGTTAAGCAGCGGGAGGCAGAGGCAGTACAATAAGTAGGAGTGAAAATTAGAAAGGAGGGGACAAGAAGAGAGAGAATGGGTTAGGTAAAAGAGGGCAGAACGGGAAGAAGGAAAAGCGAAGGAGAGAAAGAAACAGCAGGAGTGAGCGGAGGATACACAGAAGGCTTCCTAGCAACGCAACGACAAGCGAAAAACCAGGGAGCGTTGCAACGCGTACGCGACCCGGAAGCTGAAGGCTAAAAGCTCCCGGTCGCGTACGCGATCGGAGAAAGACTAGACCTGCAGGCACGTAGAGGGAGGGGAACGTGGCGGCAGACTCTACGACAGACTACGTCGATATCGATCCCAGACTCGCCATCTGCCCCACGATGTGACAGGGGTGCACGGGGAGTCCCACACGTGAATTGGCAGTGTGGGTCCTCCCAGGTGTGCCCTCTACCCCCTCTATGGCCCCTGAAGGCAGCCCACACCACAGGGGACTACCCAGCACCCCTGGTCATGTCCCGCACGCAGCCCATCCACCATGGGGTTGCCCCCCAGCCAGCCCCCATGTCACCTTGCACTAGTGATCACCAACTCATGTCCCCCACTACCCCCACCCACCCAGCATTGACGGGCACCTGCCAGCAGGCCCCGACTCATGTCCCCCAGCACCCCCACCCACCCAGCATTGATGGGCACCTGCCAGCAGGCCCCGACTCATGTCCCCAAGCACCCCCACCCACCCAGCAGTGAGCCTCAGTCCCTGGCTCATGTCCCCCAGCACCCCCACCCACCCAGCAGTGAGCCTCAGGCCCTGATTCATGTCTCCCAGTACCCCCACCCAGCAGTGAGCCTCAGGCCCTGACTCATTTCCCCCAGCCCCCCCACCCACCCTGCATTGAAGGGCACCTGCCAGCAGGCCCCGACTCATGTCCCCCAGCAGCCCCACCCACCCAGCAGTGAGCCTCAGGCCCTGACTCATGTCCCCCAGCACCCCCACCCACCCAGCAGTGAGCCTCAGGCCCTGACTCATGTCCCCCAGCACCCCCACCCACCCAGCATTGACGGGCACCTGCCAGTAGGCCCCGACTCATGTCCCCCAGCAGCCCCACCCACCCAGCAGTGAGCCTCAGGCCCTGACTCATGTCCCCCAGCACCCCCACCCACCCAGCAGTGAGCCTCAGGCCCTGACTCATGTCCCCCAGCACCCCCACCTACCCAGCATTGACGGGCACCTGCCAGTAGGCCCCGACTCATGTCCCCCAGCACCCCCACCCACCCAGCATTGACGGACACCTGCCAGCAGGCCCCGACTCATGTCCCCCAGCACACCCACCCACCCAGCAGTGAGCCTCAGGCCCTGGCTCATGTCCCCCAGCACCCCCACCCACCCAGCATTGACGGGCACCTGTCAGCTGGCCCCGAATCATGCCCCCCCTACATGACATAAAGATGCACAATCATGGCCCACATCTCCACCAAAATACCACAGCACGCCACCCCAGTCTTGAGATGCAATGATTTCCCAATCCACCCCACACTGACATGCCCATCTCAAGACACAAACTAAAAGTCAACTATGTACATCAACACATGTCCGTCACACACACACACTGGTTGGCATCGATTGTGTAAACCCACATTTTCACATGCATGAACTCAAAGAGCGAATTACACACATGTAAGTAAAATATCATAATGTATTATGGTCAAAAATAAAGCAATGAAATGAAAGCATAAATAAATTGCAAATATGAAATGAAAAGCATGTCCAAAAGATGAGTACATGAAAAGTATAAACAATCCAAAGAAATCCAAAAGAAAAATAGTCCAAACTCTCCTTCCACCAAAGCAAATCCAAAGGAAACGTAAAAAGTAAAGTCCATTAATCCGTGGTGAAATCCAAAGAAAAAGTTCCAATAAATCCATTGTCCAACTATGTACAGTCAATTGTCAAGGGTCCATGAGCCCAACGAAAGAACAGAAATCTATGGAAAAAACTACCTAATAAAAAAACTATATACAAATGTGTGGGGCAAAGTCCAAACACCCCAAAATAAAGGAAAACGAAAATGAAACCTAACACTAAAAACTATATACAATGGCGGCGGGCTAGTCCGACGGCTCACTTTCCGATTTCCCGGGCCAGGGCATCATCGAACTCCTGCTCAATGTCCTGGAGCCGGTCCTCTACCATGGCCCTGAGGGTTTGCAGGGACGATGCCATGTTGGACTCCAACTCCCTGCGAATAGCCTCGAGGCACTCGGCCCACCTCAGTGCCCTCCGCATGGAGTTCTCTGCCCTTACCATTGTGAGCTGTGCCTCTTCTGCCCACCGCCGCTCCGCATCTATACGCCGGCCCAACCGCATCCACACGGAAGACACACCAATTCCAGGGTCCTCCTGCCCTCTGGCCGATGCCTGCCCCTCTGATGTCGATGGCCCTGAGCCATCATTGCTCCCACCTAGAGCCTGCTGCTGCTGCTGTCCATGTGCCCTGTCCGATGATGCCTGCCCATCCTCCATCAGCTGGTCTCCAATTGTTGTGATGTCCACCCCTGCTGGACCGCCGACTCCCGACTGTGGCAGGGATGGGATCTCCACCAAGCTGGCTGTGTTGGTCAGACCAGGTCCACAGGGGGCCCTGGTGGAATCTGGACCGGAAGACGGCAGGGAGAACGACTGGCGCATAGTCTCCACAGAGGAGGAGAGGTCCGCCAGAGTGCACGACACATGTAGGAACCCACCGACCAGGGCCCCTCCCAACAGTGCCACGTCGCGACGCTGCTGCTCGTGATGGCGTACGTGCTCCACCCAGGAAGCACGCACATCATCACGAATGTCACGTGTGCGCAACGCGACACCAACCAGGACGGAGCCCATACGGTCATGGGACCCCTCGTCCGCAGGTAGTGGAGAGGCAGATGACGTGGCACTCCCCCCTACCTGCGGACGGGCCTGGGACGGGGCATCCCTGTTGGTGCATGGTGGTGAGTCACAGGGTCAAGGAAAGTGACATGCACAGGCCCCTCCGTGGTGACCTGTGCTGCCTCCTGACCCTGGACTACACCACTTGCACCAGTGGTACTACCCCCACCAGGTCCCATGTGGGGCTCAGTAGTGGGCTCCTCCTCCTCTGTGGAGACCACCAACCTGGATGTCACTGCAGCGTCTTCCGCCATTGCAAGCCCCTGGGGGGGCTCACCCGGCCCTTCCGCTACAGCCGTAGTGACAGACGCGGCACCAGTCCCCTCGCTCCTGGATGATGGCAATTCCTCGGAGGGTGGCTGGGCCATGCGTCGCTGCCCGGTGGAGGACTCCCCGCCGCTTGGCTCCACATCGCTGTCTCCGCCCTCTTCTTCACTTGACGCTGCGTAGAGGGAGACATAGAACACAAGAATCAGGGTACAGTACAATATTCCCCTAGACAGGAAGCAATAACACATGAGTGGCACTGTGAAATGTCACTTCCATCCTGTCCCTCCACAATACATGGGTGAATGCACGCAACACACATGCAGAAACAGGCACGGCGCCTGCACTCAACATCAGCATCCATGTACAAGGGCCTCTTTTAACCAAAATGTTGCCTTCAAACTCATCATGCATCATGGCTCACACTGATCCCATGCACACACATCACCGGAGGGTCATGCATCATGGCTTGTACACCACAGACACAGTGGATACAACGGTGACCGCACTGCATAAGTGAATCTACACATCATCACGGACATGTGTCATGCATCCATGGCGTTTCAAAGTCACACACACACTTCTCAGACACACACATGTGCACCATACATGTACATGAGAGCAGCACCCATCCCTCACCCCCCCTCCATGTCCAAGAACAGAGACTGGCATGCATTCATGTGTTCATGCCACATAGAGCTCCCCATGTTGCATTGGAACACATGCACCATCCATGTTGTCACGCATTACTGGTCTCACATGCATGACCATGATGTCCCTGCACACACACATCCATACATGGCCTATGTCACACATACAGGCAAGTATCAGACTACCAGCACACTGCCCTTTCTCACACAGCAATGCTTGGCCACTTACCGCAAAACTCCAGACGGGTCTGCCTCCGAAGGATCTGGGCGTGGAGCGCTGGGCCTACGCATTCCGGGACCCTCATCTGGATGTTGCTCATGCTGACCCGGCACCCCTCTGCATCCTCTGCCTCCGTGAGGTGCCGGGCCTTGTAGAGGGTCCTGGACCTGAAGTCCTCCCAGCGCTTCTGGACGTGCTTGATGTCGCGGGTTGCCACCCCCTCCGCGTTGATGGCAACCACTGCGTCCTCCCAGATCCTCTCCCATCCTTCCTTGTTGGCGCGTGATGTTCCGAAGAGGGCATCATAATGCCCCAGGACATGCTTCACCAGGACACCAACTTCCTTCTCACTGAAGCTGGTGGCCTTCTGCCTCTTTGGCTGGGGGTCGCCAGTGGTCTCAGATGGTCTTTGCCCCGACATGGCGACCCCCGAGGCAGGCGTGGGTGGGCAACTGGGTCCTGGGGCTGGGCTGTGGAGCGATGGTATCCCAGTCTGGACTCTTCTGTTCCAGCAGGGGTGGACACAGCAACTGGACCCCTGCAGCTGGCTGACGTGCAGGCACCAAATAGCAGGGCACGTGGGCAGCAGGCAGGCAGCAGCAGATGGCTTTTGGGAGCGTGCTCGGGGTTCTTGGGGGCACGAAAATGGCCTTTTGGGCAGGAGCGTGGTCTTCCGTGTGTTTTCGCGTGGCCAGCTTGATACGGAGTGATTTAGTAAGGTAAAAAAAGTGCACGTCAGCGTGAAATCCGAGGAAACGCCCTTAGCGTGTAAGCGCGTAAGTGACGTTACGCGCGCGGGCATTCCTCACCACACGGGTGTATTGTGAATCAGCACATGAGAAAACTGCACGTCACCGTGCTATTGGAGGAAAGATCCTTAGCGCGTAAGCACGTAAGTGACGTTGCACGTGTGGGCTGGCTTAAAAGGTACCAGTTGTTAAGACGGATTTCTGAACTCTGTCCTGGTGGCGCAGAAGTTCAGAAGGCCAACCTGATTACTTGGAACAGGGTAACCTCTGGACAAGCCAGACCAATCAGGGTAGCGATCGCGGCAGTCAAGACCAGGTCTCAAGAGGGGTGAGGGTGACTGAAAGCCCGCAATGAGCACACAAAGCAAGGACACTCACAAATTACTCCAAACAGGTGTTATATAAAAAATATATACACATTTATTCCAAGGCCTTTGCAACAATGACCGTAGCGAGAAATCACAATAAAACTCTAGTAAACCAACACATACCAAACCAATACAATATATATACAAATACAAACAAGTCTAAAGCGTTAGATGCACGAAATGTGTAGTCCACCTAGAAGGGGAGGAAAACAGGCAGTGCGAAATAATGATTAGACCCAGTCCGCCTTCGGAGGCACCTAACTAGAAGGAAGTCCAAGCCCTACGAAGAGTGGAGCCTTGTGCTCAAAAGTACCTGCACACGCTGGTGCCAACGGGCAAAAAGGGGAGTCTCTTCGAGGGAATCAGGCAGTTCAGTTTGGTGCACAAATGAAGAAGAACAGAGTTCCGCGACTCAAGCGCAGCCTCCACTGTGGGCAGAAGCAGAGCGCGAGTACGGAAAGGCGTGCTGTTTGACACAGCGGGGAAAAGCTATGGGCTCCTGCAGGAGGGCGACCAGTTCCTAGCTTTGCTACTCACCGGTCCCCGATGCAAGAAGACCCAGGCTTCTCCGCGTCAGTTTCACTGCTGGCAGGTTCAGGGGAGCAGGGGACGTCTCGTCGTCGTGTAGATTCTGCAGCAGCAGAGTTGAGTTAAAGATGTCCCAAACAAAGTGAACCCGCACAGTTTGTTACCACAGCAGGGCAACGGAGCGGCCGTGTGTATCTCAGCCAAATGTACACTACTCACTTCAGACCTGGGAATGCCAAGTGTACGAATCGTGTGAGAGTGACAAGGACTCGAAATACAACACAACCTGACGGCGGTTACAGAGCAAGACTCCTGGGTAGGCTGGTCAGTCTGCTGGATGGCCCAGAGACACTTCCGAAGGCTTACGTGCAGGAGATGGTGAAGATGCCGAGAATAGCTGTCCCCGCTATTCCAAGGGTCGAAGTACCAGTACAGGCCTTCTGGTTCGATCTGAGGTAGAAAGGGTTTCACAAAGCAACAGCAGTGCAGAGGAGCAGTCCTTCCAGCGGGTCACCAGCGATTCCTCGGTTCAGCCTCGTGGTTGCAGGATACTTGGCTCCTGTATTCCTTTGTTCGTGAGAACTCAGGAGATAGACATGGTAGTGGCGTTTCCAGCCCCCTCTTATCCAGGGTTCCCTTCGCACCAAAACGGAGGGGATCCAATGGGAGATCCGCTCATCAAAACACTCACACCATACGTGGACCTATCACTGACCATGGTGGTCCCAGGCATTCACACCACACTAGACTCTCTGGCACCCAGGATGTGTATTGGGACCAGACATCCCAGCCCACAACCTGGAGGCACACACAATGCCTGTAGAAGCCAGCGAAAGCATCTGTGTTTCGCGGGAAAGTACATGCCCAAATAAGGAAGGCCCCGGGTCGGCTCGACCTGGGGAAGGTGAAGGGGGCAAGACGGTCAGCGGACAGGACAAAGGAGCCTTGTGGTCTGGCCATTTTGGGAGCCAGGCCACCATTTAAGGCTAAGCGCGAGAAACGTGCTTAAAACGCCAAAAGGAGCTCAAAAACACAAGAAACGATCGCTGCCACCATTCCCGTCCGTGATTCACTTGCACCGATCATTTACAATCCAAAAAGAGTATCTAGGGCCTGTAGAAGGCTAGGGACCCAAGAGAGCAGTAACTTAGCTTACAGTGCCCTCTTCTGTCATGTTGCACGAAAGCTGCAACATGATAAAGAAACTACGGAAAACAGCGTTTCCCGGTACTGACTGTCTTAAGGGCATGTCAGTTTCCCCGTAAGAATGGAGCGAAAGCCCAGAGGAGTGCGGCAGAAGGCTGCACTTCTCTGGCAAAGTCTAGATCATGGTGAAAACAACAGCAAAAAGTTTAGGGGTTGCCACATGGAAGGAAAATTACCCACAATTAAGAAATCTTTCCTAACACCAGTATCACGCTATTTTCTTGTACGTGCTTTTTGTAGAGAGCGAGCAGGTGTTTCTTGTACTTCTTGTTGGTTCACATGCGATTACTTCACAACGTTTCCAGTTCGTACTCCCTGTTTCCTCAGACTGCGTTCTTTTCTTCTTTTGCCGGGGGTGTTGCCAACACGCACACGCGCGTCTTTTTCACATTCTTTTTCAAGGCAGACGGTGAGTGGCGCACGTATTTTCCAACTGTGAATGCCCCCGTGTGTCGCGTACCCCTTCAGAGGTCATTGTAGGCTGCGTGTAACACGCGTACGCTTATTCTTGTGTTTCTGGGTGCCACAGCATAGTGCGGGTTCATTTTTCCACGCACGTGGTCTACCAGGGGTTGCAAGCACGTGTACTTTTGTTTTTGGGGTGCTTGTGCATTCCGTGACCCGTCATCTTCCCCCAGGGGTCACATACAGCCTTGCTAGAGCACCAGGGTACGAATTCCATCTAGTACCCTACCCCTTTCACCCCAATTGCCCAGGACAATTGTTTACTGCAACTCCCATACACACAACAACATCAGTGCCATGGTTGGGAGGCGACCAAGCAGTAAGGGAGGCAAAGGTGGCCGACCTCCAAAAGGTGGGCGTGGTTGGCGCAGTAGGGGACCTGGCCAGGATTTGCAGGGTGCCCCTAGAGCCCCGTGTGTGGAGGACCAATCGGGGCCACCTATGCCCCCCCCCAATGGTTGTGGGAAACGTAGCTGACACCATCCCAGCTCAGCCCTTGTTGGACCGGCCCCTTTTGTCACCTGAACCGGCACAGGATGACTCCCAGGCTGACTTCGAGGTCAGCAAGTCTAATCCATGTGTGGCTGTCACCATACCACGTCGATCTGGGGCAGCAATGTCATCTGCTGCCCCATGTAGCCAGGGTGGGGAGGCTGCAGGGGCAGCTGCAGCTCAATCCACCCCAGCTCTGCGTCTCCCAGCCGGGACAGTTTTGGTCCAGGTCCATCACACCGATGTTGGCCCTGCCGACATCACCCTGCAGCCAATGCCTGCACCAAGACCTATGGTCAATGTGCCTTTACAGGCTTCTAGTACCCAGTCCACCTGCGCTTCTGCCCCTACTGACCAGAGCGGCGTAAGCCACTCAGGATCCACACCACCTTCCAAGAAGAAGAAGAAGGGTGCTCTTGCGCTACAGGTTGAGACCCCAGACAAGGCTACACACTCCGGCACGTCAAGGAAGCCTAGCTTCAATGACGCCGAACTTGATGCATTTGTGGCCTATGTGTCGGCACGTAGCCATGAAATGTTGGTGACTGTAGGCTGTAAGACTACGACTGCTCAATGTAGGGCCCACTGGCAGACCATCACGGACCACATTAGTGCCCTTGGATTTGTGAGGCGCACAGCTGATGATTGCCACAAGCAGTGGAATGACCTTAAACGCAGAGCAAAGTCAAGCTGGCTTCCAATCATGCCTCTACTCTGGTGACTGGCGGTGGGTCTCCACCAGAGGACGACCAACTCACTGAACATGAGTCTGTTGCTGGAACCTTCGTCACAGAGCAACAGATCCAAGGCATGGGAGACCTACCAGATTATGAGGCATTGTCCGGTGAGTGCCCATACAAGTATGTGTAATCCATGTGTATGTTTCTTGGGTGATGTGTAATGATTGAGTGCCAGGTGAGGGTGTGTACTCCTGAGTGGTATGGGTCACCCATGTGCTTCCTCCAAACCATTCACCGGCCTTGGGTTTGGGTATGACAGTATCCCTTCTGACCCCAGTAGCCAATTAGCGCCACATTACTGCAGTTGCTCTTGAACTGTCATCCTGCAACAACTTTGTTATGATTTTTCAGTGTTCATTCAGCCTGATTGTTTCAATCCTCCCATTTTTGCAACGCATTTTTCTGCCCTAATGCCACATATGTGACATGCTTCTGTCATAGATTACAACCCACATGGGCCCACATTTATTAACTTGTTATGGGAATGATTTGACCATTCAGGCTGATTGAGTAAGGACCTGCTCACATTAATTTTTGGGGCCTGTTTGAATGTGGAACATAATTGTTGTTTCCTGTCATGTTGAAGTGACCAACAATTGATGTATCCATCTGCCTGCCATTACTGTATTATTGCACACTGGATGTGTTGCAGTGTGTGGCACATGCGTATTTTGTCACACTATTTTGCATTTTTCATCTCATCATGTCCATCTCACATGGATGGGTGACAGTACTCATTCAATGACATATGGCTGTAATTGTCAAATGTACCATGGCTATGCTACGTGCCATCTGTGTGCTGGCATGTGTCATGTATGTGGATTGCCCATGCCACTCACAGGCTAATCTATGATGCCAGTGCTAGCCAGCATGCAGCACATGTGTTGATTTTCCATCTTGGAGTCCTCAGTGTCTGGTTTTTGCCTCCCCTTCCAACTCATTGACAGTGCATGCATGCCAGGGTTATAGTCGTGTGGCACTTGTGTTATTTATGTACTGGATCTCTGCCTTGACAGGCCTATGTGTGTGCTATGGTGCTCATGCCTGTTTCCATGTGTTGCCTTTCATGTTTTTGCAGGTGATGACGCACTTGATTCTGTTGAGGTGGAGGAGATGGTGCAGACCCAGGAGGAATCTCAGCCACGACCGGGCACCAGTGGAGGACGTGGTGTGGTGGTTGGTGAAAACTCTACCCTCCTGCAGACCATAGTGACCACGGGTGTCTCCGGGTGCACCTCCCCAGACCTCTATGGTTCAGGTGCTGAATCGGACAGTGGGACTTATGTGCTGTCGCAGGTGAGTGTTTCTGGCAGGGATGCTGTTCTGTCCAACCCACCTGCACCGGGGGTAGGCCCCTATATGGGGATGTCAGTGTTGGTAACTCCGTCTTTGGCGGTTACGGATGCAGGGTCACACTCCACAACATCTGATCCTGTTCCTGGGCCAGCAGATCAGAGGGGGAATGCAGTCCTGCAGCCTCAGGCAGTGCCAGCACAGCAAGGTGCAGATCGCCTTGCCCCAAACAGGTGTGGTGCCCACCGACGCGGTGGCCGTACGCCACCAGGCAATACTGTATGTACAGTATAGCAGCAAAACAGGGAGCATTGGTTGAAATGATGGCTCAGGCAATGGAGAGGGTGGCCACTTCCGTTCTCCCCCCTGAAAGGCAGATGGAGCAACAACAGCAGGCAACAGACTCCATTTGCCAATCACACAGGGAAGACATGTTGGCGTCCAACAGGGACCGACGGGCGGCACTGGAGACTCTGCGCGAAGCCATATCTGTAGAGTCACAGGACCACAGGGAAGCCCTGAGTTTAGAACTCCATTTCCTCAGGGAGACTCTGGGTGAACTTGAGGCTTCCCGAAATTTTAGGTCAGAACAGCAGCTGGAGCAGCTCACATGTTCGCTCTGAGCTGAGCTGCAGGCAACTTGTGAGGAGATCTGGGCATCATGCGAGGCCATGCGTGCAGAAATGCAGGCTACCCGTGAGGTGCTGCATGGGGATCTCCGTACTATCATCCTCCAGGACCAGAACGTCCACATCCGCATGCTTGCTTCCATGGAGGACCATACCAGGGCTTTGTGTGGGCTGCCTCCCATAGCACCGCCACCTCCTGATGTAGCAGCAGAGGGTGAAGAGAGAGACAGGAGTTCTCCCACATTGGTGTAGCCGTGCAGGCCATGAGCCCATGGAGGTATTTTTTTTCACAAGATCCATGCAGGTGGGTGTTGGGGTGCACCCTGTCCTCGAACCTCCTGGGTGGCCTCCCCCCCTGGTCCACACATGGACATTTTTTCTTTTTTTTTTCTTTTTACAGTGTGTTGCCTTGTGTGGCTCCCGTGGGCATCCACTGTGCATTCCAGCTGGGCACATGCAGGCTTGTCCTGTCTTTGGGTTAGATGCTTGGGTTCATGACACACACACTCCTCCTGCTTCCCCTTTCCATGGGCTTGCAAAGGGTGTGACCAAGTGACAGTGACTTACACAGTGAAGTTGGGCTGCCATGAGCTTTGTGGGCAGTCTGTAGTCAAAACTGTGTGGACATCCCTAATGGGGATTGTTGTTGTATTGAACACTGCATGGTGTATTCATATGTGCTTGTGCATCCATGTCTTCCTCCTTATTCACAGGTACCTTCTTCATGTCTTCACAAGGCCGTCTCCTTTGCAGATGCAGTTCATGTTGTATGCAGTACATTGACACATTTGCCTGACAGCAACACTCTGCAGTTGGAAGGGGTCGATGTGCTGGCTTATTCAGGTTGTAAGACTTGCACTACTTTGATTTTGTACTTTCAAATTTTGCCACTGTTTCATCCTGTGTTGCTGTATTGTGTTGCTGGTAAGTATTTGTTCATGTGTGCTGTTTGTTATTGATTACTGGGAGCATATTGTCTGTGGCCTGTTTCCATTTGGGACAGTGCACTTTGCAACACTTGTCATGTGTTGTGCATTCATTTGGTTGTTTTCACATTGCATGACATGCCATGGTGTATTGGGTAGCTGAGATGGGGAGGGGTTTGGTGAGATGGCACTATTTTCATGTTGTATTTTGCAAGGGCGTAGTCATTCATGCAGCATAAATGTGTGTCTTTTTGTGACACAGCATTGGTTGTCTTTCAGTAGGTAGGGATGCACACAATGTAACACTTCCAGGTGACCAATCTCAATCTAGTTTGGTTGTGACAGTTGACTGTCCCTTATGTCATCATCATTGATTGTCAGCTGGTATGTGCCAGGGCTGTGTGCACTCCACAGGGGTGTGATTTTAGGTGAAGTAATTAGCCACCAGCTGTGTACGGGCTGCCTCACCACGTGCCCTTTCCCCTCCCATGCGCAGCGGCCGTGCATGTGGTTGGGGATGTGGGGGCACCACCATGTCCACCGGCAGGCCCCGGCGGGTTGCAACGTTGTGCAGGACACATGCTGTCACTATGATCCTGCACACTACTGGGGGCGTGTATAGCAGCTGCCCACCAGAGCGGTCAAGGGAGCGAAAGCATGACTTGAGCACTCCGAATGTGCGCTTCACTATGCCCTGGGTTGCAATATGCGCTGTGTTGTATCTTACCTCAGGTGGTGTGGTGGGGTTCCGAATTGGCGTCATCGTGTGGGTGCTCAGAGGGTAGGCACTGTCCCCTGGGGAGGTGATGATGGGTATCATTAGTGAGGTTGTGACATTACTCAGTATCTGACATGCATGCATGTGCAGAGGCATTTATACTCACCAAGCAGCCATGTATCGCCATGCCGCCCAGCTTCTAGGTCCTGGTTTAGGGGTGACATTCTGTAAATGAAACTGTCATGGGTGGACCCTGGATAGTTAGCATATATTGAGGTGATGATTCCCTTGGCATCACATACTACCTGCACGTTGATGGAATGCCAGTGCTTGCAGTTTCTATAGATGTGCTCAGTTGCCCTGGGAGGACGTAGAGCCACATGGGTGCCATCAATGGCACCTAGCACTTTGGGGAAGTGTGCCACTGCGTAAAAGTCCTGGACGGCAGCCTGCCTTTCTGCAGTTGTTCTGGACATGTATATGTGCCTGCGGACTGAAGAGCGTGCAGTCATGATGGCCAACACCTGGTGTAGGCAGCGTGACTGCGTGGTCTGTGACACCCCCCCCCCACTATGGCACTTGTCCGCTGAAATGAACCAGTGGCCAAGAAGTGCAGTACATTGAGAACCTTTTCCAAGGGGCTCAGTGCTTGGGAGCACAGGGTGGGTGATGTGAGGTCACCCTCCCACTCACTTACCAGGTCCAGAATTATGTGTGGTGGGAACCTGTACCTCCCATACACCTGGTCATCAGGCATCCCAAAAAGGCTGGTCCTGGGTGTACAAATTCTGGGCCTGGCTATCCTCCTCCTCCTGCGGTGTCCCACGACCACTGCTGCGAGGAATGGTATATTCATCATAGCGTCTGAGGTTGTTTGTTGTTTGTGTGCACTTTTATGCTGCGCGGGGCCGCGTACGCCTGCTTCCTGCTGGCGCACGTGTTTCCGGATTAGCATGTCTTTTTTGGCATACGCGTTTCCCCTGTTCGATTCCATGAATACGTGTTGTAGGCGCGCGTGTGGGCGTTCTGCGCATTTACCTCCTGTACTTCCCCCGTAACGCCCACATTTTCACGCGTTGTTCCCCATTCCGCGTGTTATGCCCCGTGTTCTGCCCACTTTTGTTGTGTGTGCCGCAATATGTGCGCTTTCGCTGTGACCATAGCGCACGCCATTTGATGACGTGTGCGCCCTCGTGTGCCACGTACGATTTTAGCACACATCCCAGGATTTACACGTGCACGGACTTCCATGAATCGATGTGCACGGCTTTCGCGCACTTGTGCTGTGATTTTCGCGTTTGCGCTGCGATTCGCACGCTTTCGTTCGCTTGCACTGCGATTGTCGGCGCACATTAATTCCATGAATCGGCCTGCTAATGTTTTCTTTTATATGGTCCTCCACACGTTTTTTTAAAACAATGACATTTTTCATTAACAGATCCATTTTTAGCTGCATTCGCTGCAGAGAATGTTCTAACATCTCTGTTGTTATATTATTTCTAATGTCTGTATGGTCTGTTAAACAAAAATGTGTTAAGTGCACATAAAGTAATGGTTATTAATTGGCTTTTATAGAGAAGTATAGTGTCTACCATTAGTATCACTGTCTTCACTAATTTCCTCCCGAGGAACATTTTATTCCAGCCATTCCAGCGTACTAGATATTTCTGTGTAAAAAAAAAAAAAATATTAGTTTTAGTGTACGTAATACAGAACGATTATAAATACATACAATAAATGTAGTGTACTCACTAGTTTCTTGCTAGGTTTTGCTGTTAGTGCTGCATAGGTGTCCTGTTGATTTTTGATGTGCAATTTCTGTAAGGTCATTCTGTTGGAGGCATATTTATTGTGTTTTGGTTTATTCCACTATGTTGCATATGCTATGTTGTTGGACTGTTGGTGTCTTACATACACAGTTTCACATTATTGAATGTAATTTATTTATGTGCTGCTTTTTTAACATGTTTAGTGTTTTTTTTGGTTGATATAACAATGTGAGCTACCCCCTGTGTTTTTGGATAGTGTTGATGTTGTCCGAGTCCATTTGCGAACAGGCGCATGGTCCGCAGATATCAGACCCACTAGCGCAGGTAGTGGGTTCAGTATGTTCTATGTTATATGTATATAAACTAAGGGCATCCTAGTAAACATTTATCAAATTTACATTATCTATATATCTATATTCAGTGAAAAAAACTTTGTTACAGGAACGTTATGGTTAAGTTGCGCTACTAAAAACCTATGAAATTCAGTAAAAAAAACTTTGTTAAAGGGACATTATGGTTAAGTTGTGCTACTAAAAACCTATGAAATTCTGTGAAAAAAACTTTGTTACAAGTATGTTAGGGTTCCAAGTAAAACTGAAAAACCCCTGAAATTCGCCAGTTATGGTAAGCTAAGCAACCATAACTTGCGCCACCACCATGCACTGCTAAGACTAACACCCAGGACATCAAAGATGACATCACAAATGTCATTGATGACATCACTGATGACATCACATGTCTGGCTCCCTCTTTTTTCCTTTACTGATATATCTAGGCCAGTAACAGTCAGGAACTAAAAATTCAAAAAGTACTATATTTGTAGACTTATACTTCGAATATGTTCTTACAGTAATTCACTTGGGGTTCACTCACAGCATATGAAACATATACATAAGGGAAAATACAGACTTGGAAGACAGCAATGCTTTCTATGTATGAAGATGATCAGTAAGGTTATCAAAACGTTCTTATAGTTCTTTGTTTTTTTATTACTGCACTTTCCCTGGATATGCTCATATTTGTATACATTATAATCACACTACTTTCCTTAGGGTCCAGTCACATTATGTGATAGTTATACATAGGTAAGTAGTAGCTTTCAAACAGAGCAATCATTTCTGTGCATGAAGATAATCAGTTAGATTATGAAGATTGTCTGGTAATACTGCTGTTTTATTGTTTATTTTATTTTCCTGTATATGCTCATATTTGTATGTGTTGTTGTCTGTGTTTTGTATGCAATAATGCAATTATGTAGTAAGTGGGTTTTATTAGCTACTTATTAAATGTTTCACAGTAGGCAAAACTGTAATAAGAAAGCATTTATCATTTTACTATTCAACATGGCAAGATTATTAATATTGCACATTCATCATGTATGCTGCACACAATGCCTATGTTTCTACATGAGTAGCTTAGTATACGGGAAAGAACTTCATAATAGAATGCTATTTGTATCAATGCATTGCTTAATGCACTACGTACCTCATGATATTTATTCCAATGATCCTTGACATTTTTTTTATCAAGGTTACAATATGAATTCCTTGTACAGACTTTTCATGAAAAGGAAATGCACATGTGATGTCATCAGTGATCTTTGTGATGTCATCTTTGATGTCCTGGGTGTTAGTCTTAGCAGTGCATGCTGGTGGCGTGAGTTATGGTTGCTTAGCTTACCACAACTAGCGAATTTCAGGGGGTTTTCGGTTTTACTTGGAACCATAATGTCCCTGTAACAAAGTTTTTTTCACAGAAACATAGGTTTTTAGTAGCGCAACTTAACCATAACGTCCCTTTAACAAAGTTTTTTTACTGAATATATATATATAAAAATGGTCATTTGTGCAAAGGTCAATTCAGAACCCTGAAATTCCATCAATTCGGGCATTCGGACAATTGTGTTTGAATAATTTGGGTAATACCATATGAGATGCTTTCTGATAGAGAACTCTCGTAGACAATGCACCGTCTTTTGAGAAGTTGCAGATTTACTACCCTAAGAAACGTTCATTGTTCCTGTTTTCACGGTTTCCACTGGGGTTGGTGGTTTATCTCCTTATCCATATTGTAGTCCTCACATTGCCATCTTAATGGTGAAAGGCTCAGTCAGCACCACCAGCATTTAAATAACCGTTACCTTCAAATTACAGCCAATGCAGAACCGCTAACACTGGCTTCCGTGCATCTATGTTCTCACATAGTCCAGACTAAATATTAACCTGCAGCTTTGTCTGTGTTTGTTTTGATGCAGATCGACACCATCCATGCCCCAAAGCTGATTGAGCAGCTGTCACGTCTGATGGCCTCCGCCAGAGCATGCCGCCAGATCCCGAAAGGACTTAGGCACCATTCCTGCACCATGGTCGGACCTTTCGCTGTGATTTATGGTGGGGAAACATTATCCAAGGGGAGAGACACAATCTGCAATGATTTGTACATCTATGATACAAGTGAGAAATATATTTATGTAAGATCCACATGTAAAATAGCCAGGAATGTCAACAATGGAACATAGAATAGGGAGGTATGCATAATACGAAAAGTCACATGAATGTTATGCTCAAAAGGGGTTCACAGCAGAGGAGTAGCCGGGATTGTCTAGCAAATAGGGCCTGAAGCTAATGTAGTTGGGCCCACTGTACTGACATAAATATCTGTAAATGCCCACACAGCTCTGCTGAGTGGGCATTTACAGATTTTGGGTGGGCCTTGCCCCTCAGGCCCTACCCTGCCTACGCCTCTGGTTCACAGCAAAAGAGGGTTTCAAGATTAACAAACATATGACGGGTTAATGAAAGAAAGTGTAAAACCAGGACAGAAAATGGAATCTGAATTGAGATTTTCAAAGGGTGAAAGGAGAACTAATGCATTATCGAGAGAAGGACAGAACTCCGGACAGAAATAGAGATGAGGTTTTTTTTGGTCTAATTGAGGAATTCTGAGATGGCGTACCAGAGTAAGGCAGCCAGTAAAGTTTGAAGAGTAAACTCCAGCCTTTGATTAGTTGAATGTTGAGACACTCCGAAAATAACAGTTGTATCAAAGACTGCGATCTACTGACGTGGGTATGAACCTTTGAACCTTTTTTTTATGCAGGTGGTGAATTTGTGCTCCCTCGTGACTGCATTACAGGACATCATTTCATTCATAGGTTGCCAGTGCTGTGTCTGTTGTGACTATATTGTGTTGCCCACGTTCTTCCCAGACCATTACACAGCTGACATTTTTTTGGACCTTCTGTAGTCTGAAGTGTGTTTTCTGAAAAACTGAAGTACATGTTTCTCTACTCACGTTTGGACTCTTACAGAGCAGACATTACAAATGGCTTTTTCGGAAAGATGAAGTGAAGCCATTGGCATGGCAATATTGGTTTGTGGTTGGATGCGCTGATGACAGCTTCTGACTGTGCATCTGTTTTATTTTTGGAAATTGTGAAGCGTAACTCTATCTTTGGTAAGATATAGAGTACTGTGGAAGAAGCTGGGTTTACGGTGGACAAATCTACATATAGGTAGTAGATCAGAACATTTCAGGGGCATCTGATTGGGGGAGGGGTGTCTATTCAGTGATTATTTTTACCCGAGAAAGGGAAGGGGGTGTTTTTAGGGAATGGGTCTAACACATTGGGTCTCATTACGAGCATGGAGGTAATGAAAATAGGAAGGCGGAATGGTATTACCGGCATCGCTAACGGGTCCGGGCCATTACCACCCCGAAAACCCGCCAATACCGCCACCGCCCATACCGTGCCCCTTCATACCGGCATGCGCGTGTACATGCGCCCCTTCGCGGAGGAAATACCGGGATGCCGGTAATATGAGGACATCACCAGTTATACGGGCATGCACTTACCGGCATTCCGAAGGCAGTAATTAGGGCCTGCACGACGGCGGCTATACAGGCATCGTGGACCACCCGTAAATAGAAACCTGCAATGAAGGCAACTGCCACAGGTGCACACAATCACCACAGGTGGAGTCAATGGAGCCTGTCCCTGTATAACAGGAGCACACCCACACACCACACCCCTTCCCACACCAAAATGATACCACTTGCTGTTGCAATCATGGGGCTGGAGGACATGCCTGTACTGCTACAACTACAGAAACAACAGCAGCAACAACAACAACCACAGCCACCGTAACAGGCAGCACAGAAGAGACACAGGAGGAGAAGGAGGGTGAGACAGGCCCAGCAATTACCACCAGTGCAGCCAGTAGTACCGCGTAGGCAGCCACCAATCCCTTGCATCAGTCCCAGTCCATTCAACCTAACCCCTGAGCAGATCCACACCCTGTACCGGTTGGACCGGGACACCATCACCCCCATTGTGGACATGATACATGACGACATCGTCAGCCTCATTGAAATACGCACTGCCACCCTCCCCCCCCCGCTACTAAAGATGGTGTCTGTGCTCCACTTCCTGGCCACAGGCACCTACCAGCACACAGTGGGCCAGCTGCATGGTATATCACAACCACTCTTTTCACGCATGTTGAGCCAAGTGCTGGAAGCCCTCTTGAAGCACGCTAGCACCCACATATCGCTACCACGGACTGCCCAGGAGCTTGCAGACACTAAAGTAGGCTTCCATGCACTGGCAGGCATGCCTAATTGCGTCGGTGCCCTCGACTGCACCCATGTCGAATTGGTAGTCCCTCATGCCATAGAGGCGGTGTACCGCAATCGCAAGCAATACCACTTCATCAATGTGCAGATGGTATGTGACTCCAGCAAGATCATCACACATTGTTGTGCCCGATATCCCGGATCGACACATGATGCCATGGTGCTGCGTAACTCCACGCTACCCTGTCACATCGACTGACATGCTGGACGACGTGCCTGGCAGCTTGGTGAGTTGCCTGACTTGCTCATGGCAGTGCATCAGGGTTGTGATGTGGGGGGATGCATACTCCACCAGGGTGGGAATGGGGGGGGATGCATACTCCACCTGAGTGGGAATGGGCAGTGAGTGGACAATGCACTTAGAGCTAAACACTTCTGACCTGAACCTCCCAACCCGAACATGACACATCAATGCCACACATTAGACCAATGCCGTACCTCAATGACAACATGCAAGACGCACAACCAGACCACCATGGGTATGTCAAGTGATGCATGACTGAACATAATTACAACTGTGCCAATGTCGCTAGTGTGATTAGGCACAGAGTGGCATACACTGTAATTATGGGAGGCAAGATATCGTTCTGCATCCACAGTACATCTGCATCAGCATGCAAGTGAAGACCCTGCATTATCTGTACAACGCTATCCAGACTAGCAGACCATATTGCAGTACACAATGCATCCAATTAATCTGTGTGCATATGTACATGGACATGTGCATGTCAACACCAAATAGCTGCGGCCATGGCAGTGAATCCTAAAGGTGGCAGCTCAGAATGACTCACACAGACCGCTTTGTACTCCCATGCAGGTGGAGGAGGCTATCTCTTGAAGCCGTGGCTACTTACCCCTGTGCGGAACCCGCGGAACAGGCACGAAGAGGAGTACAATTGGGTTCATACCCGTACTCGTGTTGTGATTGAGCAGACCTTTGGCCTGTTGAAGGCGCGGTCCCGCTCCCTAAGCATGTCTGGTGGAGCACTCCTTTATTGGCCTCAGAAGGTGGCAAAGATCACCATGGCCTGTGTCATGCTGCACAACATGTGCATCCGGAGAAATGTACCACTGCCACCTGACATTGACATGCATGCACCGGGTGAGGATGATGAGGATGATGATGGAGGAGAAGCAGCACCCCTGCCAGTACGTGATGCACAAGATGGCCGTGCTGTACGCCAATCACTGATTGACGAATACTTCTGAACCACAGGGACGTTGATGGATATGTGTCATTGCTACACTGAGCACTGGGTTCATGTGGACATGCACACAGGGTATGTGGGGAGTTGGGCACTGTGCACTGTCTTGAATTAAATGAATACACACAAAATGAACAATGTCCAGGCATTAAATGATTTTTCACACAACAGGTGTATTAATGAAAACTACAGAAAAGTGCCTCCCCCCTCCCCCACTCAAACGCCCTTCTCCCTCTCCACCAACACACCCAAACTCCCCATACCCACAATGAACTCCCCATACCCCCAATGAACTCCCCATACCCTCAATGAACTCCCCCTTACCCTCAATGAACTCCCCCTTGCCCCCTAATGAACTCTCCATACCCCCAATGAACTCCCCCTTACCCCCCTATCCACAACCAACACCACCTCCCCCCACTCCCACTGTTATCCCACACTATTTGTGGGCTTTCTTTGTGTCCGGGGGCAGCATTTTGGACTGCCTTGCGCTCCACCTTGTCAGTCGCACAGGGCTGGAGGGTGCGGAGGGTGGGGTGTGGAGGATGAGGTGGATGCCGTAGGGATTGGCACGCTGGCGCAGGTTGTTGTTGCTGCATGTGTTGCAGTATGCCGGTCAGGACCTGCGTGACCGCCCCCAAACTGTCACAAATCATTATAGCACAGGCATTGATTGCGGCAGTGTTTCCAGCAATGGCCTGATGGATCTCCCGCCTTGTCTCCTCCCCGTCAGCCACATATTGGCACACAATGTCAATCATGGTGTACTGCCTGGCCTCCACCCTTGACAGCCGTGCCTCCTAGTCAGTGGGAGCAGCAGAGGTTGAGGGTGCTGCGGCAGGGCGTGTCATTGCAGGGCTGGCCTCTGGGTTGGTATTGAGTTCGGGGCTGTGCAGCTGAACTGCAGAATCCATTATGGGGCTGGAGAGTGAGGCCTGAGTGGCGTGTTGGGGAGTTGACGGGGGCTTGGGGTGTGTGGACATGCCACATGAATTGTACCTTCTTGGTCAACGTCACTGAGTGGGGCTGTGGCTGCTGCCTCACCCACTGAACTTGTTGCAGCGGAATGGGTGCCACTGGCCTCCTCTTCCACTGTTGTTGGCAGCTCTGTGGTTGCAGTCTCATCCGCTGCTGTGGGGCCCTCATGTGCCGCCGGCATGGCCTGTGCACTTGCCCTGGCTTGTACTGTGGGCCGCGATGCTGCCCCGGAGGTGGTTTTGCCAGTGCCAGGTGGTTTGGCCCGGGACGTGAATGGCCTTGTGGCTGGGTCCTGACTGCCATCTTCTCCATCGGTGCCAGGGGGGGAAGAAGAGATGCAGGGCATCAGTAATGGTGTTACATGCAAGATGCATGAGATGGTGCTGTGGAGTTTTTCATTTCTCAGGCATTGATAACTTACAGGTGTGTCACACAGGGTAGTTTGAAGGGGGGGGGCATATTGGCATTAGCCGTGAAGTCTCAATTCGGCAATGATGCATGCAAGGTGGTATGCCTTTGTATTGGGGTTTGTGTGATGTATGGCATGGGAATTGTCCCTGTGTGTTGGGTGTATGTTGTTAATGGATTGGCACTCAGCATGCATTTCAGTGTGGCGGGGTTTGGGCCTCCATCTGGACATGGATATGTTAATGTGCGTATGATGGGCCATACATTACCTTGCCTAGGCTCTATTCCACATCACTTGTGCTACGTCATGGTTTGCCCTACTGTGGTTTGAAGGGTCACTCACCTCCATCTCCAGATGTTGCGGCACCGGTCTCCATCTCCCCGAAGCCTCTATCGATTCCATCTGGATGTTTGTGCTGCACGTTTCCTCCCAGCGCATGAGTTTGACCGGGGAGTGGGCAACCCCGCCGGTGGCCATGGCCTCCCAACGATTGCTGGCCAGGATGTTCCGGACCCTGAGGCAGAGGTCGTCCCATCTTTTTTTGCAGTCTTTGTGCGTGGGGTGGTGCCAACTGCAGACACCTTGCATGCTACCTCCTCCCATATCTCCTTCTTCCTCTGCTGCACCTCCCTTTTGAAGTTATGGGTGAAGACCTCATCGGCATGGGCAGCAAGGGTATCTGCCAACATATTCAATTCCTCATCTGAGAAGCGCTTCTTGCGCAGGCGGGGGTTGGTTTTTCGGGTAGCCTTGGACATGTTCTATTCAATGGCCCTGATCTCTCCTATGCAGCACTGGTGGATTGGGAGGATTGCAATGGATTGTGTTTTTAAAGATGGCCGCCGGCGCATTTCCCGTTCCGATGCGATGACGTTATTTCCGGGTCCGGTATTACGGACACAGTATTTACATGATGTTATTACCGGGTCGGTATTAAGGGGTGCCTCCTAGGCGGAGGCGGTATCGGCGGGTCCCGTGATGCCGCTGTCGGGGGGGTTGGAGGGCCTTTAGCGGCATGGCGGTATGGCAATTCTTGGCATGGGGGTTTACGCGTGCTCGCGCACTGGTAATCAGCCGCTATTAGCGGAGTCAAACCAGCACAAACCCGCTACTTCCTCCATGCCGGTAATGGGCCCGTTTTAAGTGGGATTCTCGTGATGGGGCCCATAGATTTTCATTCTTTCATTTTGTAGTTTTTAAGTTAGCTGTTTATCCATGTAGGGATGTTTCATCCTATGGCGACAGATGGCCAGAACCTGTTGCTTTAAGAGTATATAAAGCCATGTTTTTTAGGATATTCAGTGAGCATGTCCAATGGAAAATGCAAAGGTTTTTGGACTCTGAGTGCATAGCTTGAGGAGGAATTTCCTTGGGACTTTTCTGTCTTGCGCCTGGGAATTTCGAGTCTGGATAGTGCCTGGTTTAGCCAGAATCGACTGATATAAGGTGTTTGCTGTTAGAATGTAAGGTCTTCTTGCAGGTGAAGGCCTTAAATATAATGCAGCATGTTATGAAGAGAATGCTGACTCAGAGTGGTAGCTAATGTACAGTGACCTACACAAGGGACATTTGGTCCAATTTGATAGAGGCTGCCATGAGGTAAGCAGAAACGTGCACGACGGTTTCATTGGGAATAAAAGGAGTCTGGACATCATATCAAATGTGTTTTTTGACTTTGTTTCTTAGATGTCCACGTGGATGTTGGCCTGAAAGCTGGTCGCAGTAAAATAGGGTCTCATTTTCTTCAGTAGTTAGTAATATGCAGTCTTGCTTTTTAATCTTGGACTTCAAAGTGAGTTGTGTGCCTGTGTGCAAGCCAAGTTATATGGAATGCTGGCAATCTGAATGTAGCCTGACTAGCCTGCTCTCTACGGCCTTTCAGCCTTTTCTGGGCACATTTCCATGTTCTGAGACGAAATAACCTCAGATTTGTAATAAGCTCATTGCATGGCTTGATAATTTACCAAACTGGACTCAAATTATAGGCTTTGAAAGTATATTTGAGATCTACTGCTCTGGTCAGCTCAGGCCCCAACGATTTTATGACATCGGGTAGATTCAATGGACAAGGCCCTGGGTGTACTTTGCTGTCCGACAATCACATTCTTTGTAGCCTATTTTTGGGTGGAGGAGTCAATGGGTAAAGTGACAAAGAAAGATGGAACAGGGAGATCCAAAAATGTCAGCACACATTTGAGGGGGCTCTATGAACAGCCATATTGATTTGATTTATTGGATATTTGTACAACAAATGGTCTTTCAAGGTGCCATATTTGAACCCGACACAATCAGTGGTTGATCTTGCAACAGGCCAAATTCTTAGCTTGAACAGACACGTTGCCAGCAGAGGGCAACCTATAAATAAATATACACTAAAGAGAAGCTGGAACCTCTTTAAACTATTAACTTCTACAAAAGAGCACCATCCCCAGAAAAAGAAAAATAACCCCTCAGGGTCAGCCAACCCAAGCAGGGCATAGGTGGACACAAGTAAAAGCTGTACATATGATTTATGTAAACAAAACTGACGTACAATTCAGATGGAGGACTGGAATTAAAACAAGAAAAAGAAATAAGGAAATATACAATGTGTTCTAAATCTTTTGGAGATTCCCAAAGTTAAACTCATATTAAAAAATGTGCAAACGTAATCAATGGAGACTTCATACTGCTAAAACTAAAACACAATGAAACATGGCCACTGAGAAAAAGGGGAGGAAAAGAAACAACCTAGAAACAGAGGGCCATTATTAAAACATCATAAATAAATAAATACAACACAATAAATTCAACTACAAACACACAATAGGTTAAAAAACATAAATGTTACTATATACAGAGCATTGAATAGAGCAGGACCCTGGTTACAAAAGTCACACACCTCCCTCTGCGCCAGACAGGTCTGACCCTGCCGGGCACATCAGCCCCGGTAGGCAGTCGTCACAGAGGCACCTTTAGCAACGGTGCCGGTGCTTCCGTATCCCCAATCCCATGGTGTTCTATGAGGCTCCATGGGAATGGGGACTTACAAAATCCGGCACCGGGAAGTCAGGCGCTGGATTCGGTGTTACAGGGTTGACTGCAACCCACCGGTGGCACCAGTGGGTTACTGCCAACCTCGAAATGAGGCCCAATGTCTCTAGAGCTCTGGTTCTCTCCAGGCTGGACTACTGCAACAGCCTCTTCCTCAATCTGCCTTTTTCCTCCCTCTACCCTCTCACTAATCCAGAACAGGACTGCAAGACCTATCCTTGGCCTCAAGCCCAGGGTCTGCATCTCTCCAGCCCTAAAATCTCTCCACTGGCTCCCGGTAGCTGCAAGGATCAAATTCAAGACCCTCTGCATCATCCACAAGGCTTTCTGGGGCCTGGGGCCGCGCAACAACCAACAGTCTCACCCTAAACACCTCCTTGCTGGAGCCCTTCAGTCCTCTAGCTCTAACTCTCTGCAGGTTAGACGTTTCTCCAAGCAGAGAGTTAGGGGTAGATCTCTTTCTTCGACCGGAGCCTCTCTCTAGAATGGCCTCCCTGGATCTCCTAAAGTTCTGGAAGCTTCTCAAGACTTTCCTTTTCTCCTCCTGCTGCCTTGCTAACTGCTCCCTACTGTTGTGACTGGCTGCCTGGTCCCTCTTGAGTCATACAGGAGCCAGGCCTCCCCTTGACCAGTCTACATCGGCACCCCCTTACCAGCTCTTGCTTCTGTAACCCTCCTTGACTGGGCTACATAGTCTGGTTCACCCCCCTCCTTTGCACTTGACCATTATCTCATCTCCCTGCTCACTAGCCCTTGGGCTCCCCCTGCACTTACCCAGGCACTTAACCTCTGGGATCCCCTTGCACTTATATGCACACTCATCATCCGGGCTCCCCATGCATTCACCCAGCCCCCGGGCCACCCTCCCTCCTACATTCCTCCCTCCCCTTACCTTCCACTTCCACTTCCCCCCAACCCAGCCCCCGGGCCCCATCCCACCTATTCTTCCTGTTGCTGCACTTGCACAATCCGAATGTCACAAGGCCTAGTAGGACAGTTTATTGGTGTTTATCCTGCTCTGTTTCCCCCTCCCCCATTGTCTTGTGGTGCCTAGAAACACTTTCTGCTGTATAGGCGACATACAAATGCTCAATAAATAAAACATAAGTAGGAATTTTCCCTAACAATGGACATGAAAAATGCATAAGAATGGAAATCATGATGAGACTGCTAAAAATAACCCCAAAAAACGTTTTGTGAACTACACCCTACACGTTTGCCTGGCACAGAGCAATTGTTCAAGCCAGATGAGGAATACGGATCTAGCTGACAGTCAATAGGTAGCAAATAGGGACTATGCTAATTGAAGCAACTGAAGGAGACATTTCCTAAGGTTAAGAAGAAAGAAAATATTAAATAACAAACCCAGCTATCAGGAGGAAACAGTAGCACAAAGGACGGGGCAAGCCTAGAGAAAAAAAATAAAATAAACGGGATTGGTGGGTTTATTTTCCCAGATCTGTAACCTAGCATCCTCCAAACTGCAGATAATCTTGTATGAATGGCTCAGGTCACAAGAGGCTGACTTCACACATGTCTGGGAGACCACAGCAAACATGAAAGAACAATTCTGACATGGTGTACTGCAAGTGAAGAATGAGTGTCCCACTGAAATAAACTGATAAAAGTCTTGAATAGGAAGACTACATCTCTCCAGTTGGACCTTCACATAATCAGAGGTACAGTAACTGAGCATGCACTGCCAACATAGTCCAGAACATTGAGTTCAGAATTTTAAGGAAACTAAACATTGACTACAAAATCTGTAGGGATAGAAACTCAAACTAAGAGACACAGTTGCCGGATTTCACGGAGTCACAAGCAATACTTCTTAATATGGAAAAACTGAAACGACAGAACACAGTGCTAGATCAAAAATTTTTAAAAAAAGGATTGAAAAACTGAATAAACTCAATAACCAAGTATTAGGCAGAATTATATGCAGTACCCTTTGGGAACACCACACACATTTAAGACTACAAGTGGCAGTACAAATTCACCTTTGGTACAAGCCTGTAAAACACAGTAAAGTGGTAGCGATGGCTGAGCAGCTAGACTTCTCTCAAGAGTAAAGTGAGCAGATTCAAACAATGACTCAAGGTTTAAGAGTAAAAGAATATACATTTATTTCCACACCAGTTATTAAACATTTCACTATTAGCAAGCAGCTGAAAAATCAATATCCATACACTTCACCACACCCAATAGATTCTGGACAAGTTAGGCTCAAAATGAAGTGTGAGCAAAATGGCACTCCAGTAATAAAAAGGGGGGGAAAGACAAAGTTAGACAAAAGTTGAGCAGCACCAACAAGTAAGTAAGCAGGGCAATCTAGAAAAAAGAACTACAGTGAGGAAATCAAATCAAGAGGCCAAAGTCAATGGACCAAAGTCTTTGCAGAGGATCACACAGTTCAGGGTAGTTCGCGGTTAAGTCTTTGCCAAGAGTTCAGAACGAAGTTTGTTGGACGAAAAGTTACTTTAAACAATAGAGAAGGACAAGCCCTCGGATTGGCGAAAAATTTCACACACTTTCACCGCGGCTGGACGAAACGAACAACCGGGTTAGCAATGTACCTTTATAGCAGAAGAATGCTATAGCTGAGGCAGATGTTCCTGGCAGGTCCCGCAGGCTCACGGTTCCTGAAGCGACTGTCGGACTGACAAGAAGGAGGAAGACTGGAGGGTCTTGCACCGCCCAGGGAAGAAACCAGCAGCGGAGCAAAGCGACGAATAAAAGGTGCACTCCTTAAAACCAAGCAGGGTCTGTTCCTCCTGGCTGTCCAGTTCACTGTAACTGTGTACAGCCAATTCGACCAGAGGAGGGAGGCCTGGCTTGCAGTTTGGCGAATTGGGTGTTCCAGCTCAAGGGGAGAAGATTCCTTGCAGATCTTCCCCGTCGTCGAAGTTTGGAGATTCTGACCTGCTGCAGGGCTTCACCGGGCGGTTCAGTCGTGGTAGAGGTCCTCTTCTGTCAGCTTCTCTTCGGTTCTTTCGATCCAGTGGAGACTCTGCCTTCTCAGTCCCAGAGACCTGCTTTTTAGGCAGTTTTCCCCCATTCACACAGCCTGGCTGTCAATCACACAGCAGGGTGGCTGTCCCGCCGGGACAGTCACCACAGCCAATCATAACAGAGTGCGATATGGGTCTCCAAGGAGACCCTGTACAGGGAGTCTCAAACCCCACCCTCACATCCTGTCCCCCTCAGATATTCAGGCGCCTAAAGAGGGCTTCTGCGCAGAAGCCCGCCAAAGGTCGGCGAACAAAGGAATCAAACCTGGTTTGGCACGCAGAGTAAAACACAAGAAAGACTTTTACATAAAGAAATGGCGAATAAACCCAGCTGGAACCGTATAAAAGGAAATATGGTCCAGCGGGTTCAAGTTCGAGGCTACTAAAATGGCCTAAAACAATACCAAGGCTATTTTAAATAACCGCGGTAGAAAAAATAGGGTAGTTACCACTGCCACCAGCCAAATCTTAATGAAAAGGGAACGAAACAATGTTCCACGAGAAACAGACAAAAAGGGATAAATATTAACCCTTTCCAGAACTCTATGTAAGATAGTTTATACTGGGTCTGTGAGTTTAAAACGACTAATAAAGTCAATGGCAACTTTACATGTTCTGGGAGACAGTAGTCAGTCCCAAAAAATGGAGTCTGATTTGGGAAGTCTGAAAAAGACAACCCTATGTCGCTGCACTGAAGGTGCTTTGTAACACACAGTAAAAAGATGATGCCAATGGAGTAGGTGAGGCTCCACAGTCTATGAACACTAGAAATGTTAAACAAAACAGCAAAACACATGTAAGAGGCTCACACTCTTACCAGGTGAAAAAAAGAAATCCCAGAAGTCCAGCAAAGCTGCTGAGTGACTCCGTAGGTAAGGGAAATTAGCCATTCTGGAGAATTCTTCCTAACACTCTCCCCCCCGCCCCTCCACACGCTAAGGGACAGGAGGATTTAATCCACTCCTGGATGAATCGCCTCACTCTAGTCGGTTAAAAACATCTTAGAGAGAGCATCAGCATTTTGGTGGTGACATCCTGCTCTGTGCTCAATGATGAAATCAAACCCTTGCAGGCAGATTGACCATCTTGGAAGTTTTGGGTTCTCCCCTTTCACTTGCATTAACCATCTCAAGGGTTGGTGGTCAGTTTGAATTACAAAAGTAGATCCATACAAGTGTGGTCTAAACCTCTTCAATGACCACACAATGGCAAAGCATTCACGCTCTATGGTTGCCCACCTTGTTTCTGGATCCTTCAGTTTTCTACTGATGAAGCAAATAGGGTGCTCCCTACCTTTCTCATCCAGTTGAGTAAGGACTGCACCTATACCTGTATTGGATGCATCTGTCTGCACAATGAAGGGTTGGTGATAATCAGGATCTCTTAGGACTGGAACTTGACAAAGGGCTTTCTTCAGGCTTTCAAAGGCTTGAGTGCACTCCTCATTCCATCTAACCTTTTTAGGGAATTTGGGAGAGGAGATTACATTCAAGGGAGAAACTTTGGTCTTATAGTTCTCTATGAAATTCCTGTAGTACCCAGTGAGACCTAGGAAGGCTCTCACTTGGGTTTGAGTAGTAGGGGTGGCCCAGTTTTGTACAGCTTGTACTTTGCTAGGCAATGGCCTTATTTCACCTCCTCCTACCCCATGACTAAGGTAGACCACTTTGCTCTGACCAATTTGACATTTGCTTGCCTTTATGGTCAGATGGGCCTGCTCAAGAGCCTGCAAAACATATCCTAAGTGATCAACATGTTCTTTCCAAGTAGGGCTGAACACTGCAATGTCATCCAAGTATGCCATGCAGAAGTCCTTCATCCCGTTTAGAACTTAATTGACCATCCTTTGAAATGTAGCAGGTGCATTCTTTAATCCAAAAGGCATGACCTTAAACTGGTAGAGGCCTGCTGGGGTTGAGAATGCAGTTTTCTCCTTGGCATGGTCTGTCAGGGCTATTTGCCAATAGCCTGACGTCAGGTCAAATGTACTGAGGTACTTGGCTGCACCAAGTCTATCCACCAGTTCATCTGTCCTTGGCAAAGGATGGGCATCAGTCTTAGTGACTGAATTTAGAGCTCTATAGTCCACCCAGAATCTCAACTCCTTGGATCCTGCCTTTGGTACTAGAACAACTGGTCTAGACCATGGACTTGTAGAAGGGTCTATAACCCCGAGATCGAGCATCTTGTCGACTTCTCATTTGATGTGGGATCTCACATGTTCTGACATTCTGTAACCTTTGCTTTGCACAGGCAAACAGTCACCAGTGAGAATATCATGCTGGCCCCAATGGGTCAAGCCTGGTGAAAGTAAAAACTGAGAGGCAAACTGATTTAACAGAACTTTGCACTCTTTTTGTTCAGATGTCAGTTAAGAAGAGAGATTGACTCCTTCTATGTTCCCATCTAAAGGTTGGCCTCTGAGGAGGTCAGGTAGAGGTTCACTCTCCTCCTCCTCTTTAGCTGCAGCTAGAAGCAAAGCTCCCACTTCTGGTCTCGAGACATAGGCCTTCAAACGGTTGGTGTGAAAGACTCTGGGAGACTCCTTAGGTCTGCCTAAGTCCACCAAATAGTTCACCTCTCCATGTTTGCCCACAACCATGAAGGGTCCTATACATTTGTCCTGCAAGGCCCTCTGTCTTGTTGGCACCATAACTAATACAACCTGGTCTTGAGTAAACTCAACCATGCTGGCCTTCTGGTCATGCCAATGTTTGACCAGAGCCTAACCTGCTTTTAAGTTATCACTAGCTTCTGCCATCATGTGTGACATTCTTCTCCGGAGACCTATCACATAGTCAGTCACTCTGACTGGCTTGGGGGAAGGAGCACTCTCCAACCCCTCCTTAATCAGGGCCAAGGGGCCTCTGATGGGATGGCCATAGAGAAGTTCAAAGGGACTGTAACCAACTCCCTCCTGAGGGACTTCTCTATAAGCAAAGAGAAGGCATGGTAGTAGAAGGTCCCACTTTCTTTTAAGGGGTTCCTCTAAAGCACCTATCATGCTCTTCATAGTATGATTAAACCTCTCTGCCAGTCCATTTGTCTGTGGATGGTAGGCTGTAGAGAACTTGTAAGTGACACCACAGTTTTTCCACATGACTTGCATGTAGTGGGACATAAAATTGGATCCCCTGTCGGATATCACTTCCTTAGGAAACCCTACTCTGGTAAAAATACCAAGCAGAGCCTTAGCCACAGCCTGAGCTGTAACAGTCCTCATAGGTATTGCTTCAGGATACCTAGTAGCATGATCTACTACAACCAGGATAAACCTGTTTCCTGAAGATGTGGGAGGGTCAAGGGGACCAACAATGTTGATGCCCACCCTCTCAAAAGGAACTCCCACCACTGGGAGAGGCACCAGGGGTGCTACATTCTTGGCTCCACTCTTGCCAGAGGTTTGGCAAGTGTGACAGCTCCTACAGAATTTGTCAACTTCTGAACCCATTTTAGGCCAGTAGAAGTATAAGGAGAGCTTTTCCTTGGTCTTTTTGAAACTCAAATGACCAGCCAAAGGTATCTCATGGCCCAACTGTAGGAACTGGAGTCTGTTGGCTAGGGGCACTACAATTATTTTGCAGTCCCCAGGGATAGACTTAGTAGGTTCACTGTAGAAGAGGCAATCTTACCAGCTCAACCTATGCTTTCCAACTTCCTGCCCATCAAGTTCAGAAGCAGCCTGTTGTCGAAGTCCTTCGAGAGTAGGACACTCTCTTTGCCCTCTCCTGAAGTCTGCCCTGTGGGTCCACCTTCTGCCAGTAAAGACTGCAGCTTAGGATGGTCAACAGGGTCAAGATCTCCAACCAAAACAGTGTCTTCTTCCAGATCTGACTCTTCAGAAACTGGATCAACCACACAGGGTTGTACTTCACACTCTGCCTCAGCAGGTGGAGGAGTCACATGTGTGACTTTGGACAATCTTGCAGATGTCCTTCTTGGTAGCACAGGAGTGCCATCTGTCTTCTTATTGGAGGTCTTGGGTTTCCCCTTTGCCTCTTGCTTTCCAGAAATAGCAGTGAGCAACTCCTGTGGAGTGGGAGTGATAGTTTCCTCTATCAACTCCTCTGGAGAGCCTCTCAAGGTCCTCTCCCTTGCAGGCCTAGTAAGCTCCTGTTTCCTTTTACTGGGAGGCCTGGGGTTACTAGACACTACTCCAAGAGTTTTCAGGTCATTACCCAACAGGACTCCCCAAGGCACTTCACTCTGCACACTAACAGGTATTTTGACAATCATATCATCACACTGGATGAGAGCTGGTAACTGGGGAAGCATTTGCACACGGCCTCCAGCTAACTTGGTGAGGCATTTGGGTGCCTTAGCAACATCCTCCACCTTGAAAAATGATTCATCCATCACAGTTATGCTGGCACCAGTGTCTCTGATGGCAGGAGTCTCCTGGCCATTCACAAGAACACTATCTTTATAATACTCTTTAGTATTATCTGAGATGGAATTATAGACATCTAAATTCTGTTGTTCCCACAAGCCCCGGGACACTAAAGGAACACTAGCAGAGATTCTCATGGGTTCATCAGCCAGTAGGTTAAAGTTTCCACTTGCAATAGGTACTTCTTCCTCTGGGGAGAAGGCTAAGGAGACAGTGTGGACCCCTGAAGGTTTGCCCTTACATCTGGGATCCCCTCCGACATGGTCAGTTGCCCCACAAACATAACATTCCCCAAATGTCTTGATGAATGGGGGTTTGTTCTGACCAGATGGTGCACTAGCCTGATTCGGTTTCCCTTGTGGTTTTCAATTATGTTGCTGTTTGTAGCCCTCTTTTGGATTGGAGGTATTTGAATTCTCCTTGTTATCGTTCTTTGGCTGCTTTCCCTCATCCTTCTTCTGAGTTGCCCCAGAATCCTTGTGAGTAGCCCTGTTGGCAATCCACAAGTCAGCAGCCTTAGCTATCTTCTTGGGATCTATCTCCTTAGAATCAGCCAAGTGCTGTCTGAGCTCAGGAGAGCAGGCATCATAAATTGACACCAACATAACAAGATTTCTCATAACTTCATAAGTGTTCACTCTGTAACCCTTAACCCAACCATTTAATTTCTTCAAATATTCACATACCCAGGTAGCCCAAGGTGTACCATCATGCTTTTTGAGGGTCCTAAACCTCTTAAGGTACTGGGAAGGGGTCTTCCCAAATCTAGCAATTAAAGCTAGCTTTACACACTCATAATCCATCATATCCACCTCCCCCAACTCCATCACAACATCAGATGCAACAGTGGGTAGCCTAGAGAAGAGCCAAGGAAGCAACTGATTCCCTGTAATGTCTTGAAACCCATGGTTATATTCAAACATTGCCAACCAATCCAAAATATCAAGCTTAACCTCATACATACCCACAATTTCTTTAGGCATACAGGGTCTCTTAGGACTGGAAGACCTAGAAGACTCTGGGACAGAATCATTTTCCAAAGACAACTTTTTCATTTCTAAGGCATGGTTTATCTCCATTTATCTGGTTTATTAGGTTCTTGATGCTTTTGTTCAGTTTGAGCATTTAAACGTTTAAATTCCAATTCAAGCCTCATCTTTTCTAGAGCAATGAATTCAGGACTGAGGGTAGGACCTGTAGGGGTCGCAGTGGACAAAGGTTGAGGTTGCTGAGCAGGTAAAGGAGCAGTGAGGCCTACATTGTGGGACACACCCGTTTCATCTAACTTATCAATAATAGACGCATTATCATCCTCATCATTTTCCACATTTTCTGAAGGGTTAGGTATTTCAGACCCACGCACCAGACTTTGTTTCTCTAACAACCTTTCAATCAATTCAGACTTTTTGCCTTTAACAGAGAGATTCCTTTACAGATTTTTCAGATAATCCACAGTGTAACTAAGGAGGGTCTCCTGACTGTAGCTTTCCATATCAGACATGATTAATATTGCTTTTTAGTGATGTTTAGCCTTGTGGTCAATTGATCCAAGGTAATAGCAGCACTCTAAGTGTAATCACTATACTTGATCCTCACCGCTGTACAGCATTGTTAGGCAGAATTATATGTAGTAACCTTTGGGAACACCACACACAATTAAGACTACAAGTGACAGTACAAATTCACCATTGGTACAAGCCTGTACTACACAGTAAAGTGGTAGCGATGGCTGAGCAGCCAGACTTATCTCAAGAGTAAAGTGAGCAGTATCAATAGTTACACAAAGAACAGCAATTACTTTGATTCAAACAAACACTGACTCAAGGTTTCTGAGTAAAAGAATATACATTTATTTACACGTCAGTTATTAAACATTTCACTATTAGCAAGCAGCTGAAAAATCACTATCCTAATACACTACACCACACCCAATAGATTCTGTACAAGTTAGGCTCAAAATAAAGTGTGAGCAAAATAGCACTCCAGTAATAAAAATGGAGGGAAAGACAAAGTTAGACAAAAGTTGAGCAGCATCAACAAGTAAGTAAGCAGGGCAATCTAGAAAAAGGAACTACAGTGAGGAAACCAAATCAAGAGGCCAAAGTCAATGGACCAAAGTCTTTGCAGAGGATCACGCAGTTCAGGGTAGTTCGCGGTTAAGTCTTTGCCAAGAGTTCTGAACGAAGTTGGTTGGAAGAAAAGTTACTTTAAAGAATAGGGAAGGACAATCCCTTGGATTGGCGAAAGATTTCACACACTCACCGCGGCTGGACGAAACGAACAACCGGGTTAGCACAGTACCTTAAGGGCAGAAGAATGCTGTAGCTGAGGAAGACGTTCCTGGCTTGCAGTTTGGCGAACTGGTTGTTCCCTCCAGCTCAAGGGGAGAAGATTCCTTGCAGATCTTCCCTGTCGTCGAAGTTTGGAGATTCGGACCCACAGCAGGGCTTCACCGGGAGGTTCAGTCGTGGTAGAGGTCCTCTTCTGTCAGCGTCTCTTCGGTTCTCTCGATCCACTGGCGACTCTGCCTTCTCAGTCCCAGAGACCTTGCACTTATCTACACACTCATCATCCGGGCTCCCCATGCATTCACCCAGCCCCCAGGCCACCCTCCCTCCTACGTTCCTCCCTCCCCTTACCTTCCACTTCCCCCCAACCTGCCCCATCCCACCTATTATTCCTGTTGCTGCACTTGCACAATCCGAATGTCACAAGGCCTAGTAGGACCGTTTATTGGTGTTTATCCTGCTCTGTTTCCCCCTCCCCCATTGTCTTGTGGTGCCTAGAAACACTTTCTGCTGTATAGGCGACATACAAATGCTCAATAAATAAAACATAAGTAGGAATTTTCCCTAACAATGGACATGAAAAATGCATAAGAATGGAAATCATGATGAGACTGCTAAAAATAACCCCAAAAAACGTTTCGTGAACTACACCCTACACGTTTGCCTGGCACAGAGCAATTGTTCAAGCCAGATGAGGAATACGGATCTAGCTGACAGTCAATAGGTAGCAAATAGGGACTATGCTAATTCAAGCAACTGAAGGAGACATTTCCTAAGGTTAAGAAGAAAGAAAATATTAAATAACAAACCCAGCTATCAGGAGGAAACAGTAGCACAAAGGACGGGGCAAGCCTAGAGAAACAAAATAAAATAAACGGGATTGGTGGGTTTATTTTCCCAGATCCTTAACCTAGCATCCTCCAAACTGCAGATAATCTTGTATGAATGGCTCAGGTCACAAGAGGCTGACTTCACACATGTCTGGGAGTCCACAGCAAACATGAAAGAACAATTCTGACATGGTGTACTGCAAGTGAAGAATGAGTGTCCCACTGAAATAAACTGATAAAAGTCTTGAATAGGAAGACTACATCTCTCCAGTTGGACCTTCACATAATCAGAGGTACAGTAACTGAGCATGCACTGCCAACATAGTCCAGAACATTGAGTTCAGAATTTTAAGGAAACTAAATATTGACTACAAAATCTGTAGGGATAGAAACTCGAACTAAGAGACACAGTTGCCAGATTTCACGGAGTCACAAGCAATACTTCCTAATATGGAAAAACTGAAACGACAGAACACAGTGCTAGATCAAACATTTTAAAAAAAGGATTGAAAAACTGAATAAACTCAATAACCAAGTGTTAGGCAGAATTATATGCGGTACCCTTTGGGAACACCACACACATTTAAGACTACAAGTGACAGTACAAATTCACCTTATGTACAAGCCTGTAAAACACAGTAAAGTGGTAGCGATGGCTGAGCAGCTAGACTTCTCTCAAGAGTAAAGTGAGCAGAATCAAACAATGACTCAAGGTTTAAGAGTAAAAGAATATACATTTATTTACACACCAGTTATTAAACATTTCACTATTAGCAAGCAGCTGAAAAATCAATATCCATACACTTCACCAGACCCAATAGATTCTGGACAAGTTAGGCTCAAAATGAAGTGTGAGCAAAATGGCACTCCAGTAATAAAAAGGGGGGGGAAGACAAAGTTAGACAAAAGTTGCGCAGCACCAACAAGTAAGTAAGCAGGGCAATCTAGAAAAAAGAACTACAGTGAGGAAATCAAATCAAGAGGCCAAAGTCAATGGACCAAAGTCTTTGCAGAGGATCACACAGTTCAGGGTAGTTCGCGGTTAAGTCTTTGCCAAGAGTTCAGAACGAAGTTGGTTGGAAGAAAGGTTACTTTAAAGAATAGGGAAGGACAATCCCTTGGATTGGCGAAAGATTTCACACACTCACCGCGGCTGGACGAAACGAACAACCGGGTTAGCACAGTACCTTAATGGCAGAAGAAAGCTGTAGCTGAGGAAGACGTTCCTGGCAGGTCCTGCAGGCTCACGGTTCCTGAAGCAACTGTCGGACTGACATGAAGGAGGAAGACTAGAGGGTCCTGCACTGCCCAGGGAAGAAACCAGCAGCGGAGCAAAGCGACGAATAAAAGGTGCGCTCCTTAAAAGCCAAGCAAGGTCCGTTCCTCCTGACTATCCGGTTCACTGTAGCTGTGTACAGCCAATTCGACCAGAGGAGGGAGGCCTGGCTTGCAGTTTGGCGAACTGGTTGTTCCCTCCAGCTCAAGGGGAGAAGATTCCTTGCAGATCTTCCCTGTCGTCGAAGTTTGGAGATTCGGACCCGCAGCAGGGCTTCACCGGGAGGTTCAGTCGTGGTAGAGGTCCTCTTCTGTCAGCGTCTCTTCGGTTCTCTCGATCCAGTGGCGACTCTGCCTTCTCAGTCCCAGAGACCTGCTTTTTATGCAGTTTACCCCCATTTACACAGCCTGCTGTCAATCACACAGCAGGGACGCTGTCCCACCGGGACAGTCACCACAGCCAAGCATACCAGAGTGCGACATGGGTCTCCAAGGAGACACTGTGCAGGGAGTCTCAAACCCCTCGCTCACATCCTATCCCCCTCAGACATTCAGGTGCCTAAGTGGGGCTTCTGTGCAGAAGCCCGCCAAAAGTCGGCAAACAAAGGAATCAAATCTGGATTGGCGCACAGAGTAAAACACGAGAAAGACTTTTACAAAAAGAAATGGCGAATAAACCCAGCTGGAACCGTATAAAAGTAAATATGGTCCAGCGGGTTTAAGTTTGCAGCTACTAAGATAGCCTAAAACAATACCAAGGCTATTTTAAATAACCGCGGCAGAAAAAATCGGGTAGTTACTACTGCCACCTGCCAAATCTTAATGAAAAGGGAACGAAACAATGTTCCATGAGAAACAGACAAAAAGGGATAAATATTAACCCTTTCCAGAACTCTATGTAAGATAGTTTGTACTGGGTCTGTGAGTTTAAAAGGACTAATAAAGTCAATGGCAACTTTACAAGTTCTGGCAGACAGTAGTCAGTCCCAAAAAATGGAGTCTGAGTTGGGCAGTCTGAAAAAGTGAAAAGATGATGCCTATGGAGTAGGTGAGGCACCACACTCTATGAACACCAGAAAATGTTAAACACACACAGCAAAACACATGTAAGAGTGGGGAAAAAAGGCTCATACTCTTACCAGGTGAAAAAAATGAATCCCAGAAATCCAGCAAAGCTGCTGAGGGATCAGTAGGTAAAGGAAATTAGCCATTATGGAGAATTCTCCCTAACACCACTGACCAATGGCTCACAACCCAGACAGGGATGTTTCTCAGGTACTCCCATGGCAAGTATTTAGTTGTGAAATACCTATTCCAAGAAACATTTATACTACAGGTCCCTTGAAAAATTATTGAAAGGGCATAAGACATCCTACCCAAACCCAGTTTTGAGGATCCAAAACAGGTAATCATGGCACAAATGATCTAGACAATTACAAAAAACACAATTGAAGGCTCAATGACCGTGTTAAGATTTCCAAGGAGCCAACTCCCAACAACGCAGTGTGTCAAGGTGCTCAATGAGTCACAAAAGAAATCCAAAAATGTTTTATTCATTATAAACATCTTGTTACAAAAACAGACAAGCAATTGGGGCTTGCAGTCTTGATAGGATCTTTGTACACTGTTCCCTCAACCTTTGAGGGGACTCCCACCTCCCTAGCCCAGTTTCCCAATGCCAACAGGTCATAATATAGTGTCATTTCACTAGAGCCAGGGTACCCACTACTGCCAGAACTATCCCTGTCCTAGGGAGAGCTTAAAACGTTTACCTTATCTCTCTGATTCCCCCTGAGACTTCCTATGTGACCTAGCAGGGTAATCTGATGGTCCTGGCACCTCTCTTCTCCCAATTACCGTCCCTCAACCTTTTCCGCGCTTGCCTGTGTCCTCTCTTCTCCACCCTCATCCCTGTGCGTGTGACTTTTTTTCTTCTGTCTTTCCCTCTCTCTCTCTCTCTCTCTCTCTCTCTCTCTCTCCCTCTCTCTCTTTCTCTCTCTCTCTCTCTCTGTCTCTCTCTGTCTCTCCACTGTTCTTTTCCTGGCCTTATCACTTTCTTCTCTTCTTCTGTCTCCACTCTCCAGCTTTCTCCTGGTGTCTCACCTCTCACCAGACTCCCTCTGCAGGACTTACAACTCTTGCTCCCTTCTCCTGTCTCCACATGCCAATTCCCTCCTGGTCCTCTCTGCTACCCTCCAAATCTCAGTCCTACCCACACTACCCTGCCTCTGCTCTCCGGCACTCTCATTCCTGCCAGTTCCCTCTTCTCTCTCTCTCTCTCTCTCTCTCTCTCTCTCTCTACTCTTTCACGTTTGCCCTCTCCACTACTCTTATCGTGCCTCCTACTCTTTCTCTGAAATTACCTCGACCACTCTCCCCCTCACACCCAATAGGTACCCCTTTCTCACCCCCAATAACATACCAGCTCCCCATATGAACATTTCAAAGCCTACTTCAAGTTCTTTTCCAGCTGCTGCACCCTCCTCCCTGGTCTTTTGGCCCTCTCCATCTGGTCGCTGAACTCACACAGATACCTCTCACTGTAAACTGTCTATGCAGGATTTTTATTGCCCACCTTTTCCTGCCTAGAATCTTCCCTCTACTCCCATTAGTTACTTGAGACAGCTGATTATGTTGACCAATATCTATCCAAGCTATCCCATTCTGCACTAGAATTACCACTGGAAGTGTTAATCAGGACCTCTAGCGCCACCCTCTTTTCAGCCTCCATCTTTGCCATGCAGACCATGCAGCAAAACGTGTTTGTTTCTTTTCTGTTCTCCTCATGGATAACATATGTATTTGCCTACAAAGGTTTTGGAAAGGGTTCTCTGGTCTCCACTAATCCACTAATGCTAGACTCCTCTGTGATGGTTATGGTTCCTCTGCTGCTGCTCCACTGCTTCCCCATAGTCAACCTGGGGTTTGGGAGGCAGGTGTTTGGTTCCCTATTCAGCTTCTAAACGTGGAAGCCTAGTCCATTCCCTTTTGAGTAACCAGTCATCCTGTTAAAGGCAAATTATTGTCCGTGGGGTCCAGGTGCATTGCGGTACTTATAGTTTTTCTCCAGACAGTGCTACTTCCTGGGAACCATTACCTATCCCAGGGGTCAGGAGAGTCTGGCGCATGTAGTTTATTATAGAACCATCTACAAGAATGTAAAAGATACCTGCCCCGAGCAGAGGCTGATAGGCATTGGGACAGAGACAGAGGCAACAATGTACTTACCCGGCCCCACAAGTAAAGGGCTACTCCCAAACATCCCCTCTAAGGTCAGACCCCCTCGAAGGGTGAGACCTCTGACCCTGTCAAAAACCTCCATCCTTTAGATTTGGTCCCCCTATTCCGGTTCTAACTTCCCCTGGTCCCTGGAGCCCTGGGACTCCTAAGTGGGATTTAATAATGTCAACCCGGGGACAAGCATCCGTCCTCGAAAGGGCTGTCTTTTCAAGCAACTCCCCCATTTTATCAAGGCTTCCCTGTGTTTTACTGTATTGGGTAAACATGGCTCGTGATGCTCTTTCTAACTTATTTCCCCAGACACAGGGCAGGTTCACCCCACCACCTATCCTATAGAGTTGACCTGTTGTGCTCCCTCCAGTCGGTTTCTCTTGCCCTTTTCAGTCAGGAATTTCTTCTGACCCTGTGGTTTCTGTATCAGTCTTTTCTGCTTCCTGGGTATTGGTGTCATGGTCTGCGATTGGTTGAGGGCTTGGTTCTCCTCAGGTTCACTGATCATCTGTTTGGTGACATAGGCATCTACTAATTCTGGGATCAGACTGAAAGCTGCCTTTGGAGGGTGGGTGTTAGCTTCCTTTTTAGTAAGGGCTCTCACTTTCCTCCAGCCAGTGCTCCCACTGCCCCTGGGGCCTGCTCCTAAGACTTCTTACAGACCAGTGTGTCACCCTGTCCTTGTGTAAGTGTTTCATCACAGTTGCTGACCCAGGCTTCAGCTTCCACTCTGGTCAGTGCTTCTGCATGCTGTTATCTGTGTTCTTTGACTTGTGCCATTTTATGATTTGTCTAGATTTTCTGTAGATATTCTGTAGACCTGGGCTTTCCTGGGTTTCCGGTAGGACTCTCACAGGCTTTTAGTCCTTAGGCTTCTCTGGAGGTCTCTCCAAGACCTATTATTGGTTGCGATCTTGTAGCCCACCTCCCAATTCTCATTGCCAGGATTTAGAGACTGTTCGTAGGGCCCATTGGAGATGGTATTCTACAGTTCTACTAGAGCCTCTGCATTACTTCTTCCAAAAGCTACCTGACTCTGCACAAGCTGGGCAAGAAGGTTCTCAAAGTTTACATGTCCTTCAAGTTTAATATCTGCTCATTGCCGTGTGGTGATATCTCGTTGGTCATTTGGCTGGATACATTAGATTGACTAATATTTTCCCTATTTAGGCCAGACTCCAGCCTCTGGGCTCCAGCCTGCTCTTGTTTGCCTTCACAGATCAGGTTGGCCTTGTCTGGGTATTTGTGTTTCCCTGAAGTCCCAGTCTTCCTATTCCCATAGTACCCTTGTGGCGAATCGCTTCCTCTGCATCACATTATGCATCTCTGGCCCACGTGTTCTCCTTGGATTGGGTAGTCTTCTGTCCCTTGAGTTCAGTTCATGCTGGACCTTGCATATGAGCTTCGCTGTGAAGTCATCCTGAGCTTTCTCCCTTTCTCTCTCTTCCTTGCCATCTCTCGTCACACTGGTTTCAAGTGGGTATGATAGAATTTGGACTACAGGTCATTTACTCCTCTTCTTAGGGTTCACTCAGGCAGTCCTCTTCAGAAGAACGGTCCCTTTCTCCCTCTTAAATGTCTGACCATTTTACCTCATCCTGCCAACCTCACCAGTCCGTCTTGTTCTCAACACCACCTTGGTATGTTGGGCTGATCTTCTGTGCTTTGGTGCCTGGACTCCAAGTGTTTTCTACCAGATAGTGGTGAAAACGTTTCCCATTTTCAGTGTCTTCTGGGATAAGCGATGGTGTTCCTTCCCTTTGAATTTGAACATTTTCCAGGACAACCCACTGGGTACTGTACCTGTTGGTGCGTATTCCTATTCCTATCTCTGTGATTCACTTGGGGCTGGTCTCTGTATTTGGACCAAAACTATTCCACAATGATGCCACTTCAAGCAAGGTGCCCAATGAGTCATAAGACACATCCATATGTTTTTATTTTCTGTTGCAAAAACAGGCAATTGGGACTTGTCGTATAGGTGGGTTCACTGTATGCTTTTCCCTGTGCTTATGAGGGGACTCTCACCTCCCTAAACCTGCCTCCCTATTCCCAGTAGGCCGTAATGTAATGCCAATTCACAAAAACTAGGATCCCCCTATTGTCTGGTCTATCCCTGTCCTAGCAAAGGCCTAGAGGTCACCCCCTTATTTCTCTGACTCCCTCATGGACTTCCCAAGTGATCTAGTGGGATAATCTGATGGTCCGGTCCTGGTGCCCTTTTGCTCTAGATGACCATCTCTTAACCTTTTACTCACTTGCCTGTCTCCTCTCTTCTTCACCCACCTTCGTACTGTTCTTTTTCCCCTTTGCCTGTCTCCATTCGCCAACTCCCTCCTGATCCTTTCCACTTCCTTACAAATCTTACTCCACCCCACACTACCCTGCATCTGCACACCTGTACCCTCCTGCCTCTTACATCCCTTTCCTCTCTCTCATCTCCCCTACTCTGCCCCCACCTCCTACTATCTCTCCAAAATGTTCTCCAACCTCTCTCCCACTCGTACTCACTTAAGAACCCTTTCTTACCACCAACACATTACTGCCTCTCTAAATCCAAAGACTCCTCAATGTCCTCCTCCAGCTGCCACCCCTTCTCTCTAATCTTTTGATCCGCCTTCACATGCTATGTGAGATCTGGGTTGTTTGTTTGTGCCACATTTCTTCGTGGCCGAACTCCCCGCACAATATTGCTAGGGCCCTGTTTTTTGTTTATTTATTTATTATTCCCCCCACGCCCCGCTGCCAATGCTACCCCCACACCCCTGAAACCCCCAATATACCAAACATGGGGAGCCGGGGACACCCCCGCAGCCCCCGCTCCTCATGTTTGGTTAATTTGGGTAACACCCAATTTGATCAAAACGTCCATATGGACAGTTTTTTTCAATCAAATTGAGTGTTACCGCTATGTGCTTCATCCATACACCCCTCACTGTCAACTGACTAAAAGTTCCCTAATGGGCCTCATTACGAGTCTGGAGGTAACCATGGCGCTATTAGCGCCATGGCTGCCTCGAAATCCTTACCGACTCTGCCCTGGTGAATGGAGCTATTACCGCCCCATTCCAAGGTTGGCGGGGGCGGTAATTCCCCATTCAACAGGGCCCTTCCCCATTCCCATTTGAGCCCCCACAGGGCTCAATGGGAATAGGGAAGGCGCTAATAACGGTACTGCAAATAGAGGTACCATTATTAGCTCCAAAGTCCCTTTGCGGGTCCCGTCCTTAACGCCTGGTAAAACCAGGCATTAAGGGAGGACCTGAAAAGGGAACTCGTAGTAGGGCGTTTAGTGGTTACCGGCACCGGTGCCCTTACCGGTGCCGGTAATCCCTTACTGCCCACCCCGTAATGAGGCCCATTGACATTCAAGTCTGCTAATTCCCTAGGCCTATCTCTGTCTGAGCAATCACCTTGTGGACCAGAACTTCCCCTGGAAGTCTTCATAAGGAAGTCTAGCCCTGCACTCCGTTTATCTTCCATCTTTGGCATGCATCCACTGTGATCATTTGTTATCTGTTCCCCTTCAAGATAAAGTATATCTTTGTGTACTAATTTTTTGGGGAGGGTTCCCTGGTCTCCCCTAGTACTGGTCAACTCCGGTGTTAACCCACTGCTCCACTATAGCCTGTCTGGGGTTTGTGGGGTAGGTTTTGGTCTCCTTTTCAGCTTCTAAAGGGGGGAGCATAGTTGTTGAACCAGATAGTGTCTAGTGAAATGATCACTAGACCTGGCAACGCCTGTATTGTTCTTGTATGTATTCAAGTTGCCCAAAGAATTAAAGTAAAAACATACGTCCACAAAGTTCTTATTGTCTTTTGTATAGTAATCTTCTTCTTTAATTTGCATTATCTGTAACCGGAGACCCTTGCAGATGCATTTCGGACATGTCCATCTTCAGGACGGGTTTCTAAAAAAACACAAATTCAAACACATTCATAAGTGGTTACCTATTGGTGTACTTATTTCAACTTCTGTCTTCAAGTCATTTTCATTTATAAACTTAATCCATATGGACCGTCATACCTGTTTGGCAGACACAAAAGAGGAAGAAGACTATCTAGGCGCATGAGGTGTATCCACCTTGTTGTGTGCGCGGTTTAGGACCTCAACCAAACTCTTCTGCTTTTGTAAACCTGTAACAAAATGGTACTTAGCTGACCTCCAATTGTATGTGTATATGTACTGCTGCTCAGAACTAACATGAAACGTAAGATGTTCTTATGTGACGATTGCGAGAAGTTATGAATGCTCAGGAAGGTGCTGCACTATTAATTATGTATCAAACATGTGCATAGGAAATCCTGCAATGAAATAATATGAGGCAATGGGCCTCATTAAAAGTAACACGGTAAATCTCTGGTGATTCCACGATGACAGTGGTAGAAACGGTGCCACTGCCATCACGGAATCACCAGCGATTTACCGAGTTACTTTTAATGAGGTCCTACCCCAAGTGCACAAGCACGCGCATTCCGGCATGACGGAAACAGTAACACCGTGACCACAGAATCGCTGTGAAAAGTCACTGTTAACGCAGTTACCATGACCCATAATGGCAGTGGCACCCCTACCGGCATCTCCACATCAGAAACACCAGTGACGGTAACCCTGTCACCGAAATCAACATCATTGCAGGAACTGGAAGTTCGATGGCAGACATTTCGGAAAACTCAATCCATATAAAATCTACCAGCTCCTGTTGCCATCGGATCCTGAAACACATCGCCAACATGTCTGGAGGAGGAAAATCCCAGGTGCCCCAAGTACACATGCGGAATCCCAGATTTACAGAATCAGAACTCAACATGCTGACTGACACAAGCGTAGACAATGCTGGGGTTCTCTTTTCTGCTGACTGCAGGCGCATCAGCCAGCAAACGCAATGCTGCCATATGGGAGGAAGTGGCAGTTAAGGTCTCAGCTGCGGGCCCCATCCGCCACAGTGCACCCAACTGCCATAAGCAGTGGGACGACCTCCACCTCAGAATGAGAAACCTGCTGTCTGTGCACAGGAGGGAATGTATAGCAACAGGCGGAGGGACGTCGTCACCAATCAAGCTCATGTCCAGGTAGTAAAGCATCTGGAAGGCATAGAGGGAGTCGGGTCGGCAGAGGCTGGAGCACAAGAATTGGGCGGTGAGTAAAGCGTGCAATAAGAGGAATGTAACAGAGTGCATGCCAATGTAGCACACACCACACAGAGACACGTCCAACTGCACATCAACAGACTACTGCCAAACCAAAAGTGTCCCTTCATCCATACTTGGTGGCCAAGTGTGCACAGACAAATAACCCACCACACACAGAAACACACAACTCAGCACATGTGCACTGGCCATGCACTGACAATGAACACAGGAGACCAACACATTTTCCATGAACCCCCCAACCCAGGTAACAAGCATGCACCACAGTTGATGATACTGCCCACCCTCAGACCCACACCCTGTACAGCCATCCCACCCCCTCTACGCATTTTGCACATCACGCGACATGGACTTCTGACCATTCCCTGCACTGATCCATGCAAGATGGGGAAGGCCCAGAATTCTGATGGCAGTGTTCTGCCAACCAACAATTCCCTGGCTATCCTCCATGTGCCTCAGAGGCACCCTCCCCAACTCCGCTGACCACCTAGCGCAAATGCCTGTGGGTTACTGGTTTGCACTGGGCCTGACGAGAGCAACAGCCCACCCTCATTTTACCTCTCACCTCCCTTTCCCCCCCTCATGCACATCCTTAGTATTCATCCCGTGATACAAATCAGCCTTCCCAGTTCCGTGACTGCTCCACACCTGGACTGGGAACCCTGCACTGGCGACCTCTGATGACACAGACCCACACCATGATCACTGGCCCCATACACCAGGGCATCTGTGGCCTCGACCCGATGAGTCACACTGGGATGGGGACATCGAGGCCCCATCCCCACCAGCGCACCACACACGCACCTGCCCATGGACACCCTGCCCTGTAAGAGGCAGGGACTGGCTCGCCGCATCACCCACAGAGTACTCCCCTACTCCCTTACCCCCTTGCACCTGACCCCGTTGCTGCCATTAAAATGTGAACAGCCCCTTGTGTGCCCCCCTGCACTACACCCGCTCCCGTATTCATACCCACAGCCTGCCTTCCTGAGCGTGGAAGCGTGCCCTGCACTTGCATGTTGAGCATGACACAAGGGCCAGTATGGCTGTATCGGTTCAGTACACTGCCAATTCCCAAAGCCATCCAAATGGGGCTGGCCCGTGACACCTGCAAATATGCCCCATACCACATATGAATGCAAGCACTTTATGCCTCAGACCCAGGCTTTGAATGTAACACCAAGTGAACAGCATGTTGCAAGGTGATAGGGTATCAAAGACTCCACTGACCCCATGCACTTCTCTCCCACACGGGTATGTTCTCGACAGCGAAGGAGTTGGCCCCAGGACATCCAGGTCAGCGCCACGGAGGAGGAGTAGGCAGATCCATGCCCCACCACTGTCATGGATCCTACTCAGGCAGCTGCTCCAACCCAGGCAGCACCAGCAGCTGCTCCAACCTAGGCAACACCTGCAACACCAGCAGCTGCCCCAACCCAGGCAACACCATCAGCTTCCCCAACCCAGGCAACACCTGCAATACCAGGAGCTGCCCCAACCCAGGGAACACCAGCAGCTGCCCCAACCCAGGCAACACCTGGAGCAGCTCCTCCTGGGAGGCAATCCTCCCCTCCACTCCAGGCACCTATGCACATGGGAGCATCCACCGATGAGGATGCTGGGCTGGAAGCCTGGGGACACCACTGATGGCACATCAGAGCATAAAGTCTATGAGCGTCCAACCTTCAGCCCCCATTGTTTGCACAGCCCAACACCACCACCCTTCCCCAGCATCGGGGAAATGGATGTAAGGCTCCACCGCATGGAGTAGTGACATGCAGAGATGGCTGGGCTTGTGCGCCAGCACCTCCAGGAGTTGACACTCATGCGGGAGGAGATGCAGCTTATCTGCGAGACTGTGTAGGCCACTGGCCAGCAATGTTGCCCTGCCCAGGGCAGGACTGCCACAGCAGTCCTCCTGGAGCAGAGGGTCCGGGAGGACAATGAGGCTGTTTCAGCCACGGCTGAGAACCTTGCACTGGCCCTGCATGCGCGTTTGAGCATGAGGCAGATAGCGAGTTCTGACCCACCATCCTCCAGTACAACACCTGCAGGCTCCCAGCAGAGCAGACCAAGGTGCCAGTGCTCGTGCCTGTCACCCATGTCATGGAAGGGCTGGCCAGGTGGCAAGAAGCCACGCAAATGAACATGGGACACACATGGCCTGAGTCTATTGTGCTCTAGGGTGTGTTGAGAGATTCACAAGTTAGGGAGGGGGTGAGGGTAGGGAGTGTGGGATGGGGATGCTGGGCCACCAGTTCTCTGGTTCCTATGCATTAGTCAATACACCTGGTTTCACATTGCAAAACATGACTGGACATTCATTTTTTGGTGGTAGTGTGCTTTATTATTTGTGCAGTATCACATGCGGTGTATGGCCCGACTGTGTGCTCATGCTCTGTGCTCAGAAGTAATTCTGAATTAGTTCATAGTGAGCTTCACACCCATTGCTGTCATCCCCTGCGATGGGGCATTTGTATGTCTGCATCAGAATCTCATCTCCCTATGCTGGAGGCATGCCAATGTCCGGGGGCAGGGGAATGTTAAGCCTGACGCACATATTGTGTGACACGGCACATGTCAAGACAATCTTACCCACTTTCACAGGCCTGTACATCAGTGCCCCCCCACACCCCCACCCAGGCCGGCTTCGGCAGCAAAACCTTGACTTCAGGAGTCCAAAGGCCGGCTCAATGGTGCACCTCGTCCTGATGTGCGCACGGTTATACACATTCTCCTGGTGGGTCTGTGGATGCCTGACTGGTGTCATAAGCCATGGCAGCAAGGGGTATCCAGAATCACCTGCATGGGAGGAACACACAGCAGGGGGCACGGTCATTGGGTTGGTTGAGGCAATGCAGCCATGTCTGGGTGTGCGTCTGTGACACATGCATATGGGTATATGCACTTGTGTCCGGACATTCACCTTGCTGCACACTGTGACACTCACTGCTGGTTGGGAGGTTTGTGTGATTGGACTTACTCCAGGGCTGCTGCTACGAGTGGCTGCATGGTTTTGTTGGAAGGTGTATGGGGAGTGGGCGTGGTCCTTTTCAGCAGTCAAAGTGCTCATGGTGTACAGTTGGGCTGATTAGGTGCACCTGTGTGCTGTTGATGCACATCTGAGCCTGCTTAATGCCTGCTCCGCGCTGCCCTTTCAGCAGTTAAAGTGCTCATGGTGTACAGTTGGGCTGTTTCGGTGCACCTGTGGGTTGTTGATGCATGCCTGAGCCTGCTTAAAGCCTGCTCTGCGCTGCTGGTGTTTTCAGTGCGGTTTTCACTGTGGCACCAGCATTTTGGTGCTGGTGTTTCCATGTAGAGAGCAGTCGTAATGCAGCCTTGGTACCATTGCGCCAGTGTTTCTGGAATGCCCTTCTGTGTTGCTAGTATTTCCATTTACGGTGCTGTCGGTTACGGTCGCACAGTGGACGATGTTTGCGGCAATGTTGTTAACAGCATCGTGACTCGTACTGTGAGGTATCCAGTTAAAGGATCGAATGTAAAAGGATTGAATGTAGAAGGATCGACGCAATAGGGCCGAAAACAAAAGGATCACATTTTTTTTTATTATATATTTTGTTTTTGGTTTTCGTATAGTTAAAAAAAGTGGTTTCACCACAAAAACGGAGGTTGGGGGGACTCCCTCTCCCCCCAAAAAAAGAAAAATGTAAACAGAAAAAAAAAATTTAGATCCTTTTGTTTTCGATCCTTTTCAATCGATCCTTTTACCATTCGATCCTTTTTTTCGATCCTTTGACCTAGAACCGTACTGTGACGGTGCAGAAATCGTCCTGTAATCGTTGTTACCGGCACGCAGTTTCTGGACCGCCAAGCTTGTAATGAGGCTCATTGTTCCTTTCTGTCAATACTGCTGAATGTATGAAAAATATAACTCGGAAAACAGACTTACCTTCGAAGGGATTGTGTCCTCTGATGTATTCCTTATCTTTGATAATTCGTCTCCAGCTTGCTGGCCTCGGAAATTTTTTCTCTGTAGAGGGCGCTGCGCGTCGACGTCCGCCGAGTCAATGTCCCTCGACAGCCACCGTATCGGCACCGACGTCACCATGCCCATAAATAGCCACGCGCGGCATCCGTTGCTCAGTTCCATTTTTCTGCGCTTCGTGGGGCCTCGGAATATCGTTGCTCAGTTCAGTCAGATAAACCTTCTACATTTACTCGAATATACCAACTCGTTCTAAATGGCATCTTCATCGGAACCGACAACGCCGCGATCCGGCTTAAAAAAATGTCGAGACTGCGGTAAAAAAATGTCAATAACGGATCCACACAGGATCTGCTTGTTGTGCTTGGGAGCCGAGCACCATTGTTCGGAGTGTGAGGACTGCATGTCCATGACGGCGAAAGCCTTGAAGGAGCGCAAGGGGAAGCTCGAGAGAGGTAAGTCGGTTAAAACCTCCTCGAAAATTTCTTCGGCTGAGTCGTGGCATTCGTCTCCTCGCCGTTGAAAGCATTCCCATTCTAGATCTCGAAGTAGCTCCCACCATTTGTCAAGATGGAGACACTCAAAGAAGAGACGTCGAAGATCCCCTTCCTCGTCATCTTCTGTTTCCCCAGAAAGGGTCTCCTGCCCCACAAAACACAGCTCTCAGGCTGAGTGAGAGGAATTCAGGAAGAAAATGCTAAGCGTCTTCGAGAAAGCGGCCTCGACTCCCTCAAAGACAGCTGAGGGTGATACCCCGGGTGAAAAACCCAAAAAATCAAAACGCTGCGAGTCACTGCACCCGGCGAAAGATTCCACCCGAGAGCGCCACGGGCCAAGAAGGAAGAAGGCACTGTCTTCGACGCTGTCGTCGAAGATCTCTTCGACGCATGGATCGGCGCCATCAACGCCGTTGTCGAAGGGTTCTTTGACGCATCAGTCGATCGACTCGACGCCATCGTCGACGCCGACATCAACGCCGATGAAAGAGAAAACCACGGCTACTTCACAGCCAACGGTGATACCAAGAGCCTCCGGAACGACGCCGAGACCGTCGTCGACATCCTCGAGTAGGATCCCGATCCTCTCCAGTTCTTCGAGGCCTGTTCCAGTTTTCTCGAAGCCGTTCTCCGTGCTTTCGAAGCCTGTCACATCGGCGTTGACGACATCGACGTTTTCTCGCCCAATAATGACAAGTTTGTCTCCTTCTGCCTTAGAAATGGGTTTTACACCATTTCCGAGGTCAGAGTACCCCAGATTATCCGAGGGTCTTCACCAAGCTAATGTCGGTAGTGGCTGCGTGTCTAAGGAGGGAAGGGATCCAAGTCTACCCCTACCTGGACGATTGGATGATCAGGGCTGTATCTTCGGAACAAGCTCAGATCCAGCTAGATTATGTTTGCCACTTCCTTCACAAATTGGGCTTCTCCCTCAATTTAAGAAGTCTCAGATGATACCATCACAGAGACTCCAGTTCATTGGAGCGGTCCTGGACACTTCCCTGGGAAAAGCCTCGCCACCAGAGGTGAGGGCTCAAGATATTCTGCAGATGGTCAACAAGTTCCAAAATGCCCAACGTCTCCCAGCCTTCGACTTTTTGAGGTTGATAGGCCTCATGGCATCCTGCATCTTCCTTGTGCCAGAGGCTCGTCTGAGAATGAGATCTCTTCAGTGGGCACTGAGAACTCAGTGGTTGCAATTCTCAGGGAGAATGACAGATCTCCTCCGGATTCCAGACAAGGTAGCCCACGACCTTCAATGGTGGGTCTATCCAGAGAACATCTTGAAAGGAGAACTGTTTTGGCAACCATGGCCGGAGATAACAGTAGTCACAGATGCCTCACTCACGGGGTGGGGAGCCCATGCCAATGACTTGACCATCAGCTGTCGTTGGTCTCCATTGGAGTCCAGACTACACATCAACCTATTGGAGCTGAGAGCTATCAGACTAGCGCTGAAATCTTTCCTGCCATCAGTACAGGGGATAAATGTCCTGATAATGACGGACAACACGGTGGCCATGCACTACCTCAAAAAAAGAGGAGGCGTAGGGTCACTGCCATTGTGCAGAGAGGCAATGCAGCTCTGGTTTTGGGCAATTCAGGAAGGAATCTCTCTATCGGCAGTCCACCTAGCCGGAGAGAAGAACTTGACAGCGGATGCTCTGAGCAGGCAGAGCACAGTCTCCCACGAGTGGGAACTAGCTCAGGAAGTCCTTCAAGAGATCTTCGCCCTTTGGGGAACCCCTCAGGTGGATCTATTCGCCACAAGCACCAACAAGAAGTGCGATCTGTTCTGTTCAAGGGAATTTCCCCCGAGAGGAGCTCTAGGAGACGCATTCGTAGTGGACTGGGAGTTCCCACTCCTTTATGCGTTTCCACCAGTCCCTGTTATTCCTCAAATGATCAGGAGGTTGAGAAGATTCCGGAAAACCATGATCCTAATTGACCCGGACTGGGCCAGGAGAACATGGTACCCGGACCTTCTAGATATGTCCATCTGCCCTCCAATCCGTCTTCCACTCAAAGAGAATCTTCTCTCACAGAAGGGAGGTCAGGTTCTCCATCCAGACATCAGAACCCTCTACCTTCACGCTTGGCTTCTGAAAGGGTGAGGTACAAGGATTGGCACCTCCCTGATGACGTCATGGAGGTGTTGCTTTCGGCCAGAAGGCCAGCAACAAAGTCTTTATACCGCTGCCGTTGGAACAAAATTTGCAGCTAGTGTAGAGAAGGGAATATCGACCCTTTTTCATGTGGTACACTAACGGTGTTATCGTTTCTACTCTACTTGGCAAACTCAGGCCTTCAAGTTGGCACTGTAAAAGGCTATCTCGCAGCGCTTTCAATCTTCAAGCGCACTGCGGAGGAACCATTGTATTTCAAACTACCTCTAGTAATACAATTTCTCAAGGGATTAACTAATGTTTATCCTCCAAGACCATTCCAAGTTCCCTTATGGGACTTAAATTTTGTCTTAAACTTCCTAATGGGTGCTCCATTCGAACCACTCCACTCTTGTTCGCTGAGATTTCTCACGCTTAAAACTTTCCTATTGGTAGCACTAACATCTGCTAGGAGGTTGAGTGAGCTACAAGCTCTCTCTTGTAAACCCCGCCATACAATTTTCCATAAGGACAAAGTTGTCCTACAGGTGAAGCCTAATTTCCTCCCAAAAGTGGTTTCTGAATTTCATATTACTCAGAAAATTACCTTACCTTCGTTCTACCCTCCTCCCCATCTGGGGAAAGAGGAAGAAAGGCTACATAGGCTGGACCCAAGGCGAGCTCTGAGATTTTACATCAGCAGACTGGCTAGGAATAGGCAAGCAGACCAACTGTTTGTAGGATACTCAGGTCACAAGTTGTGACTACCCATAACAAAACAGACCATTTCCAGGTGGATTATTTTGGCCATTCTGGAATGTTACAAACTGGCAGGGAAAGAGCCACCCCAAAATTTTAGGGCTCATTCAACGAGGGGTATCGCAGCCTCTTCGGCCCTCCAAAGAGGGGTACCGGTCCGAGACATATGTGCGGCTGCCACATGGTCATCCGCACATACGTTCACAAAATTTTACAACCTGGATTCCTCCGCTAGTCAAGAGACCAGATTTGGAAAAGCCGTATTACATGCGGTTCATTCCTAAAAGGGATACATGACATTATTACTCCCACCTCCAATCACATGCCACTGCTATGGGAGTCTATCAAAGATAAGGAATACGTCGGAGGACGTCGGAGGACACAATCCCTTCGAAGAACAAGTTACTTCTTACCTTGTAACGTTCTTTCGATGGGATGTTCCTCCAACGTATTCCTTATCGCCCCTCCCATCCATCCCTGCAGTAATACTTCCCTTGTGGTTGCAGCTTACGCTCCTTCAAGGTCAATAACCAATTCAGGTATGACTTACCTTATGCTACAAAACGGAACTGAGATACGGTGGCTGTCGAGGGAAATTTCCGAGGCCAGGAAGCTGGAGTCGAATTATCAAAGATAAGGAATACGTCAGAGGAACATCCCATCGAAAGAACGTTACAAGGTAAGAAGTAACGTTGATTCTCTCCATGGGCTGCACATACTGCAAAAAATGATCATGAAAGGCCACTATGGCTTGCTTGATCCAGGGGCCGTGGACAAGTTGTGGTTTGGTAAATGTCTTACCTGAAGATCACAGTGTACCAGCTAGCAGTACTCGCGCAGTCTGCTCTGAGTTACTGCATATTAGAAATTGTTTGAGGGTCTGTGCGTCCACTTAGCCGTGGTATGGGAAGTGTTACCGCAGCAGCAGATGCACAGACTCTTCATTCGATACAGGCGATGTCATTGCGTGCAAGCGCAGGTACGTCACTGTATTGTCAATGTCCGTAATGCTGCGTGGATGAGCCCAATGTCTGACGATAACTGTGGTACATGACTGCCAGCCAGTTAGTTCCGGCTCCTGTTTATAGGTATGCAGATATTCACAACTTGTGACAAAACTTGCTGCTAGCAGGACGCTGTTTGCAGGTTTATGGTACAGCGTTCATTTACTGCATACACTTTTCAACCTAAATTGAAACATTTGACAAGCATGTGTACTGGTTGGTAGTGAGTATCACTGTTAACAATATTTTTTAATTATAGTGACTGCCACTGGTAGTTTATAGATTTTGCTTCATTAGCAGACTACACTATCACATCGGGTACACAGAACTAGGTTATCAAACAGCGTTACATACAGGTTAATGCTTGTTACTACATTCTCACAGTGTTGCTTTTCCTTGTTAAAACGTTAATTCAACATGCACTTTGCAGTCTCAAATAAAACATGCATTCTTAGTGGATAATAGTGTTATCTATTTCTCAGCTCTCTATAGCTATGACCAGTGATGTATGTACTTAATACATAATTGATGCATATTCTGTTGAATCATCCATTTGCAATACCTTGCCCAACACTCTTATTACTATGTTAAATACATTTCTTAGACCAAAAACATTATTGTTATGTGTCTGTTTTTATAGAAAGCAAAAAATGTTAAATTCCTCATTGAGGCTTTTGGGGAAGACTGTATCAAGTTTGTCAATCCAAAATGCCTCACATTGTTCCAGTTTCTTGCTGATGCTTGTTCTTAAATTCATCACGTTTACGACCTCTAAGATTTGAAACCTTTTGAATGGATTGTGTCCTCCCACGTATTCCTCATCTTTGATATTTGATATCCAGCTTCAGCTGCTTTGCAGAAAGAAAATCGGCAGAGGGCACTGTGCACCAATGGCATCGACTTGATGTCCCTCGAGGGTCTCTTTCTCGAGGATGATGTCTTCGAAGGCTTATATAACATGTGGAGTGACCATTGGCTTCAGTTCAGTTTTTCCGTGAATGCAATTGCTTTGAGAAATACTGCGTGATTCTTTACTTCAAGCTTCATTGCTTCTAGAAATTGAATATGTATTCCTCGTCAACATCGACTACCCCAAAGATCAGGTTCAAGAAGTGTTGAGATTGTGGGTCGAAAATGTAATTGACTAATCCTCATCGTATATGTTTATGGTCCCTTGGGGTTGAGCATAACACCTCGGACTGCCTCAAATGCCAGTCGATGACAGGAATAGCCTTGAAGAGAAGGGCCCAACGCCCTCTCTGGGCTTTTGGCACCTACGGATCAGGGAAGGCAGACTGGACATCAAGCAGGAAGGCACTCTGAGACTCAGGCTGAATTTCAAAGACATCTTTTAATTGCTTCTCAGGACATAGCAAACAGCATACAACAGAAAAACCAGCAACACTCTCAGCTCTCTCCCCCACATCAATTCCTTATATACAGTTTCAAGGCTGATGTAATTTAATAATTATTTCACAACACATTCTAATAGGGTCTAACAACTAAAGACATACCCATCTCTAGTCCAGGGTTTGGTGGCTTGAATGCTGCTCATCAGTTCCTATGTCATAACTACGCATGCAAACTAATTAAATTTTTGTGAGATGCTCTTGAACTTTATTATAGTCCTTTGATACCTGGAGAAAGAATAATTTTGGCACTCTCCTCAAGGTTATTTTGGCAGGCAATATTATGCTTTTCTTGCCAAAAAGCCTGCAGCTGCAGTGGACTCCCCGTGAACTTAATATAATTGTTGCTATTTGAACAGCTGCCTGTTCTAATTGCTACCTTCCCAGAACACCAGGCACGTCACTATCAGAATTTCTGTCAAGAAGTCCAGACAGTGGCCCTCATTTAGAGCTAGGAGGTAAGTACCGGTACTTTCCGGCATGACGGAAAGTATGACACCGGCTTGGCGTCAGACCACTAAATGCGGCCCATTCCGAGCTCACGGACACGCGCTTTTCGCTATCCCGGAAAAGAACCGAGCGTCCTGCCACAAAACGACCTGCAAAACCCCTACCGGCATGCTGCTACACGTAAATAACAACACCGCCGTGGAAGCTGTAGCGTCAGTACATAACTGTGACCGTAATTTACGGATACCGTAAATTACGGCCACGGCTAAAAAAAGAACCGTAAATTACGTCATCGCACAGGAACGGGAAGGAGAGCGGCGGCCATCTTTAAAAACACAATCCATTGCCATCCTCATCAGGCAGCACCTTTGGGAGCTAACTAAAGTCGGGAACAGGACCAGACAACTCCCAACATGCCCAAAGCACCCAAGAAGGCTGCGGATCGCATCCGCAAGAGGAGATTCAGCCCCGAGGAACTCCAGGCCATTGGTTGACTTCCTGGCTGAACATGCAGATGTCGTCTTCAGCAACGACTTGCGGAGGGAGTCCATCATCCGCAAGAAGAACATATGGGCTGAACTTGCACCGAGGGTGAGTGCCGTAGGCAACACCCCCCGAAACCCCAGGGACTGCCGCAAGCGATGGGGTGACCTGCGGGTGCGGGTGCGGGGCCTCCTCTCCAGCAACCGCAGTCAGGCAATACAGACGGGAGGTGGACCAAGTACCCCTGTCCAACTGGAGCCGTGGGAGGAGACCTGTGCGGCTCTCATTGGCACAGCATGTATCGAGGGCGTGGGGAACATGGAGTGCGGGGCAACGACTTCTGCCGAAGGAGGTGAGTGTCCACAGTGTACACTGGCAATGTCCATAGCATGATTCAAACTGACCCAAGGGCCATCGAAGGCACCTTCTCGTGTTGCCCTCCCACCATCCAACACATCCCCCCATCCAACTAATGCTGAGGCAAGTGCCACGCAATGAAGGTCCAAGTGCGAGTACATAACGCACATCAGCCATAGTGCATTAACCTGCACAGCCCATCATGCACACTGTGCAGCTGGCTCGGCATTGCACTAGCCAAACTGCACATGACCAGGCTACGATGAGTCACTCCCAAACATGCGTACATGACATAACCATGCACATGTACCACTGCCATAGCTACCCCCAAAATGCTACAAACCTTAATTGACCGAAATGTGTATGCAGCCATGTATGCAAATAGGACATCGCACATTCACTCATGTTGTCCTTCTCTTCTACCCCGCAGGCACTGACCATGACAGCGCAGAGCCCCAATCAAGCCGGCCAAGCACCTCCATGGGTGGTGGCAGGGTGAGGCGAATGCCAGCACCTAAAAGAACCACCCCCCCCGGCTCCGGAAAGGCCACTGGATTCGGCCGAACCACAATCCGTCCCAGCATTGGCGCAAGCCACTATGCCAACCCCTAACTCGGCACAGTCGAGCATCTCTGGCGAGGCTGCTGCTACCGGCCCTGAGGAGTGTGTGGACAGCCTGTCTCCCATCTGTGGGGCATCCGAGGAGGAGGGCCAAAACACAGTGCACACCCCGGGGCCCTGCATTGTACCCCTGGCCTCATGCAGTGACTGTGGGGATGCACCTACACCTGTCCACAGTCCTCAACTCGACCCGCAGGGGTATGAGGATGATCTCCCGAGTCCACCTGTACAGCCCTCTCGCGAGCATGCTGGGGCAAGTGGTTTCTCCGATGGTTTCCCATCATTTGGCACGCGCAGAGTGAATCAGTTGGCAGACCTCATTGCTGAATTCATGGAGGACAACCGCCAGGCCAGGGTCCAATGGCATGATGGAGTCAGAGAAATGCGGCAGGCCCTCACCACCTACACCAACCGGTTGTGTGACACTCTGAAAGACAGCACGACCCATCTCTGTCATGTCCTTGGCAGCATAGCGAATGCCCTTGAGGCAGGCCCTTCCAATACCCAGCCAGAGCAGGCGGACACGGCCGCATCGAGTGAGGCCACACAAGGCAGCCCAGGGAGACGCACTCGGCGTTCCATGCGTCGCAGGGATATGCCTCCCCCGGGTAAGGGGAGCAAAAAACAATAGGCATTTCTGCCACATGTGTGCTTCACGCCCTACATGGGACCACTGCTGTGGAGTTGGGGGTGTGGGTTTGTTGTGGAGTTGGGGTTCAGGGGGGTGATGGTTTGTTGTTGAGTTTGGGGGGTGGGGCTGCTGATGATGTTTTCACCAAATCTTTTTTTCACAATACACTATTGGTGTTGCAAAGTTCAACCGTTGTGGACATTCATCATTAAGCATGTGTTTATTGACGTCTGCAAGTGCATGGTGTACAAGTATACACACGTCCAGTGCCCTGTGTGCCCATGTCATGCCACCCTCTGCTGACTTGTGTCCTGGACATCTTGTCCACTGTTAGTTTGGTGCATTACATGTCCCTCAAGTGCACTGCCTCCATGATGCTTTCTTGCCACTTCCCCCTCCACCTTCACCGCATCGTCATGTGGTCGTAGCAGTACCATGTCAGGGGTGATAGACGCTAATCTAGGGATGTTCTCTTTGTTCAGCTACACATATGACATGGGCTTATTGGACACCAGATATCAGTGGATGGGTCACACACCAGACCTGCTTCACCAACTCATATGTGCTTTACGCAAGCCAGGTGACTGCTTCATCTACACGCATGCACGGGTATGGCCATTGTTTGAGTGCTCCCTGGGCCTGTTCAGGGGGTTACTGACAGGGGTCATGTACCATGTTGTCAAGGGACAGCCACCAACAGCTGCATCTCTAGCCAAATAAGGTGAGTGTTTGGACTGTCATGGTGGAGAACAGTACTTGGCTGTCATGGCAGGCTTTCAATGATGGTCATATGCACATGTCCATGGATGCATTCTGCACGATCATGGACACAACATGTGTCCAATACAATGGAATGCTGTGGGGGGTTGCGTCTTCAAGATGGACCGTGAACGATGGCATGGACATCTCGTGGTACATGTTTCGTTGTTGCATGCTGCTGTCCTGATGTTAGATCCACGATGGCATGGACATCTCGTGGTACATGTTTCGTTGTTGCATGCTGCTGTCCTGATGTTAGATCCATGTGGTGCTGTGTACTGTGTGGATTCGTTTTTGGGGGTGATGGCTGTAGCCCGTGGCTCATGGTCATCATCCTGCTCAAATACATACTATGGTGAATACCAACACTCCTATGGGTGTGCCATGCCGGTGACGTGGTGTGGTATCCCTGCTGCCCTCTGTTCAATCCACTCCCAGGGATGGGTCTCCGATGTGGTGCCATGCTGGGGGCTGCCACATTGTGCATATGCAGTGTGTCTTCCGATATGCGCTTGCGGTTGTGTTGTGGTGGCCGCCAATGAGTGGTGCAAGTGTAGTGTGATTAGCCCTTGTCAGATGGTGGAGATGTAGTGTATTGTGAGTGCCTTATTCCATCAAAGTGGGAATCTGTTCATATGTGCCGTTGCACTGGTTCTGGGGCAGGTTTGTTGTTGGGGTGAACACTGTATGATGGCTTCATCATTTATCATTTCGACCCAGTTGGTTCATGCAGGCACCCACCTCATGGCACCAATGCACTTGCATGACACAGTCAGACGACTCAACAGCCAGCCAGGCACGTCATCCTGCATGTTGGACCATGTGGCACGTTGGTGTGGTGAACTGCTGGCCCTTTGAGTCATGTCTAGTTCTTTGGTGTCGGGCCCACCCATGTGTGCGGTTCTTGGTTGCGTTGCATTCCATCTGCACGTAGCGGGAGTGGTATTGTTTGCAGTTGCTATCAGCAGCCTGCATGCCATGCTGGTCCACATGCGACCCGTGGGTGCTGTCAGGGGCACCATTGTCATTTGGCATGCCTCCATTTGCATGAGGTCCAGCTTTACTGTTGTGTATCTCCTGGGTGATCCATGTTGGGGATTGGTAGGCCCTTGTGTGCTTGGGGGTGTAACAGCACTTGTTTATGTGGCCGTCTAATGGACGGTTGTGACATGCCATGCATGGGCGCCACTGTGTGCTGGTAGGTGCCTGTGGCATGGGTGTGGGGCACAGGCAACACTGTCACTTGTGCCAGGTTAGCACTGTATATTTGTATGCTGCTCGCTTATCTCTTTGTGTCTCTGGCAAAATTTGGTGGTAACGGTGTCACAGTCAAGGTGGTCAGGGGTGTCTATCTGCTAAGGGTTTTCCTTGAGTGGCCGGACATGCTGCGTGTGCATGGGGGCTGCTGGGGTGGTGACGGAGGCTGCACTGGTGCTGCATGCAGGGCCTGTCTCCCCCTCCTTCTACCCCTGTGTCTCCTCAGTGGGGGGGCCTGGTGTTGTTGCAGAAGTTCTTGTGGTTGTGGCCTTGCTGGTTCTATTGGTGTCATCTTGTCTTGGTGTGGGAGGGGTGTGTGGGTGTGTTCCTTTTCTGCTGTGGCAGACTCCATTGCCTCCACCAGTGTTGAATGTGGGCACCTGTGGCTCTGGGAACCACTGCTCAGGGTTTTTACTCCTACTCTGAGATGCCTGTATGTACTCCATGCCGGTATGGTACTTTACGGCCTTGTGGAGGCCGTTATTTACGTGTGCTCCTCACTTGCGATCAGCTCCCGTTTACGCCATGCCGCTAATTTCGGCATGGTCTGGCGCGCGCAAGACCCAAGACCGATAATTTCGGCATTGTAGTTTACGGGGCCGTAATTAGCGGTCTGAGGGGTCAGAATAGCATGGAGCGGTAAACCATGCCGGTAAATCATTACCGGCATGGTTTTTACCTTACCTCCTAGCTCTAAATGAGGGCCAGTATGTTCTCCTTCACTGACCTTTCCATGAACTGCTATGAGGGAATGATTTAAATATATCATCATGACTTTGTGAAATTCAACCATTTTATATTCCAGCAACCATTTTAGGATCTGCCTGACCTTGTCCCAATCAAAATAGCTGACCAAATTACAAAACTACTGACCAATCTGTTTTTGATCAGAACTTAGTTCCTGATCAGTTTTAAGCCTAGATTTTTCGATAACTGATAAATCTATACTATCCAACATGCCCTCCACTGCGCCACTCTGACCCTAAAAAAATATATGTCACTCTTAAATGAGCTTGTTTGGCCTACTAGGCACTATAATTCTGATTTTCACAAACTGGAACTATTAATCCACCCGATAAGTTATCTACATTCAATTTGATGGGGGTAGGTGGGGTCTAGCATGTTAACACCTCCTCTACAGCCTTGCAGGAACGAAAGGGGAAATTGATGGTAGGTCGAAACCCCAAATCATCTACCGTGATCAAAAAATGACCTCTTAACGACTTTCCTCGGAGGAAGAAAGTTAAGAGGTCGAGATCGAGGGGTGGCTCCCACCACTCCTCATCGTCGTCGAAGAAGTCGAAGAAGAGGCGCCATAGGTCTCCTTCTTTGATTTCATCGTCGGACGCTCACCCTGAGAGGGTATCTTTCCTCACTAAGAAATCCACTCTGGCCGAGTGGGAGGCTTTCAGAGCATAGGTGCTAAAAATATTTGAAAAACAAAGCCCTCCAAGCTCCTACCACACCTTCCAAAGTAGCTGGGAAGGAAAGGGCTCGACCTAAATCCTGCACGCCCTCGAGCATGGGTCCAAAGCCTGATCCTCATCAGGAGCCGTTGAGGCCTCGATCCGACGACGTGTCATCAAAGGATCCGTCGAACTGAAAGCATAAGCATAAGTCGAGTTCGTCGACACCATCAATGCCGGCTGCGCCTTTGATGCCAGCCAATCCCTTGACATAAACGTCGACTTCGACACCGAAGGTATTGATGCCAGCTGGGCCATCATTGGCGGCTGCGCCATCGACGGCGAGTGCTCCATCAAAACCTATGGCGCCAGTAAAAAAAGGTTTTGACCGCTCTTCCATTGTCTAATTCATTATTCATTAAACCCTTGATGCCTGAAAAGACTTATGTGCATTTACCAAGGAAGGACTATTTTAAGTCCCTTACCTCAATAAATGATGAGAATGAACCCTCAGATAACGAGGCACCATTTGACCTCCAGTTTGGTATGCCAAATGTACCAGAAAGTTTTATCTCTGAGGAATGAAGGTTGATGGGCCTTTATGACAACCTGCAGATGGCCAGTGGGGTGGACACCTCACCTGAGCTAGAGTTTGGAAGACCAGATGCAGGGGAGCATGCTGATGTGTCATATAGACAGCTCATGTCCAAGGTAGTGGAGTACATGGGCATGGGCTTCAAGATTCAACGTTGCCAGGAGTACTTAGATATTGTCAATAGAGGAAGCAAAAGTTATAAGAAGGAGGGAAGATAAGGGCAAGCCTTGGAAGAGGAGAAAAGGGATTCACCCTAGCACCTCGAAGCAGAACACAGTACCTTATTCAAGGAAGAAGCTGGTACCACGACAGTTGTTCCTGGTAGTTTCCTGCAGACCCACGGTTCCTGGAGCTTCGGCAAGTAGGAGGACGTCTGGAGGGGTCTGCACTACGCAGGGATGAAGCCAGCAGCAGCGAAGGTGAATAAAAGGTGCGCTCTTTAAAAACAAGGGAGGGTCTTCAGATGGCTATCCGGAACACTACAGCAGTGTGCAGCGATTTCGACCATGAAGAGGATCCTCTGGCTGTGGAAGGTGAGCTGGTTGACCCCACCAGGCTCAAGGGAAGAAGACTCCGGACTGGATCTTCTCTGGTCGTCGAAGGGTAGATAGCTCAGGACTGCAGCAGGGCTTCACCGGGACGGGATAGTTGCAGCAGCCATCTTCTTCTCCGCTTCTCTTCGGTTCCTTGTAGTTCCAGTGGCGACTCTGACTTCCAGCCCAAGAGTCCCGCCTTTTATGCAAAAATCCCCCATTCACACAGCCTGGCTGTCAATCACGCAGCAGGGGGGTTGTCCAGCCCGGACAACCACCTCAGCCAATCATGGCAAAGTGAGACTTGGGTTTCCTAGGATACCCTGTGCAGGGGGTGACTACATCCCTCCCTCACATTCAGCCCACCTAGACACCCAGGCGCATAGAGGAGGGCTTCTTGGCAGAAGCCCGCCAAAAGACAGTGAACAAAGACGGCAAACCTGGTTTGCCGCGCAAAGTAAAACACAAGAAGGACTTTAACAAAAAGAAATGGTGAATAAACCCGACCGGAGACAAAAGAAAAAGTATTTGGTCAAGCGGGTTTATGGTCGAGGCTAATATAATTTGGCAAGCTCCTATGAACTGATACCTATTGATTGCCAAGTTCGCCCTGTGCGTGAGCTGCAGTGCCACAAGGTCGACCCACTCTCGGTTTCTGTGAGCGGCTCCGCAAGGGAACGCTGTCCACGCTACAAGCGCGAAGAAGACCAGCCTATGTTGTTCGCTGGATGCTCCGTGTGAATCAGTGTGACCAGGTTGACGTGCTTGGTGGTGGATGCCGGCGGAATCTGTGAACGCCATCCGCGCTGGGGCCGCCGCATAGGACTTGTCCGGGGAACGAAGAGTGGAAGGGCTGCTCCGCTTCCAGGCAGCGTTGAGCGGTCCCGTGTGAAAGCCGGTGTGCTGGCCGCTCCACTCTCCTGCAGCACCGAGTGGCCACCGTGTAGGCGCTTCCACTCGCGCAGGGCCCGCTGTGCAGAACTTTTCCGGCCCCAAGAGCAGGACTGGGAGGGCTGCTCCGCTATCACGCAGCGTAGTGCGGGCCCGTGTAAAAGCCAGTGTGCGTTGGCCGCTCCGCTCTCATATAGCGTCAAGTGGCCGCCGTTTGGAGATCGGCGTGCTTCGCATTTCGCCAACGTGACAGAAGTAAGTGTTTCTTGGATATTACTGTGCTCCTCTGGGATCATCCTTCCGAACTATTTTAGGTGATCCCGTGCCCCTGCCCTAGGTGTGTCGTTGTGTAGCGACGTCATCTTAAAGGAAGTTGTTGGGAGCGGACTCTCAACCAGAGTACCGTAGTCCACGGAATAGAGGGAGAAGTAAACGGTAACTCTGTGATCTACATAGAAAAGGGCATACTGTCTTCAATAAAGCGCCAGCTCCCCGCACAACGCGGTTTTAAGCCAAGGCATCAAGGGGGTAACTAGAGGTGTGAAGGAGAGACCCTTGTAAGTGACATTTTGGCTGGCAGAGGACATGGCAGCTTTACCAGGGATTTCGGGTCCCCCCATTTTTATGCCTGCCCCAGGCATGGCGAGAATCGCATGGCCACAATGGCGCAAGGGTTTTCTGCACTACATGAAAGCAGCTGGCGGAACGGCCTATTCCGGCGAGAGGAAAGTAGCATTGCTCTTGCATTTCTTGGGCTTCGAGGGCCAAAGAATTTTTGAAACCCTACCCCAATTTGCAAATGACGGAAGTGGGGATGAATTAAATGAGTTTGAGTCTGCATTGGTGAGACTGGATAAACATTTTAATCCAAAGAGGAGCACGATTTTGGAGAGATACAATTTCCGGATGCGCACACAAGCCCAGAGTGAATCTGTTGAGGATTATGTGATTGTGTTGCGTCATTTGGCCCTTACATGCAAGTTTCAGGGAAACTTCGATGAACATATTCGTGATCAATTCATGACACATTGTAGGTCAAATAAGATAAGAGAGGAATTATGGCTAAAGGATGAGCCAAGTTTAGATGAAGTACTGGACTTGGCAAAACGTGTGGAGCACTCTTTGGCATGTGTGGCCAAACTCTCCAAATCTGAAGGAGGGGAGTCCAAAGAAAATAAGCCGGAGGTATTGTCTGTAGCCGAGGGGAAGAACAAAAGGAGAGGAAAGAACAGATTGTCAGGGAGGAGTAATCCCGAAGAGAGGAAGAACCAAGAGTCGATACAGAGATATGAAAAAAAAGAAGATAGGAAGGACGAAAGACTATGTTATCGGTGTGCCAGTGCAACACACTTTGCATCCTCCGTTGTATGTCCAGGGCGAAAGAGTACGTGCTCAAAATGCAAAAGGAGAGGGCATGTTGCATCATGCTGCAAGAACTACCAATTTGGACAGTCTGGCCAACGGAGAGTCCTATATGTGAATGAGGAAGAAGATGGGAGATCATCTGAAGACGAAGTCGTAGTGCCGTTACAAAATGTCATTGTGAATACTGTTAATGTCGTTACAAATGGTGGGGATCCCGATGATTGTGAACGGCCCTATGCTGTGGTGACAGTGAATGGGCGAGAAGTATCGATGATGGCTGATTCAGGGTCAAAGATAACTTTAGTATCCAGGGTTGCTTTTGAGTGCGAAATGAAAGGGGTAGTATCTGAGTTGGTAGAGCCCGATATAAACCCAGGAGGGTACAACCAAGATCGAATTGATTTATTGGGTTATCTATGGTGTAGATTTGAATTTAAAGGACGCAGTTGTGATGGAAAAGTGTATGTTACCAGGAAGGGGCAATCTTTGTTAGGATGGAGAGAACAAAAGAATTTAGGGATCAGACTCGATCCCAATCACCCAGAGCAAGTGCTGCAAATATCCGAAGCGTCTGTGTGTCACAGCAGGTATATGTCGGATTTTGGAAATGTATTCATTGAGAAATTGGGAAGGATAAGAGGGTTTCAACATCAAATAACATTAAAAAAGGGCAGTATTCCTGTCGTTGCGAAACTTAGACCAGTACCTCTTGCTCTAAGGGAGAATGTGAGAATGGAATTACAGAAGCTATTGGAGTCAGGTGTGATTGAGAGAGCCGGGGGGGTTGAATGGATATCCCCAGTGGTAATTGTGAAGAAAAGTTCAGGAGACATAAGGTTGTGCGTTGATATGCGCGAATTGAATAGGTGTGTGTTAGTAGACAGACACCCCCTACCGAACATGGGCGAACTATTGAGCATGGTGGGGGGAGGAAGATATTTCTCTAAGTTAGACATGACATCAGCTTATCATCAGGTTGAATTGGTGGAGGCATGTAGGAAGGTTACTGCTTTTGTGACGCATGAAGGTGTGTTTCAATTTAGGAGGATGCCGTTTGGGCTGGCGTCCGCTTCATCCGTATTTCAGAAGATCATGGATCGGTTGTTGAAGGGCCTTAAGGGAGTGTTCTGTTTTCAGGATGATGTGTTAGTGAGTGGCGTCACAATGGAAGAACATGACAGGAACCTACAGAAGGTTTTGAGGATATTTGAGGAGAGAGGTATTACTTTGAGAGGTGAGAAGTGTGTGTTCGCGGAGACGAAAGTGGATTACCTGGGACATGAAGTGTCGGGACATGGAGTTAAGCCCAAGGAAGACATGGTGAATTCCATTAAGAGTATAGAGAAACCGAAAAGCAAGAATGAGCTACGCTCTTTTCTTGGTATGACGGAATTTTACCATAAATTTGTGGTAAACTATGCTGACAAGGTACAGGAAATGAGAAAGATTCTTAAGAAGGGTGCCGATTTTGTATGGAATAGCCAGTGTGACATGGAGTTTAACAGGATAAAGGAAGAAATAAACATGGCCAGTCCATTAGGATGCTTTGACACGAGGAAGCTAACCATAATCGCAGTAGATGCGAGTGAAAGCGGACTGGGAGCTGTGTTATCCCAGAAGCAAGAGGATGGTTCTGAAGAGGTAATTGCCCATGCCTCGAGGGGCCTCAAGGGAGCGGAGTTAAGATATTCTGTATTAGAAAAGGAGGCACTGGCATGTTTTTGGGCCGTGGAACGTTTCAGAAATTTTGTGTGGGGAACGGAGTTTGTGATACGCACGGATCATAAACCCTTAAAAGCAATTTTTGAAAATAAAGGCCTTGACAAAGTTTCCCGGAGAGTGGCAGGCTGGGTTACCAGGATGCAAACGCATTGTTTTAGGATGGAGGTCATACCCGGTAGGGAGAATGTTTTGGCGGACAGTTTATCTAGGATAAGGGTGGCAGGTCCCGAAAGTATGGAGAGTGAGGAGATGGAGTTAGTGTTTGTCAACACTGACAGTATTGTGTCCAAGCAGGAGTGGTTGGACGAAGTGGAAAGAGACAATGTCATAAGGAGGGTAATTACATATGTTGAATCTACTACTTGGCCCAATAAGGTGGAATTGGCGGAAGAAATGAAGCCATATTGGGAGGTGAAGGATGAATGATCAGTTAGTGAAAATATTTTGTTCAGATGGGGTAGGGCAGTGGTCCCGATTGGATTAAGGAAGAAAGTGGTTGATCTAGCACATAGCGGTCACATAGGGATAACCAAGACCAAAGGAGTATTAAGAGAGGATTATTGGTGGCCGGGCTTTGACAAAGAGGTGGAAAGTTGTCTGGCAAATTGTCAGTTTTGTGTTAAGAGTGGAAAGGGAGTGATAGCCAGAAAACAACCATTAGTGGACGTCGGTCTTCCGTCCAGGATATGGTGTGATATTGCCATGGACATACTTGGTCCCGTGGATCTTGGTTATGCCCGTGGTAAGTATATTGTTCTGGTGGTGGATCTGTTTTCCAGATGGGTAGACTTTAAGATAGTGAGGGACATCACGGGTGAGTGTATGATAAAGGTTCTACAGGAGATTTTTGCAAGTGAGGGTTTGCCTGAGACTGTATTAACCGACAATGGTCCCCAGTTTATTGGAGAAGCGTTTTTGAACTATTTGAGGAAATGTGGAGTTGGTCACAAAAGAACATCATTGTACCATCCTGAGTCAAATGGTGTAGTTGAGAGAATGAATAGGTGTGTGATGGAGAGTGTGCATATGGGAGAAGAGTGCGGATTAGATAAGGTAGCTTTGATACAGAATAGGATGTGGGCTTTGAGGATGGCACCACATTCTACAACTGGTCTGTGCCCGTTTGAGCTCATGAGGGGAAGGAAGCCATACTCTGTGGCTTGTCCGCCATGGCTAGGAAGATGTAGGGAGACCGATCTTGTTGTGGACGAAGTGAGAAGATCATTAGTGAAGAAGAATTCAGAGTGGGTCAAACATGAGAATTTGAGGAGAGGAAAGAAGGAGTTACGTGTGGAGTGTGGTGACTGGGTCAGGATAAAGAGAGGAGTGATAAGGAGGAAAGGTGAGCCCCTTTATTCGGATCCTGTCAGAGTAGTGGCAGTCATGAAAGGGGCAGTGCGAGTTGCTGGTGGGCAAGTGTGGAATAAAAATAGAGTTGCCACTGTGAAGAGAGGCCACACGTGAGAGTCATGTATGGGCAACACCCAGGAGAGGAACCTGGGGGAGGGTAACTGAGCCATTCATGGCATTGTGTTTTAAAACCTGTTTTATGGAAAAGTGAACTAGTCTGGTTATATATATATATAAAAAAAAAAAAAGAGAAAGGGGGAAGATGTGTTGTGTTGCTTCTTCTTAGGGGAGGAGTTCTTCCTATATGAAAGGTAATGCAAGAAACCTCTAGTGTGAAAGAGCTATGCATTATGAGGTCATGGAATGCTGGTGCGAGGTTTCTTGTTATAGTTCAAGTATCGACAGTTGGTGGAGAGAGCTGAAGGGAAGGGAGCCCATGAGAGGAGTCTTCTCTTCTCACTTATATACTTAATAAATCTATGTTACAAGCCTACCTGCCTCCGTTGCATCTTCATAACAGATACCACTGCCACCAGCCAAGTCTAAATGTTAAAAGAGCAAAACAATGCTCTATGAGGTACAGATAAAAAGGGCTAAGAAGTGACCCTTTCCAATACTCCATGTAAGATGGGGTGTACTGGATCTGTGGTTAAATGACTAGGGGCCTCATTACACGGACGGCGGTAAGGGTTTACTTGTACTGGTAAGGGCACCGGTACTGGTAAACCCTTACTGCCTTACTATGAGGTCCCTTTGCGGGTAGGTACTTTAACGCCTGCTGTTTAGCAGGCGTTAAAAAACAACCCGCAAAGGGACCAGGGTGCTAATTACGGTACCGCAATTTGCGGCACCGTAATTAGCGCCTTCCCCATTCCCATAGAACCCTATGGGGCAAAAATGGGAATGGGTAAGGGCAATGAGGGAAGGGGGAATTACCGCCCCGCCAACCTTGGTATAGGGCGGTAATTCCCCTTTCCACCAAGGCGGTGCCGGTATTTTACCGGCATGGACCAAGGTGCAAATAGCACCTTGGTCCTCCACCTACTGTGTAATGAGGCCCTATGTAAAGTTAATGGCAACTTTACCCTTTCCTGGGGGGACAGTAGTCAGTCCCAGAAATGGAGTCGGTGGGAAGTCTAAAAGACAACCCTGGGTCACTGCACTGAAGGTGCTGTGTAACACACAAATGAAGGGGGCTACTGAAGTGGTGTACTCCAGAGCCCACAATCACAAAAACAGATGAAATACACATGACAAAACATGGGTAAGAGTGGGGGAAAAGCACACACTCTTACCAAGTGAAAGAAATAACTCCAGAAATCCAGCAAAGCTGCTGAGGGACTCACTAGGTGAGGGAACTTAGCCATTCAATGAGAATTCTCCCTTACACTCGCCCCCCCCCACCACCAGACTAAGGGACAGGAGGATTCAATCCACTCCTGGATGGTTATCATACCTCTAGTCGGTTATAAACATCCTAGAGAGACCATCATCATTTTGGTGGTGATTTCCTGCTCTGTGCTCTTTGGAAAAATCAAATCCTTGCAAGCAGATTGACCATCTGAGTAACTTTGGGTTTGCCCCTTTCATTTGCATCAGCCATCTCAAGGGTTGGTGGTCAGTCTGAATAATGAAGGTAAATCCATGCAAGTATGGTCTAAACCTCTTCAGTGACCACACAATAGCAAAACATTTACGTTCTATTGTTGCCCACCTTGTCTCAGGATCCTTTAACTTCCTGCTGATGAAACACATGGGGTGTTCCCTACCTTTCTCATCCAGTTGACTAAGGACTGCACCTATACCTACATTAGAAGCATCTGTTTGTACAATGAAGGGTTGGTGGTAGTCAAGAGCTCTTAGGACTGGAGCTTGACAAAGGGCTTTCTTCAGACCTTCAAAGGCTTGATCGCACTCCTCATTCCACCAGACCTGATGACATTCAAGGGAGAAGCTATGGTCCCATAGTTCACTATGAAGTTCCTGTAATACCCAGTGAGACCTAAGAAGGCTCTCACTTGGGTTTGAGTAGTAGGGGTGGCCCAGTTTTGTACAGCTTGTACTTTGCTAGGCAATGGCCTTATTTCACCTCCTCCTACCTCATGTCCAAGGTAGACCACTGTACTCTGACCAATTTGACACTTGATTGCCTTTATGGTCAGATGGGCCTGTTCCAGAGCCTGCAATGCATATCCTAGGTGTTCAATATGTTCTTTCCATGTAGGGCTGAACACTGCAATGTCATCCAAGTATGCCATGCAGAAGTCCTCCATCCCATTCAGAACTTGATTGACCATCCTCTCAATTGTAGCAGGTGCATTCTTTAGTCCAAAAGGCATTACCTTGAATTGGTAGAGGCCAGCTGGGGTGGAGAATGCAGTTTTCTCCTTGGCATGGTCTGTCAGGGCTATTTGCAGGGCAGGGGAGCATGCTGATGTGTCACATGGACAGCTCATGTGCAAGGTAGTGGAGTACATGGGCTGGAGTATGACTCTGTTACCATTCGAAAAGGATGATCTGACAGACATCCTGGATAAGGGTCCTCAGTCAGATTCCATATTACTTTTTCACATTGCTCTGCAAAAATGTGTTGCATGCGAATTGGGAAACACTAGAAACCAATCCGGATGTGAATCAAACTTTTACCAAGATGTACCGCCCTTCCAGCAGTGACCCTGACTACCTGTGAAAACACCCCACTCCTGAGACAGTGTCTTTAGCGGAGAGGAACAAGGGATGGTATTCCCCTTATTTTCTAATACCCAAGAAGGATGGAGGACTGAGACCCATCTTGGATTTGAGATACTTGAACAAGTTCCTCAGGAAGGACAAGTTCACGATGGTCACTCTTTCTCAGATCCTTCAGGCCCTCCAACTCCAGGACTGGATGGTGTCATTGGACCGTCAAGATGCTTATTTTCATGTGCCAATCCATCTCAAGCACAGAAAATACCTGAGGTTCGCAGTTGGCGATTGGCGATTCTCATTATCAATTGCGAGTTCAGCCATTCGGGCTAACCTGTGTCCTGAGGGTTTTCAGATGGTCACCAAATTTCAGAGTGCCCAGCGTCTCCCGGCCTTCGATTTTTTTGAGGCTGCTCAGCCTCATGGCATCCTGCATTTTTCTGATGTCACAGGCCCGCCTGAGAATGAGATCCCTTCAATGGGCTCTCAGAACTCAATGGTCTCAGTTCTCAGGAAAGATGTCAGACCTACTTCAAGTTCCAAGAAAGGTCGCACAGGATCTTCTGTGGTGGGCCTGCGAGGACAACATTCTGAAGGGAGAAGCTTTTTGGCAACCATGGGCAGAGATAAAAGTAAGTGACTGACGCCTCAGTCATGGGGTGGGGAGCCCACACCAATGATCTGACAGTCAGCGGCCGTTGGTCTCCATCAGAGTCCAAACTACATATCAATCTTTTGGAGCTGAGGGCAATTAGACTAGTGATGAACGCCTTCCTGCCCTGAAAAGAATGTCCTGATAATGACGGACAATACAGTGGTCATGTATTACCTCAACAAGAGAGAAGGTGTAGGGTCATTACCACTGTGCAGAGAGGCAATGCAGCACTGGTACTGGGCAATTCAAGAAGGAACCTCCTTATCGGCAGTTCACCTAGCCGGAGAGGAGTACACAGCAGCGGATTCTGTGAGCAGGCAGAGCACAGTCGCCCACGAGTGGGACACAGCTCAAGAAGTCAGGAAGTCCTTCAAGAGATCTTCACCCTTTGAGGAACCCCTCAGGTGGATCTGTTCGCGACCGGTTTTAACCGGAAGTGCGAACTGTACTGCTCCAGGGAATTTCCCCCAAGAGGAGCTCAAGGATATGCGTTTGTGGTGGACTTGGAGTTTCCACTCCTGTATGCATTTCCTCGAGTCCCTATCATTCCTCATGGGATCAGGAGGTTGAAAAAGTTTGGAAAACCCATGATCCTAATTGCCCCGGATTTGGCCAGGAGGATGTGGTACCCGGACTTGCTGGACATGTCCATCTGTCCTCCAATGCGTCTTCCACAAAGGGAGGACCTTATCTCATGAGAGGAGGGTCAGGTTCTCCTTCCAGATGTCAAGACACTCAACCTTCACGCTTGTTTTCTGAGAGGCTGAGATACAAGGATTGGGACCTCCTGGATGACGTAATGGAGATTTTGTTTTACCTTCTTTCTGTTCCCCACCTCATCCTGGCAAGGAGGAGGAGAGATTACACAGGTTGGACCCTCGCAGAGCTTTGAGCTTTTATATATCTAGGCTGTCAAACCTTTGCATTGATGATCAGCTTTTCATTGGAACAGGGGCCACAAACTGAGTCAGGCTGTTACAAAACAGACCTCATCAATGTGGATCATCATGGCTATTTCTGAGTGTTACAGACTGGCAGGCAAGGAATCCTCCTGAAGGGTTAAGAACCCATTCCAACTCTACATGGCTACCTCTACAGCCCAGCAAAGGGGTGTACCAATTAAAAGTATTTGTGAGGCAGCAACGTGGTCTACGATTCACAAGTTCACAAAACATTACTATTTAGAGTCTTCCCTTGGTCAGGATGGGAGCTTGGGAAAAGCAGTCCTGCATTTGGTTCATGAGAACCTATAAGAAAATTAAATTCTTACTCCCTCCACTAAATCCAACACTGCTTTGGGAGTCTATCAAAGATGAGGAATACGTGGGAGGACACAATCCATTCGAAGACCAACTTACTTAGCCCTGGTAACGTTGTTCTACTGTATGTTCCTCCCATGTATTCCTCATTGCCCTCCCAACCTACCCCACAGTAGAATAATTTCCCATGCTTTTACAGCTTTCGTTCCTTCAAAGCTGAGTACGGTCATTCCTGTAGTTATGCAGGTATTTAAACTGTAAGAAAAAACAGAACTGAAGCCAACAGCGATGCGCGTGCTATATATGCCTTCGATGACATCCTCGAGATGGAGGCCCTTGAGGCACAGCGCCCTCTACTGAATGTATTTTCCAAAGCAGCTAAAGCTGCATATCGAATATCAAAGATGAGGAATACGTGGGAGGAACATCCAGTCAAAAGAACGTTACCATGGGTAAGTAACTTGCTCATCTGAGACAGTTGATGTTTCTGCTGTTGAAAATGCCTTGCTACTGGTGACTGTTGATTGCAGGTCCTGATGTTGGATTTATGCTCATTCCAGCATATCCAGGCTTTGCGACTAGTTTGGCCTACATATAATAGTCCACAGAAAAATTTGATAGAGTAAATGAAATTCTGAGTATTACATGTTGCATAGTTTTTTAGTTTGATTTTTGCTCCTTTTCTTGGATGTGTAGCCAAGTCTCCTTTGATGATGCTGTTGCAGTTATTGCATGCCAAACGGGTATGTCCCATTATTTTGTACTTTCTGTTTGGTCCCTCTCCCGGGTTGCGTTCTCAGATTGTTGCTTCTCTGGACGGAAACATGTGTTTATTGTGTAAAAATGTCTTGTAATTTGCTATCACAGCTTAATAATGGCCAATGTTTTTGTATGGATATTTTAATCTTGGTCGACTGTATGTTGTATTTGCTTATAAATACTAGAGATCCTTCCGTTGGCTTAGTGGTGATTTTCAGTGTTAAGATCGATGATCATTCTTTCACCTCTACTTTGTTCCGGGCTTCTGTCAGCTCAATTTCTGTGTATCCTCTCCCGTGGAATTTACTCATCATCCTGTCCAGTTCTTGCTGGAATTTTACATCATTGTAGACTTTGCGTAGTTGGCTACAAGGTAAGCTTCTTATTGTTGTGGGTGGATGGAAGCTCATCCTGTGCAGCAGATTGTTACGATCTGTAGGTTTATGATATATTGATGTCTCAAATGCAGGGGCCTTTGGATGAATCTCAATATCAAGAAAATGGAGTCCAGGATTCCCAATTTCGGAAGTGAATTGAATTCTATCATCAATCATGTTCAAATATACAAGAAATTATGTCAGAGTTTCTGTTGTGCCATTAAATCGGGCAGATATCGTCTGTATACCGTCCCCAGTAGCCAATATATTTATGCTTTACACAATCATCCTCACATTTGAGCATGAATGCATAGGAGGCACCATTTTTGCACCCATTGCTGTCCCACTAGCTTGAAGGTAGAACTTGCCATCATGTTCGAAGTAAGCATTCTGTGATATAAACTCTTATTAACCATTCTTTATATGCCCCTACTTCTTCTTCCTACAATAGTAACCACTCTACTCATTGTTATCCAAGATTGTGGGGAATGGCGGTGTACAAACTGCAAACATCTATGGTCATGAGTATGTTGTTTTCATCCAAGCATGTATTGCATAGTTTATTTATAATATTTATAAAATCCATAGAGTCCTTAATGTAGGTGGGATATTTCCTGATAGTGGGTTGTAAAATGGTGTCTATAGTTATTTTGTACCCATCTATTTGACACTAAGATAGAGATATTAAAATTAATTCACAAAATGAAATTGAAAACATATGTGGCCAACATCAATACCGAAATGGAACATTCTGAGAATGGTTATCTAGAACTCAAACCCAAAAGTAACTATGTTCCTCCGTTACCACACGGCACCATAGATGTTTTCCATTCAACCATCTTGAAGGATATGAAGAAACTGTCACATAAGATCCCAACACACAAGAACCTAAATAAAAATGACTTATCAACCATAAGAAATCTGTATGAAGATAAGATCGTCATTCGTCCAGCGGACAAAAGAGGCGCACTAGTAGTTATGAATGCAGGAGAATATGATCAGTGTGATAAACCTGAAGGTGTCTCACCCGCTAGTCCCCGGGGATTTGTCATCCAGGTGGCCAGGACATGGCCATCGCTATTGGATCCAGTTCCTGGGGGTAGACCAGTATGGGAGGATCACCTGGATGAGGGTTCCTCGGGGAGTGGAAGTGAGACACCGATGGGTGAGACGTGGTACCCCCTACCCTATAACAACTTTCCCCCATCCTACCCAGTAGGATATTCAGACGTTCTACCCCCCTTTTCCAACACAAACACTTTCCTACACCATGATAGACAACGGACTAACACCCAAGCTGTTTACCTGACATGTCCCAACACAAGGGTCAGGCAGAGTCAGGCAATTGACAATATCTACCTACACCAGACAGCCCTTTCCCTTTCCCACAGGGATAAAAGGAGGGGCATGAAAGCACACTTTGAGAAAGGCCGAACGCACAAGGAAGAAGCTATTTCGGACCGGCAGTTCAAACGGAGGAGAAAGGCGGAGAGACCTGGAGGGACGATGAGGAGGGAATTGCCCTTGCCTTTTTCAACTCAGATTCGTGAAGCCTCCTAAAGGGAAATCATAAGACCGCAAAGTCCAGCTGGGGTGTGGTGTCAACGGCACACAGGGCCCTCCTGTGCTGATAGCCAAAGCAGGGAGAAGCGATTGTGCCATGGTGCCATCCTTGACCCCAGAGGCAAGAAACTCCAAAGGTTCAGCACAGCCGGTGAGTCGGAGAAGGCAGATAGTAAAAACCAAGCTGTGCTTGGTCCCAGGTTGCAGGCGGCAACCTTGTTGAACACAGAGCTTGTGTAATTGAACTTTTAACAAACCGTAGTAAAAACTTTAGTAGCAGAGGGGTCAGGCATTGTGGGGGCACTCATTCAAAGGACTCTGAATCGCTTTTGGGGTGTGTTGTTTTGTTGAAACTACAAAGACCAAGAGGCCTTAGGAGAGGCTAGTGTAAAGTGTCAAAGTGGTTGATAGGCAGAATCCTGTGCAGTGCCCTTAGGGACCACTACACACAATTAAGACCACAAGTGGTAATACAAGTTCACATTTGGTGCAAGCCTGTACTACTATGTTAAAGTGGTAGCAGTAGTGGAGTAGCCAGGCTTATCTCGAGAGTATATGAGCAGTAGCAGAGATTACACAAAGGGACCACAATTACTGTGACTCAAGCAAACACTGACTCAAGGTTTCAGGTAAAAAATATAAGTACATTTATTTTTAAACCATCTGTTATAAAACACAACACTTCTATTAATTCAAAACCACACGTAAAATACACTACAACCAACCAATTCACTTGGTACAGTATAACTCAAGGTAAGTACCCTATGTTTTAACGGACCGGTGTTGTGAAACAAAAGACGTTACCGGGAATACATATGTGATCACTTTTTGACAGTAATGACAGTTTGGTCTTACTAAAGATACGCGTATCTGCGGCAAGAAATGTTACCGGGGCAAAAACACAATTAGCACCTGAGTTAACCAGAGAGTTGGGGGCAAAAATCATAGGCAATACTTTTGTCAGGGCAGACAGAATCAGAGAACACTTGTTCACAGAAATTCAAGAGTTAATAGGCCGGAGCCAGTGTCAAGTGGAACCAGGTTCCTGTTGTCGAGAATCACACTGTCGGACAGTTCAAGATTCAACGTTGCCAGGAGTACTTAGATATTGTCAACAGAGGAAGCAAAAGTTATAAGAAGGAGGGAAGATAAGGGCAAGCCTTGGAAGAAGAGAAAAGGGATTCATCCTAGCTCCTCGAAGCAGAACACAGTACCTTATTCAAGGAAGAAGCTGGTGCCACGGCAGTTGTTCCTGGTAGTTTTCTGCAGACCCACGGTTCCTGGAGCTTCGGCAAGAAGGAGGACGTCTGGAGGGGTCTGCACTACGCAGGGATGAAGCCAGCAGCAGCAACAGTGAATGAAAGGTGCGCTCCTTAAAAACAGGAGAGGCTCTTCAGATGGCTATCCGGACCACTACAGCAGTGTGCAGCGATTTCAACCACGAAGAGGATCCTCTGGCTGTGGAAGATGAGCTGCTTGACCCCACCAGGCTCAAGGGAAGAAGACTCCGGACTGGATCTTCTCTGGTCGTTGAAGGGTAGTTAGCTCAGAACTGCACCAGGACTGGATAGTTGCAGCAGCCATCTTCTTCTCCGCTTCTCTTCGGTTCCTTGTAGTTCCAGTGGAGTCCTGCCTTTTATGCGAAAATCCCCCATTCACACATCCTGGCTGTCAATCACGCAGCAGGGGGGTTATCCAGCCCGGACAACCACCTCAGCCAATCATGGCAAAGTGCGACTTGGGTTTCCTAGGATACCCTGTGCAGGGGGTGACTACACCCCACCCTCACATTCAGCCCACCTAGACACCCAGGCGCCTAGAGGAGGGCTTCTTGGCAGAAGCCCGCCAAAAGACAGTGAACAAAGAAGGCAAACCTGGTTTGCCGCGCAAAGTAAAACACAAGAAGGACTTTAACAAAAAGAAATGGTGAATAAACCCGACCGGAGCCAAAAGAAAAAGTATTTGGTCAAGCGGGTTTATGTTCGAGGCTAATATAATAGCCTAAAACAATACCACGTTTATATAGTATAAACGTGGTAGAAAAGTTAGGATAGATACCACTGCCACCAGCCAAGTCTAAATGTTAAAAGAGCAAAACAATGCTCTAGGAGGTACAGATAAAAAGGGCTAAGAAGTGACTCTTTCCAATACTCCATGTAAGATGGGGTGTACTGGATCTGTGGTTAAATGACAATGTAAAGTTAATGGCAACTTTACCCTTTTCAGGGGGACAGTAGTCAGCCCCAGAAATGGAGTCGGTGGGAAGTCTAAAAGACAACCCTGTGTAACTGCACTGAAGGTGCTGTGTAACACACAAAAGAAGGGGGCTACTGAAGTGGTGTACTCCAGAGCCCACAATCACAAAAACAGATGAAATACACATGGCAAAACATGGGTAAGAGTGGGGGAAAAGCCTACACTCTTACCAAGTGAAAACAATAACTGCAGAAATCCAGCAAAGCTGCTGAGGGACTCACTAGGTAAGGGAAATTAGCCATTGAATGAGAATTCTCCCTAACAATGGTCCTACGAGGGTTGAGCAAAAAACCCTCGTACACTCGAATGTCTTTGACACAATGGAGAAAACGGATTCAATTGTGAACTCAGGCAAGTGCGAACCTGATGGAGGGATGCCTGCGAATCTAGGTGAATAGGAATACACCCGTGAACATTGTGTCGACAAGAGTGAAACCGGCTGAGGTTGTCCACAGTGAATGGTTGTTTAAAAATATACTGAGACGCTTTAATTTTCCATTGTGAATGAAAGGCCGTAGTGAACCCGACAGAGGGAGGCCTGTGTTGTATGACGGATCGGAGCCCGGCAGAGGGGATCCTAAGGTGAAGAGTAATTGCTCCCTGACGATTTATCGAAGGAACTTTTTGTTTTTGTTGATTGCAACACATCAGGTCCTCTGAGGCAGGGGACTTTGTGTGAAAGAGACTTGGCCACAGAAGGCCTTGATATTTTGGAAACTAACTGTAACCTCGTTCTGGTGATGCCCAGGAGTGTGCTGTTCTCAGGAGTCCTGCCTTGTCCTGTGCTAAAAACTTGGGGAAGGAAGACCTCAGCCATACCATCCTGACTTATCATTTTGAGAACACTTCTTTCTTTTCTGATGAACATTATCCCACACTATTTTGTAACTTAGCTGTAAGAATTGGCAATAGTTTTTTTTTAGTATAGGCCCTTTTTATTTGACAAGACGCCACTAAGACTGATTTATTATTATCTCATGGTCGCAACTTGCTCCCATCTTAGATTTAGGTTTAGATTAGGTGTTTTTATCACCCATTATACAGTTTATTAAACATCTTTGAACTGTGATCACTTGTGTCTGTCTTTACTGTTGCCACCATGAGTTCCTTAAATCAAGGAATGTGTCAGGCAATTGATTAACTTGAGCATATACAGTGTTCTATCGAATAATCCTACCAGCAAAATTATAGAGAACCTGATAAAGATTCTAGACATGGCTGAAAGCAACAAGTGGATCAGCGACAAATCCAAATAATTTTCTCTCTGTCAAAAATACATAAATCATTGGAGAAACCTCCAGGACGACCCATAGGGTCGGCCACTAACGGCATTCTGCAATCTCTTGGAGTATATATAGACACCGTTTTACAACCCTCTGGAAATATCCCACCTAGATTAAGGACACTACTGATTTTCTAAATAAACTAGACACACATGTGTGGTTGAAAATGACATACTCATGACCATAGATGTTTGCAGTTTGTACACCTCCATTCCCCATGATCTTGGACAGCAAGCAGTAGAGTGGTCACAATTGAAGGAAGACGAAGTAGGGGCCTCTAAATAATGGCTAATGATATTACAAGAGTTTATATTACAGAATGCTTACTTCAAACATGATGGCAAGTTCTACCTTCAAACTAGTGGGACAGCAATGGGTACAACAATGGTGCCCAGTATGCTAATGCATTCATCACCTAGTTTGGCATAAATATATCCGCTACTGGGGACGCTATATAGACGATAGCTTCCTGATTTGGAACGCCACAACAGAAACTCTGACATTATTTCTTAAATATTTGAACATAATTGATAATAGATTTCAATTCACCTTCGAAATTGGGAGTCCTGGTCTCCATTTTCCTGATGTTGAGTTTCTTCCAAAGTCCCCTGGATTTGAGGCATCAATATATCATAAACCTGCAGATTGTAACAATCTGCTGCACAGATGAGCTTCCATCCACTCACAAGATAAGAAGCTTACCTTATAGCCACTAACTACGGGTCAAATGCACAGTCAACGATGATGTAAAATGCAAGCAAGAACTGGACAGGATAATGAGTAAATTCCATGCGAGAGGATACACAGAAATCACCACTAGGTCAATGGAAGGACCTCTAGTATTTGTAAGCAAATACAGCATACCGTCAACCAAGATTAAAAGATCCATAATAAAACATAGGCCATTATTAAGCTTTGTTAGAAAATTACAAGACCGTTTTATACAAAAATCTATTCTTTCCTTCCAGAGATGCAACAATCTGAGAGACTTACTAGTGAGAACACAACCCAAGAGAGGGACCAAACAGAAAGTAAAATATTAATAGAACATACCCCTGTTTGGCATGTGTTAGAAACCTGAAGGTGTCTCCCTGACTAGTCTCCGCGGGTCTGTCATCCAGGCCGCTGGGACATGGCCATCGCTATTGGATCCAGTTCCTGGGGCTGGACCAGTGAGGGAGGATCACTTGGATGGGGGGCCTCGGGAAGTGGAAGTGGGACGCCAATGGGTGAGACACGGTATCCCCTTCTTATAGCTCCTTTTCCCTATCCCGACCCGTAGGACACTCAAACACTCTACCCCACCCCCCTTTCTGACACAAACACTTTCGCACACCACGAAAGACGACAGACAAACACCAGAGCTGTTTACCTGACATATCCCACCACAAGGGTCAGGCAATGTCAGACAATTGACCGGAATCACACACATCTGACAGCCCTTTCCCTTCCCCACAGGGATAAAAGGTGGAGCACAAGAGCATCCTACGAGCAAGGCAGACCACACGACGAGAGAGCTAACTCAGCACAGCAGTTCAAGAGGAGGAGAAAGATGGTGCAAATCGAGAGGGTGACAAGGAGAGAAGCGACCTTGCCCTTTCCTACCAAGGCCTGTGAAACCTCCACAGAAGGAATTGTAAGACCGCAAACAATAGCCAGCGTGTGTTGCTGCAGATGTAAACGGTACACAGGGACCTCCTCCTCTGATAACCAAGCCGAGGGGACACGCTTGCCACAGTGGCACCAGCCTTGACTCCAGAGACAAGAGAAGCCGAGTGGTTCATCACAGCCGGTGAGTCGAGGAGAGAGATGATAAGAAACCAAACTGTGTTGAACAAAAGTAGCAAATGGCTAATTAAAGAAAGTACAAAGAATTGTTGTTTAGATACGAGACGGGAAACCCAGCTACAGAGGAGTCAGGCACCACATGGGTTTTCACTTTAGAAACTCTGGCCAATTACCCTATGGTTGAAACTACCGTTACCAGAAGGCCTTGGGAACGGCGCGAGAAGAGGGTTAAAGTGGTCATATGGGGTCTAATAAAATCCTCTGTACAGTCAAAAGTCTTTAACCGGCAAATGAAGGTGGGGCTTAGGGAAGTGAATCCCGCATTTTGCGAATTGCAAAAGTTGGCAAGAGTGAACGCGACGGAGGGATGCCAATGAAAAGGGGGTGAAGTCTCAAGCCCCAATGTGCAGTGTGTTGACAAGAGTGAACCCGGCAGAGGGATGTCCACAGTGACATTAAGATTCATGAATCTCACAGAGGAGATTGTGTTGAAAGCCGTAGTGAACCCAACAGAGGGAGGCTAACATTCGAGAAGGATGTGAGCCTGTAAGAGGGGGATCCAGGGGTGAAAAGGTTTCACCGAACGTACAAGCAGAAGGGAACTTTTGTTTATTATTTTGGAACATATCAGATCCTCGGAGGCAAAAGACTTTTTTGTAGAAAAAGAGACTTAACCACTGAAGGCCCTGATAGTTGAGAGCGGAACTGTTAGCTCGTGCTAGGAAAGCTCAAGCATGTGCTGTGCTCCGGAGTCCCATCTTGTCCCGTGCTCAAAACCTGGGGAAGGGAGACCCCGACTACCTCATCCTGGCTTATCATTTGTGAACACTTCTTTCTTTCCTGTGAATCCTATCCCACACTCTTTGTTTGTATTTAGCGTAAAGACTGGCAATAGGTTTTTCTTAGTATTGGCGCTTTTATTTGACAAGATGCCAATAGGACTGCCTTATTATTATTTGGTGGTCTTAGCTTGCTCCCATCTTAGATTTAGGTTTAGATTAGGGCCCTCATTACAAGTCCAGTGTTAAAAATCCAGTGTTACTGTGATGGCAGGTTTACCGTTTCCGCCACTGCGTGGTGGCGGAAACAAGGTAGGATTATGGCTAAGCGGCTGTGTGCATCAGCAATGCGCAGATCCGGTGCCACCGCCATCCGCCATCACGGAAACACCAGCAGAGATGGATGTACCATCAAAAATGGTGGCAGTGCATCTGCCGCTGCCGCGTGCATGCCGGACATAGCGGCACCACCTAGGCGGAGGAGGAAACACTGGAACCGGAAATACTGTGATCACCGGAACCGGAAAGAGAGCGGCGGCCATTACAAAAATCACAAGTCACTGCAATCCTCTGGTTCCAAAAGGCATCCAGCAACTGTGAGTGGCCAAACATACAGAGGGACATGGCATCAAGAATCCCACAAAACTTCAGTGAAGCTGAACTCACCCTGCTTGTTGACTACATGGTGGAAAATGCAGGGAAGTTATTTTCATCTGACCAGAGACGCAGCATGCAGCTGAGGCGCAAGGCCATATGGGCTGTGGCTGCCCAGAAGGTGTCAGCTGTGTGGGTCACAGCTCGTAGCGTCAAGGACTTCCATAAGAGATGGGATGACCTCTTCATAAGGGTGCACAACCTTCTGTCAGCCCACAGATGTCAGTGCACTGTAACAGGTGGTGGACCGCACTCACCACTAAAGCTGCTCCCATGGGAGGATAAGTGTAGCAGTGTACTGCACCTTGAGGGCATCGAGGGAGTCAGTGCAGCAGAGGCAGGAGCTGCAACACCTGGCGAGCCTGGTGAGTACAGAAAGTGCAAAAATATGAATGTGAATCAAGCTAAACCTGCCCCCATCAATGCACAGAAATACACATATCACAGTCCACATCACCCCAAGCACACCCAGTACTCCCATGGCTCCCCCCGCATGCCAGGCAGATGGCCTGCACACAAGTATGACCCATACACACCCACAGGACAATGCAGCACACATCAATGCATGTAACCACAATGTGATGTTGCTTGATGACTGTGTTGCATGTAATAGTACTATGCACATCCTGTCAGACCACTAACAGCATGCCATTCAATCACCAACAGGAACATCATCTGAGACTGAAGGGGGTCAACCGTGGATGTTGAGGGAGACAGACGTGCACGTTGGCCAGCACGTCAGTCAACATCAGGTGCAGGCACCTCGGCCATCTGGGAAGTCATGACGGCCCAGGTACACCACGCCCAGAAGACCACCACTCCTGCTGGCCCTGGAACCCAGCAGGCACCCCAGCCCAACACCCCTGCTGCCCCTGGAACACAGCAGGCACCCCAGCCCAACACTCCTGCTGTCACTGCTATCCCACCGGGAAGTGCACCACCACCACCACCACCACACCATGCCGAGTCACATAGCACGGACAGCAGTCAAGAGGAACAACTCGGTGAGGCATCTGAATCAGATAGCGAGGAGAATCCAACACCCCTGATCAACTGGGCACATTCAGCCCAACGAGCCTCAGGAGTCCCATGCACTCCCCAACCCCATCTCTGAAGGAGATCAGCAGCCATCTACAACAGCTTGAGGAACAACAGGACATGCTGGCCACACTGGTCGAGCCGCATCTTGAGGAGTCTTGGCTGGAACGTGAGGAGTTTAGGCTGCAACGCGAGAGCAACCTGAAAATTGGCCACCGGGTTGCACGTGCCATTGGGCATTGTGCCACTTCAAACATGCTAATGTCATGGCAGGTCAGTGAGGGCAACAGTATCCAGTAAAACATTGCGGAAACAATGTTGCTGGCCCTGCGCCTACCCCAACATCACCCCACATTGCCCTCCACCAGTACCACACCATCTAGCTCGCAGGCAGGCTGCCCCAGGAGGAGGTCCATGCGGCTGTCTGGGGCATCTCAAAGAGACATACATGGGGCCAAGCATGGAAAGAAGTAGTGCTGTTTGATTGACAATTATTTCACATGTTGGCATATTGGGTCTGGGGCCTGGGAGGTGGGTGGGTACATTTGGGAGGTGTGGTGGGTCCATAGTAGGGACATGTAGTTGGGAGTAGGGAGGCAAGTGGGTACTTTTGGGAGGTGGGGTGGGTCCATAGTGGGGATAGGTAGTTGGGACCTGGGAGGTGGGTGGATACGTTTGGGAGGTGGGGTGGGTCCATAGTGGGGATAGGTAGTTGGGGCCTGGGAGGTGGGTGGGTTCGTTTGGGAGGTGGGGTGGGTCCATAGTGGGGATAGGTAGTTGGGGCCTGGGAGGTGGGTGGGTATGTTTGGGAGGTGGGGTGTGTCTATAGTGGGGATAGGTAGTTGGGGCCTGGGAGGTGGGTGGGTATGTTTGGGCGTGTATTGTTGTAGCACCTGTTTCAATTATTTTTTTCATAATACACTGAATTCTAAATCTGAATTACGAGTGGACAATCTTCTTTGGTGTGTTTATTAATCATTTAATCTAATCTACAAACGATGTGTGTGTTAATGTGCTCCATGTGCATGTGATGTTTGTTCAGAAATAATTGTTAATAAGTGCTCCCCGTGCATGTTGTCCATCCATGGCACCCCGCCCTGGTTGCACACCCATCCCATCATCATCGTCCTCATCCTCTTCCTCCTCATCTGCTAGGTCCGTGTCCGGGGGCAGTGGAATGTTCCTGCGTATACACATACTGTGCAGCATGGCACATGCCAGCACAATTTTGCCAACCTTTACGAGGCTGTACAGCAATGCCCCGCTGGATCTGCTGAGGCAGCGGAACCTGGCCTTCAGCAGTCCAGAGGTCCGCTCTATCATGCCCCTGGTCTGCATGTGTGCCCGGTTGTAGGCCTCCTCATGCCTGTTCCGGGATCACCTGCATGGGAGTGACAGAAAGGTGATAGGATGTTTGTGGTGGGAATTTGGTGTTGGCGATGATAAGATGTGCACAATCTCTGTATAATATTAGCACCCAACATAGTACAGCTCACAGATTTCATTATATATTCTGCAAACTTGTCTTGGATCAACTGTTCAATATTACACACTGGCTCACATATTCCTACTGAGACGGTGTGACCTGCTTAATGTCTGCATCATTCGTGATGGCCTGCAAGGCAACTACATGTCTCATTCCTTTCAATTTACACAAGGGTGTGTTCCTATGTACTGGGTGCCTCATGTCTTGTAAGGTGCTGACAAAATCAGCGTCATGCATCCGCAGCGCACAGGAGTGAAGAAACTACTGCTCAGAGCAGGAGAAATAGCCATTGAGCACATGTGAAGACCTACTATTTTATCACTGGTGACAATACTCCCTTTCACATGGCACCATTGCATGGTGTGCCACTCCATGGTTAGGTGGTATTTCCATTAGCCAGTGTATGGTTTCCTGTGACATGGCAAACTGGCATGTACCTATTGCAGCGGTAAGCTGGGTTAACTCTGGTGAGTGTCTATTCCCTCCCCCGCCCCCCCCCCCGACTACACACAGCTCCTGCATTGTTCATTCTACTCACCCAACAGCCAGGGACACTCTGGTGAATGTCTATTGCCCCCCACTGCACACAGCTCCTGCATTGGTCATTCTACTCACCCAAAAGCCAGGTGCTCTCTCCCACGTAACATGCCATGTACCCTGGCAACGTGGAGTTTCGCAATAGCATTGAGTCGCGTGTCGACCCTGGGAAACGTGCACAGCAATGCGTGATGAGTTCTTGTGCATCACCGACCATCTGCACTTTCAGGGAGTGGAATTGTTTCCGATTTTGAAAGACCGCCTCAATGACATGTCTGGCAGTCAACTCCACCAATTCAATTGGGCATGCCGGCAAGGGCATGGAAGGCCACTTTGGTGGCATTGACCTGTACAGGGGTTCGGGGTAGGGCAATGTGGTCTAACACATGGGGCAGCAGTGCATCCAGTACCTGGAATAGTATCCTTGAAAAACAGGGTTGTGACAGCCCATGCAGCTCACCAACAGTGTGCTGATAGGTGCCAGTTGCAAGGAAGTGCAGCACCAACACTACCTTCAACAAGGGTGGAATTGCAGTCCGGATGTTAATTATGCTGCAGATGTCATCATTGATGAGGGTGATGATTGATAATATTGTGGCCCTGTCAGGCCGGTATAATGTGTGAATTTTACTTGGGGTCAGGTTCCAGGGCGAAGCCCTGATACAGGATATTGGTGGCTGCCTGTGGGGTGGTACCTGCTGTACAATGATGTTAGGGATGGCCACCGGGTTCCTCATTTGCCTCCTGCACCTATGCCTCCTCCTCTGCCTCAGTGCTGCTTCTAACTCCATAGCTGCTTGCAGGTTCCCCATCCCAATTGCTGCTAGACCGACTGCCAGAATGGTTGTTTTGGTTGTGGTCCTTTTGTAGGTTCCCAGTGGCCAATGCTGTGCAGCTGGGCTCATTTTGCACACCTGGGGCCTATTGCTGCTCACCTGGCACTGTTTAAATTCAGGGACGTCCGGCGAATCGCTCCGCTGTTTGTGGTCATGGGGCTACCGGGTGCGGTAGCACCGTGGGGGTCACTTTGCGCTCACAGTTTTAACGCCATCGTGGGTCTGTATGTACCGGTCTGGAAAACGGTGCTGGTACGATGCTTCCAGCACTGTTGTTTCCGAACCCGAGAGGTTGTAATGAGTCCCTAGGCATTTTTCTAACTTGCATATAAAGTTTAATAAACGCCTTTGAACTGTGATCACTTGTGTCTGTCTTTGCTGTTGCCACCATGAGTTCCTTATATATAGTGTTAGCGTGGGATGTGACTCAATTTAAACTAATTGGGGAACCCCACAATTTCAAAAACTTAGAGAGCCTCTAACCCTTGCATCACCACAAAGGTATCAATAGGGTTTGTTATCTGCAGTAGTAGGGAAGCTATTATCCCTCCTGCGAAAAAAGGAATGATTCTCATGGACATTGTCCTGATACCCCCTCTGGCATGTTACAAACGATTAGCCCCAAAATCTGGCTTAGCGTGGAAGTTTGGGATAGATGTCTTGGCAGGCAATATTGATCCCAACCTCCGGGGATATGTGAAGGTTCTCTTACAGAACCATGGTGAGATTCCCTTTGAAATACATCGGGCAGATCAAATTGCCCAGGGAATTTTGGAAAGAGCTCTATTTCCTCATTTTGAAGAAAGTGAACCAGATAAAACAGAAAGAGGTAATTTAGGTTTTGGAGAATCTGATAAATCTCTGAACATCGAAGAAAGGAAGGGAGGAGAGCCCACCATCTATCCCTACCTAGCCTTCACCCAGTGAAGTGATCCAGTCCTTACTGAAGCTTTTCTACAAGCAATTCCAGAAGTCCCTTTTTCTTCTTAAAACAAGGGTTGCTTTATAGAAGAGAGATATCTATGGAAGGTTTAATACCCAAGAATCACCGAAAGGTTGTACTGGAGATTGCACGTTCCCATCTCACCGGGGGGCATTTAGGACAATCTAAAACCCAGGCACATATTAGTGGGACATTTTACTGCCCAGGTATCCATGCTGATATAACAACCTACATCCAAAAGTGCGAAATATACCAAAAGACCAGCACGTTCAGCCCAGTACCTGCCCCTCTGAATCTGTTGCCGATCATAGAAGTACCCTTTTCAAGAATTGGTATGGACATAGTCCGACCCCTAGAAACATCCAGGATAGGAAATAGATATGTCCTTGTGAGTGTAGATTATATGCCCCAGTATCCTGAGGCATTCCCAATGTTTGTTTGTTTGTTTATTTATTTATTTGTAGGGCGCCCAAACCCTTAGGTAGCTGGGCGCACAAAGTGTCAAGGTTACTTATAGCTTAGTTGCAATAATACCACACAGCAATTCCTTAAACAACTTCTAGCGTACTTCTCTGGGGTCAGTTTTCCCAAAGAAATATTGACAGACCAGGGTTGGATTTTTATGTTTATTCTTATGGCCTAAGTCAAAGAGCTACTCCACATTACCACCTTGCGAACCTCTGTGCACCATCCCCAAACCGATGGCTTGGTGGAAAGATTCAATAAAACCCTGAGCTAATTTTACGGAAATTGGTAGACAAGGACGGGAAAGACTGGGATCAAATGATACATTGGGCAATATTGGGCCACAGGTTTATCTTCTTTCAAGCTGCTGGGAAGAATGAGAGGAAGCCCCCATTCTCATCTTGCCAACTGCCACCAGAATGCGAGAACATATGAAATTGGTTCAAGACTTAGTTTGTACGCGTATGGAAAAGGTCCAGAACCAACAGAAATCTGCATGATACAAAAAGATGAATTTAAAATCATTCTCCGTAGGACAAAAAGTACTGGTCCTCTTACCCACCTTAGAAAACAAACTTGTCTCCGAATGGCACGGGCCTTATGAGATAGCAGAACGAATGGGAACCTGTACTTATAAAGTTGTCCAACCAGACAGAAATGTAACGCTAAATTCAGTTTCTTATCGGCTTTCCCCTCGACTCACCAGCTGTGAAGAACTGCTCTGCTTTTCTTGTCTCTGGAGTCAAGGCCGGTACTATTATCCACTAAGAATGCATGTTTTATTTGACACTGCAAAGTGCATGTCTGTTGAATTAATGTGTTAACAAGGAAAAGCACAATTGAGAGAATGTAGTAACATTTATTAACCTGAATGGAACGCTGTTTTATAACCTAGTTCTGTGTGCACGATTTGATAGTGTAGTATGCTAATGAAGCAAAATCTATAAACTACCATTGGGAGTCACTATAATTCGAAATACGATTAACAGTGATACTCTCTACCAAGCAGTACACGTTTGTCAAATGTTTAAATTTAGGTTGATAACTGTATGCAGTAGCTGAACGCTATAGCATAGACGTGTAAACAACGTCTTGTTGTCACAGGTTGTGAATTTCTGTATACCTATTAACAGGTGCCTGACCGAATTGGCTGGCAGCTATGCACCAGAGTTACCGTCAGACATTGGGCTCATCCATGCAGCATTACGGACATTGACAATACAGTGACGTCCTCGTGCTTGCACGCAATGACATTGCCTGAATCGAATTAAGTGTCTGTGCGTCTCTGCTGCCATGGTAATGCTTCCCATTCCACGGCTAGGCAGAATGTGCAGACCCTCGATCCATTTCCAATATGCAGTAACTCCGAGCACAACCGCGCAAGTACTGCTTGCTGGTATACTGTGAACTTCAGGTAAGATTGAACTACTGACAGCCTAAGTAGTTATGGCACATTTACCAAACCACAACTGGCCCACGGCCCCTGTGATCAAGCAAGTCGTAATGGCCTTTCATTATCATTTTTTGCAGCACGTGCATCCCATGTAGGGAATCAACTGTGGGCCCCCTTTCCGACGGCATATTTCTAGAAGCACATAGAAAGTAAGACACATTGGGCCTCATTACGATTGTGGCGGTCCGGAAACAAGGGTCCCGGTAAGCTTACCAACATCTTTGTTTCTGGACTGCCACACTACAAGTGTGCCTCCTGGGACTGCTGCGCCCGGCAGGTCTGACCCTGTCAGGCACAGCGGCCCCGGTAGGCAGAGTTGTAATGGAAGCACCGGCATTGTTAGCAATGGTGCCGGTGCTTCAGGGTCCCAATTCCCGCGGATTCTTATGGGATTCCACTGGAATGAGGATATACCGAATCCCCTGACTTCCCACTCCACCGGGACTTGGAATGTCCCAGTGGCACCAGGAAGTCAGGCGGAGGATTCAGTCTTTCGGGGTTGACGGCAACCCGCCGGTAGCATTGGCCGACCTATTGTCTGTTTTCCCAGTTATGTTTTTCATACATTCAGCAGTATTGACAGAAAGGAACATTGCCTCATATTATTTCATTGCAGGTTTTCCTGGGCACATGATTGATGCATGGTTAATAGTGCAGCACCTCCTTAAGCATTCATAACCTCTCGCAATCACCACATGGTAAGAATATCTTATGTTTCATGTTAGTTCTGAGCTGCAGTACATATACACATACAAGTGGAGGTCAGCTAAGTACCATTTTGTTACAGGTTTGCAAATGCAGAAGAATTCGGTTGAGGTCCTGAGGCACGCACAGAACAAGGTGGATACTCCACAGGCGACTAGATAGCCTTATTCCTCTTTCATGTCCGTCAAACAGGTAGGACGGCCCATATGGATTGATTAAGTTTATAAATGAAAGTGACTTGAAGAAAGAAGTTGAAAGAAGTACACCAATGGGCCACCACTTATGAATGTGTTTGAAATTGTGTTTTTTTTAGAAACCCGCCCTGAAGATAGACATGTTGTCCGAAATGCATTGGCAAGGGTTTCTGGTTACAAATAATGAAAATGAAAGAAGATTTCTATACAAAAGACAATACGAACTTTGTGGACTTATGTATTTACTTTAATTCTTTGGTCAACTTGAATACATACAAGAACAAGCATTAGTTTTGGCTACAATACAGGCGGCTCCAGGTCTATTGATCATTTCACTAGACACTACCTGGTTCATATATTTTTCCTGATAAAGTATATTTCAGGGTTTCTGGAAGACGCTGTTAAGTATTCAATAGATGGAAATACAACTTGAATTAATTGTATTTATCTGAGTGGTGCCCACCCTTCCACATTGCGGGAGCCTAGTTCATTCCCATTTGGATAACCAGTTTATTCCTCTTGTTGCAGCATGGCTCTTGTTTGCTGGGCCGAGATGCATTGTGGTACTTGTAGTTTTTCTCATGGCAGTGCTGCTTGCCAGGAACCTTTGTCTATTCAACGGTCTGAAGAGTCTGGTGCATGTTGGTCATCTTTGTTTCCAAGTCATGTTAGTTTCTTGGGAACCAACTGGCACCAACGTACATAATTGACTCCACACATATGGGGGAGCCAGGGACAGGGTCCCCATCAACTCACCCCCTGCTCCGACTGGGTTCTTGACCCCCCTTAACCGGGCCAGACGCATGACACCATCAAAGAAGATCCTTTCTATGCTCCGTTGAAGACGGGACATACTACAAGAAGAGATTGATGATAGTAACAGGAACTTATCAGGGGCCTACTCCCAAATCACAAACACATGAACATCTTGGTATGTGCTACTAATTGTCCTGACACAGTTCACCTCAACAAACTGGTGCTGAGATTATTCACACAAAAAATCTAAAGGACACAATACTGAAACTAAACTCAAACAGGCATCTAGTTAGCAGAGATAGAATGGCACAGAGATGGATGTGCTCAGTGCACCCAAGACATACAAGCGAAACCCCAGTACACGATTAGAGCCTCGATTTAGAAGGAAATCAAGAGGCAAACAATGCTAGCAGATGGCAGAGAGTTCAAACTTGATACAGCAGGGGAAGCAAACTAAACTCTTGTCCGTACTGCCAACATCATTGTGAAGCCACCCCAAAATCTCCACAATGATAAGAGTACGCAGAGAAGAAGATGAAGTGGATAGAGGGTAGAATGCAAGCTACCACGGTCTCTGGGTAGGAGCTTAGTGGAAATTGTGAACCTGATGCAAGCCACAGCATCAGAGATTACTCACATGTCATTAGAAAAAGTCAGGACAGTTCACATCAGGCAAATTACCATGTTTCACATAGTCTTTAAAGCAAAGTTATATATGAATGCTGTCCTTTACCATCAGTAACTGGACTATACAATGGCTGAAATCAGACTTGTTTGAGAAGAGCACTGCAACAAAAGGCTTTATTGAAAATGAACAACCATCATATCATAATGCTTTGCAAGGCAGAGTACAGTGCCTCTGTAAATTCTGTCTGCTGAGAGGGATAACAGGAATGAAAATCAACATACAAAAATAAGAAAGACATTAAGGGGTTATAAAGAGTGAAATAATCGAACACATTAAACCAGTAAAAAGGGGCCCGAGCCACATGTGGATTATGATTTCCAAAGTGCTGATTCGAAAACCAACCAAAATGTATCTATATTTATTCTACATCGAATCTGCTGAATCTCCATTCTGCAACTAACAAACTTTCCAAAGCATCGCGGCAAAGGACTTCTACTTCAAATTCTGATCCTCATATGTGTTGACCTCAATGCAAAAAAGGGCGTTTGGAAAAGACATGAACTCCCAATGATGGAAATGTGCCTATGGTCCAAAAAAAAAGCCATGGTTCAGAATAGCTGGAGCTATTTAGCTCCTGTATATGGCATAGAAGAGCCTGGTTAGCTGGACGCAACCAGCTACTAGGAGCTACTTTTGGCACCCCAAGCCAACTGCTGCGACACAAATATACATATTTGGTATTAACTATGCATCTGTTGATGCATCAAGTTAGAATTGTCTAACTGACACGCTTTGCACGGGTGTGCTCTGCGTGAATTGTGTAGTTGTTTTTCATCAGAACGCAGGCTGCTTTGAAATTGAATGTAAGTGTGAATTGTTAAAGAACAAGAATCAAGGCAATACTGAATTAGATGCGATTCACTTGTTACTTCTTTCACAGAGTGTTATTTCATCCATTGCTTATTTACTACTCTCTGGCTTCTGGCTAAAACTACATTTCCGAGTGTGATTCTGGCCTATTTCTCAACATTGCAGGTGTGTTAGCGCTGGCGTGTTAAAGGTTTGTTTGTGCCGGTTTGAGTCCGGGATTTGTTCGGGTGCAGTAAGTTCAGTCAATTTGTCTCTGTCGTTGACTCCAACTTGCTATCCTCTTAATGGTATATTTGGCTGATATAGCTTTTTTAATCAGCTATTATGGGGCTTTAAAGTGGCATAGAGTGCATGGCGGCGATGTGAGGTGATTAAGCTCAAATATCTAAATCTGTTACAGGAGCACCCCATGGTCCACTCTCCTGTTTGCCTGATGCCAATTACCCATAATGAAACAGCGAATGAAGCTGTTAGCGCAACCCTTAGTATAGCTGATTTGCAGATTATTACCAAGGTTGAGTGTCCAATCTTGCATAAATTAACTAACACTGTAACCGATACATTTATGCATACCTTTTCTATTGACACTCCTATTACTATCACACAACTCATTGAGTGGTCTTCTGCATCAACTCTGTCTGTCAATCCTGACCACAAGCTTGCACATGCTAAGGATACTGCAATGTTCTTGGCTTCACTGACTGATCAGAATATTTGTAGAGCGACTGCTACTGCGTTAATATCCCTGCAAAACACTGTTTTGACGTTATCCAGGTCCAATAATGTACCTCACATACTGCCCACTGCTGAGGCTACTGTCAAACTAAGTGCAGTCCTTCATACAGGAACTGCACCCTGGGGGTACCAGACCTTCTGACGTCTCAGCCTTATGGCATAGTAAGTGGCAATAACTTATCTTTTGCTCTTTTTAATACACAGTCTCAGGCTAAACATGCCATTGAGATATCTCAGTATATGATAGAAAACAATGTCGACCTGTTTGCGACCTGGCTTTCGATATTACCGGCCATAATCTTGCAATGCACGTCCAGACAGCTATTCTGTTTTGATCAAGAATAGGCTTGTGGGTAAGGAAGGAGGGGTAGCTGTGATTTTTTTTAAATAACCTCAACATACATGACATATCTATTGACGCCCAAGAAGGTCCAGAAGTAGTCTTGTTTAAATTGCTAGTTAACACTTGTGTTATGTTTAGTTTCTACACCTTGTATAGACCTTCAAATAATATGCCATCCGTTGAGACCCAGTAAATCTCCACTCTCATGCCAGCATTTAAACCTCCTCGAACATTTTGTTACTCTGGGACTTCAACCATTGGCTTGATGATAGCACTGACTATGCTGCTTACCCTCTTAATTCTGATTCTGTTGGCTGTCTCCATGACCATCAGTCTGGCTTCAGATCTGGCAGAAGCAAGGAAACTGCTCCCCTGAACATCCATGAAGATCTGCTTTACAACCTTGACTAGAGCATTCCCTCTGTCCTCATCCTACTCGATCTCTCCTCTGCCTTTGACACGGTCAACCATAGCATCCTACTCTACCGCCTCTGTGATAACCTGGGCATCACCGATCAGGCTCTGGCCTGGCTGACCGCTTTCCTCTGTGATCGTCCCTTCCAGGTCCAACTTGGGTCCTTCCTATCATCTATCTTCCTCTCCACCTGTGGTGTGGTGTTCCTCAGGGGTCTAACCTCTCGCCATGGCTTTTCAACCAATACCTAGCAACTCTCGCCGGCTGTATTGCCATTTTCTGCTCAAACTTCCAGTACTACTCGGACAACACTCAACTCATTTTCAGGCTGCCCTCTGCCACCTCCTCCACCTCTCTCATCACTGATTGCCTAACTGCCATTCAAGATTGGTGTGCCGCCAACGATCTTTGTCTGAATGCCAGCAAGACTGAGATCCTCCTCACCGGCACACCATCACCTTCCTTTACCCTCACTCTCTGGCCGGCCTCACTTGGCCCTCCTCCTATCCCCACCTGCAAGGCCAAGAACCTTGGTGTCACCTTTGATTCCACACTCTCTTTCTCCACCCACATCGCTGATGTATCAAAAAAGTCAAACTCCCTACTGCACCGCCTCAGAGGTACTCTTCCTTTCCTCTCATTCCCCCAGGAGCTCACTGTCTCCCAAGCTCTGGTTCTCTCTAGGTTGGACTATTGCAACAGCCTCTTTCTTAATCTACCTACGTCTACTCTCCGTCCTTTGCAACTTATCCAGAACAGGACTGCGAGACTTGTCCTTGGCCTCAAGCCCTGGGATTGTATCTCTCCAGCTCTGAAATCTCTCCATTGGCTCCCAGTGGATGCAATGATTAAATTCAAAACCCTCTGCATTGTCCACAAGGCTTTCTGGGGACTGGGTCCAACATACCGTCAGCTATCCCTCCGCAAATACCTCCCATCTCGAGCACTCCACTCCTCTACCTCTAACTCCCTCAGGGTTCAGTCGTTTCTCAAAGAAACAAGCTTGGGGTAGTTCTCTGTCTTTGGCTGGGGCCTCCCTCTGGAACAACCTCCCTGCCATTCCAAAACTTGAGGAGAACCATCTCCAGTTCCGGAAGCACATCAAGACCTTTCTTTGCTTCTGCCTTCGCCCCCCCTCTTCCATGCTGATTCTACTCTCCCTCAGCACCATGCACATGGCCACCCTCTTTCCTGCAGGCCCAGGAACCTGCTCCTCTTGCCACCCTTATGCACTGCCTCCGGGCCACCCCTTGCACTGGGATCTGTATCTGTACCCATACAGCCCTTTTATTTCTTCCTGCACTTATCAGACCTACCCAGCCTGCTGCCTTAAACCCAGCACTTGCCACTTGCTGGCTTCACTCCCACTGTTCGTTGCCTTTTTATTGATTAATGTACTATTTATTCATTTATTATTATTAATTTTTTTATCCTCCTCGCTCCGCACTCTCCTTTTTTCCCCCTTCCATGCACTTCTCCCCCTCTACCATGCACTTGCACGTTCTCAATGTCACTGGGCCTAGTAAGATCATTGTTTTTGTTCTCCCCTGTTCCCCTTCCCTTGCCTTGTCGTGCTCTGAAACACTTGTGTATGGGCGCGATAGAAATAAAATATCAATCAATCAATCAAGCACTTGCCGCCATAGGTTTCACTCAGCATATTCTAGTTCCAACGCGCAGAGAAGGTCACATGCTGGATTGGGTCTGCACACATGGCATTTCCGTTAATACTCTCGATATATCACCATGTCCTTGGTCAGACCATTACCTCATTAAAATTGTTGTGCCAACCCCAGGTTTAAAGCCTAGATTACATCCTACTCATGTTCTGATTTTTACGTAATATGTGCAAAGCCACCAGTGTTGCACTTTCTCCTTTGCTTAGTTTCTCTTTCAAATCGCTTACCACTCTCTCCTCAGCTCAAGATATTGCAGAGCATTATTCTCAGACATTACTTTCAGTAATTGACAAGATTGCCCCCTTAAGGGAACACAATATTTCTATTCTTGCTAATAAACAACCCTGGTTTGCCCCAAAGTTAAGCAAACTACGATCAGAGAAAACAAATTCACAAAAATTAGCTTAGCACCTAGATAGCCATACAGGAGTCTCTTATGAATAAGATCTGCACTCTGCAGCAGGCAATTCCTCAAAATGCAACTTTTTTCCAGATCCATCTAGAACCAGGGATTCTTCTCCCCTCGATTTTCCACTGTTCAACATTTCTAAGGTCTCAGAAGAAGATGTCATATTCATTATTACATCTCTTAAACCTATGGTTTGCAAAGGGGTTCCCTGTCCAGCAGTAACCGTAAAATAATGCCTCCATATTAATGCTTCCTTCAATTCAGCCACAAATCTGTCTTTCATTAAACAGGCCTGGATTAACCACTCTTGAAAAAATTGTCTCTGGACCCTAAGGTGGCAAATATTTGCCCATAAGGAATGTGCCATTCTTGTTGAAAATCATTGATAGGGCTGCTTATCTGCAGATTCAGCCATACCTTCAAAGGCACAATCTATCTGGCCACAGGCAGTCGAGATTGAAGTTTGTTCCTGGCACGTAGAATGCCCTTCTAGATCGCTAGTATGCTACAGATCCTGGATAAGGGGGCATTGGTTATGCACCTAGATATCTCTAAATTGTTTGATTTGGTTGACTATAAGATACTGACAGACAGGTTGTGCTCCACAGCTGATTCTTCACCTGGAGCCACAAGCTGGTTTTATTCCTTCCTGTCTTAACGAACTGCAAGAGTATTGAAAGACTCCGCTGCAGCTACTCTGGTCCATCTTGAATGTGGCGTACCACATGGATCCTGCTTGTCCCCTACTCTTTATAATGTGTTCACTAAACCTCTTTTTGATATCCTAAAGGGTCTTGGTGTTTTTTATACCAACTATGTCTATGACACCCAGCTATTACTCCAGCTATCAGGGGATTATAAGCAGGATCCCATTAACATTAATAAGATCTATCAATTACATGTGAAAATGGCGAATTCAGTATGGCCTGTAATAGACTGGCGCTTAATGATTCTAAAACGGAACTCTTAATCGTTGGCACAAAGCATAGACTAGGCAGGTTGACTCCAGAGTACAAGGAATGTTCCATCACTGGCTGTACCATTCCAGTGGCAGCCAAAGTTAAGACCCTAGGGGTTCTATCTCAATGCTACATTGAACATGAAAGCACAAACCGATCATGTGGTTGCTACAACATTGTATTATTTGAAGGTGCTTTGTTGAATTCACCCTTTTCTATCCAAAGAGAACTGTGCCCACTTGGCACGAGCCATTGGTGGGCCAAAATTGATTATTGCGGCAGACATTTTACATGGCTCTTCTCAGGGTAACATAGCTAAACTTCAGATGTTACAGAATAATGCTGACAGAATTTAAGCACTTAAGAACCTAAGCACAGAGATCACGTCCATGAGGCTCGTTCTACTCTTCATTGGCTTGCCTTCCGGGTCATTACTATCACCCACAAATGTTTGTATGGGAATGCTCCCATTTATCTGAAAGCAAGATCACCAGATCAATTTCTAAACCCAGTGTTCACATACTGCGATCTAATAATTCCAACCTGTTGGTCAAACCATGTGCTAATCTTGTGAGAGCTGGGAGCATGGCTTTTGATTCCATAGCTCATAGACTCTGGAATGGCTTAGCAACAGACCATAGAGAAATAAACTTGCTTCGAGTTTTTAAGAGGGCCCTGAAGACTTATTTCCGCACTTAAATATTGTCCATTGACTAGTGGGACATATTATGCAAATTTGACCAGATATGTGTTATGTTTTGTGTATTCTGTTTTCTTAGGTCTTTTGTTGTCTTTACTGCACCTCTTTGCCCATGGGCCGCAGGCGTGCATGAATATTGAACAAATTAATCTACAAATGTGCATAAAAGGTGCATGATGGTTATCAACATATGAGTGTCCTGAGTAATAATTGCCACTGAAATGCGGTCTGATCGCTTTCATATAGCTGGTGTGCAAAACGATAAATCCACTGTTGGAGCAACCTATCATTGGGGAACTATCAAACGCTTGGTAACACAGTTCCAAAACTGCTGGAAGTGATTTATGATGTGACGTACCCTGTTTTTAAATGCACTACATGAGGATCTTTATTTAAATACAGTGACATAGAGCTGTGAACACGTGCAGGAGCGTTATTTGAATATTGTCCCTGCACCGCCTTCCTTACAGGGATTGCATGGTTACATAAGGGGGACTCCTCTGTATTTAAAAACAAAAAAGGTACACTGTTTTAGCCTCTAGACAGTTACGATTTGACACCTTGTTGCGAGTATACAATTTCAGGATTCAAAATGTGCTGTAGTAGGCTTGAGTACATTCTAAGTTAATATAAGGAATAGAAGGATTCTGAAGGGAAATTACTAAATATATACGATTAATGCACTGCATCTGTAGTTTTGTAACACATAACCTAATGAAGTGAATAGCATGAGAATAAGCTGCAAATAGTGGGACAATAATCTGTCGACATGCCAACATATTGTGATCATGAAGGCAAGTTTTCCTTTGTGTACATATAATCACTAATGTTGGGTGATGAAGGTGAAATTGTAATGGTGAGTAGTGGTGGTGAGTTTTCTACATGTGTCTATAGGTACTCTGAAATGCACAAGATGTACAGAAGTATTCTTTATCTTTGATATTTCCAATATCCAGCTCTGCTGCTTCGGAATTTTCTTTTCATCAGGGGGTGCTGTGCATTGATGCCTGTCGACTTGAAGTCCCTCTGAGGCCTCCGTCTCAATGTCGATGTCACTGAAGTTATATGTAGCACGCGCAGCACCCGTTGGCTTCAGTTCAGAGTTTCCGCACTTATGCTTCGGACACAGTAACGCTTTGTTCCTTGAGAGTAAAATCTTCGATAATTTCTTCAAGTAAAATCGTTATTCTTCAAGTGAATTCGTGAAGAATGGCTTTGTCTTTGGCATCTTCCACTCCCACGTTAGGTTTTAAGAAATGCTGCGACTGCGGTGCAAAGCCGTCCATTACGGACCCCCATAATATCTGTCAATAGTGTTTGCATTTGACTCATCCATCATCGGAGTGTGAGGGCTGCCTCTCCATGACGTTGAAAGCCCTGAGAGAGCATAGAGGGAAGCTTGTGGCAGGTAGGACCAAAAATCCCCTTCGACTCTGTCGAAACAACAAAAGACTTCGGACAAGTCGAGAACGGTTTCTCCTCGTTGCATGAAAAAAAAACGATCACGATCACGTAGTGGTTCACACCACTCGTCGTCGTCGAGACATGGAAAGAAATGGCGCCATAGATCGCCAACTTCCTCGTTTTCCAGTTCCTCACTGGAACGGGTCGTTTGCCCCACTAAATCTGCCTCTCCGGCCCAGTGGGAAGAGTTTAGATAAAAAATGTTAAAGCTGTATGAGAACGCAGCCTTGTCCCCCTCGACTACACCCAAATACCGTGCTCCAGTCAGAAGACTTCATAAGCACAAAAGCCGATAGTCTTCGTACCAGGTAGGGAAAAACTCATCAAGAGTGGTTGAAGGATCCCTCAAGTCAAGGAAAAGTCGAAAGACTCGACATCGACACCGTCAGGGTCGGAAGCTGCATCATCGACGCCATTGGTGCCAACAATTTTTGACATCCTCAATGCCGATTTCGGTTCCTGTCACCACTAAAATAATGACATCTACAATGGAGAAAATGTATACTCCTTTGCCCAGGTCTGACTATTTCAAGTCCCTCACCTCTATTTATGAGGATGCAGAGGAATCTTCTGATGAAGCTAGACCTTTTGGTTTACAGTATGGAACACCATCAGTACCTGAGGCATTACTCTCAGAGGATTCAATAATTAAAAACTTGAAAGAATGCCTGAATGATACTAGTGAGTTAGACACCTTGCCAGAGGTCCAGTTCTGCAGGGCAGCCCCCAGGGACCATGCAGAAGTGACATAAAGGCAACTGATGTCAAGAGTTATGAAGTACATGGGTTGGTTGAGTTCAACTCCAGTCTTCGAGTAAGATGATTTAACTGATATTTTGGGCAGGGGTCCACAAGAGGACCCAATTGTGCCTTTCCATCAAGCCTTACAAAGGATTGTGTGGCTACCAACTTGTAGGCACCTGAAGTTATTCTGGCTGTAAACAAGAAGCTAACGTCAAAATACAGAGTTTCAAACTCTGATCCATACTACTTGTCCAAACATCCGAAACCAGAGACCCTGGTGGTTCAAGTTGCCAACTCCACAAGTATGTAGAATGCCTATCCTACAATTCCTCCAGATAGGGATGACAAGCGTTACGAAGCCCTGGGCAAAAATGTTTTTTCGTCTGGGAGTATGGCCTTGAAATCAGCTAATGCTACATGCACGTTAGCGAGGTTTACTCACACCCTTTGGGAGTGCATTTCCATGGCGGCTGACCATACCCCCGAAGGGGAATAGCGAGACAGGTTTTTAAAGGTAGCCAGTCATAATGTCGAATCCAAAAATGTTTATTTGTATGTTTTTTGGCTTTAGCTAATAAAAATAAACAGGGGGTTGGGGGGAAAAAACCCCTTATTAAAAAAATGAATGAAATCACATTTGAAAAAAACTTTTCTGCAAAAACCTCAGCCATCCACCGGGGAACAGCTCTTTGAAAGTTCTAGATGTACTCCTTATGCCGGAGATACTAACCCTGCTAGAGAAAGGTGCATAGAACCAGTACCTGTAGCAGAGATGAACAAGGGTTGGTACTCCCTGTATTTTCTAATCCCCAAAAAGGACCGAGGATTGAGACCTATCTTGGACTTTAGAGACTTGAACAAGTTCCTCAGGAAGGACAAGTTGAAGATGGTACCCTTTCTCAGATCCTTCAGGCCCTCCAGCTTCAGGATTGGATGGTATCATTGGACCTTCAGGATGCTTACTTTCATGTGCCAGTCCATCACAGACACAGACAGTACCCGAGGTTCGCTGTTGGCAGTTCTCATGATCAGTTTTGAGTTCTGCCATTTGGGCTGACCTCCGCCCGAGGGTGTTCACCAAACTGTTGGCGGTTGTGGGAGCATGTCTCAGGAGAGAGGGAATTCACGTTTACCCCTACATAGAGGATTAGCTGATCTGGGCCAGTTTCCCAGAACAGGGCTTGGAACATCCCAGCTACACCTGTCACTCCCTCCACAGGCTGGGCTTCTCCCTCAACTTCAAGAAGTCCCACGTAATACCATCACAAAGACTCCAATTCATTGGGGGCAGTCCTGGATGCATGCCTGGGAAAAGTCTTGCCACCAGTGGTAAGGGCTCAAGACATTCTGCAGATGGTGACCAAATTTCAAAATGCCCAGCATCTACCGGCCTTCGAATGTCTGAGTTTGCTCTGCCTCATGGCATCCTGCATTTTTCTGGTGCCAGAGGCTCACCTAAGAATGAGATCTCTCCATTGGGCTCTCAGGACTCAATGGTCCCAATTCTCAGGAAAGATGTCAGACCTCCTACAAATACCGAGCAGAGTTTCACAGGACCTTCAAAGTAGTAACGGACACCTCACTCACAGGGTGGGGAGCCCACACCATTGATCTGATAATCAGCGGTCGTTGGTCTCCATCGGAGTCCAAACTACATATCTGAGGGCGATCAGACTAGCGATGAAGGCCTTTTTGCCTTCTGTACGGGAGAGAATGTCCTGATAATGACGGTCTTCCACAGAGAGAGGACCTTTTCTCGCCGCAGGAGGGTCATGTTCTCCGTCCGGATATCGGGACGCTCAGCCTTCACGCATGGTTTCTGAGAGGCTGAGATAAAAGGATTGGGATCTCCCGTATGACGTAATGGAGATTTCGCTTTTGGCCAGAAGGCCAGCAACTAAATCTTTGTACCACTGCCGTTGGAATAAGTTCTGCAGCTGGTGTAGAGATAAGAATGTTGACCCATTTACATGTAATACATCATTGATGTTATCCTTTTTGTTATATCTGGCCAATCTGGGGCTCCAGATTGGTACCATCAAGGGATACTTAGCGGCGCTTTCTATTTTTAAGCGCACGTCAGAAGTTTCATACTTTAAAATACCTTTAATAGAACTATTTTTAAAGGGTCTGACAAATGTTTTCCCTCCAATCCCTTTTCAAGTCCCAGTTTGGGATCTCAACTTAGTGTTGAAGTTTATGATGGGAGCTCCTTTCGAGCCATTACACCCCTGTCCTTTAAGGATACTAACCCTAAAAGTATCTTTTTAGTAGCAATTACTTCTGCCCGAAGGGTGAGTGAGCTACAGGCTTTCTCCTGCAAGCCTCCTTACACTGTCTTTTACAAAGATAAAGTGGTGCTGAAGGTGAAACACACTTTTCTCCCAGAAATTGTCTCTGAGTTTCATGTCACACAAAAGATAACTTTTCCATCTTTTTATCCTCCTGCATATCCTCGGAAAGAAGAGGAGAGACTTCACAGACTTGACCCCAAACGTGCACTGAGCTTTTACATATCTAGAATGGCAAAGTTAAGACAGAATGACCAATTATTCGTGGGCTATTCAGGCCACAAATTGGGTAGGGTTATTACCAAACAAACACTATCCAGATGGATTATATTGACAATATCAGAATGTTACAAACTGACGGCAAAAGATCCTTCAGAAAGCTTACGGGCTCATTCAACCAGAGGCATGGCAACTGCCTCTGCTTTACATAGGGGGCTACCAATAAAGGAAATATGTGCAGCTGCCACATGGTCATCTGTACACACCTTCACTAAACATTATAGTTTAGACTCTTCCTCAAGTCATGAAACTGCATTTGGCAAAGCAGTGTTGCATTCAGTGCACACACATCCATGAAATCTATTCAAATGTCATATAAGATTCTGACTCCCTCCTCCAAATGCAATAAACTGCTTTGGGAGTGTTTCAAAGATAAGGAATACGTGGCAGGACACAATCCCTTCGAAGAACAAGTTACTTACCCCTGGTAACAGTCTTTTGACTGGATGTTTCTCCCACATATTCCTTATCGCCCCTCCCAACCTACCCCGCAGTAGAATTTCCCTTGCAATTAGTCTACGCTCTGTCAGGAGGAGTAACCGTCCAGTACAAAATAATTCATTGATTGTGCAAAAATTGAACTGAAGCCAACAGGTGCTGCGCGTGCTATATATACCTTCAGTGACGTCAACGTCGAGACGGAGGCCTGCGAGGTTCATCGAGTAGACAGGCATCGACGCACAGGGCCCCCTGCTGAATTTTTTTTCGCCGAAGCAGCAAATCTGGGTATTGGAAATATCAAAGATAAGGAATACCTCGGAGGAACATTCAGTCGAATGAACTTTACCAGGGGTAAGTAACTTGTTCTTTTATCACAACCACGTTTTCCTTTCCCTCGCTCTCGAACTACTCTCCTCCTCAAATTCTACCTGACACTTTTTCCTTCCCACTCCTCCTTTGTCCCTCAAATGTCTCTGGCACATTATAGACCTCACCACCACCCTTTGATGTTACCAGCTTGTACACAACACTACTACTCTCTCCTCCGCTCTACTACTCCCTCTGCCACACTACTATACCCTCCTCCGAGCCATTTGATGGTATTGTGTCTAAGTTTTAGGAAAGTTTGATCCTCCCTCAAGGAAGGGGGGAGGGAATTCCATAGCTGCGCAGCTTTGACCCGTAAGCTGTTACCACCAGCTTTACAAAGTTTCAATCTAGGTATGACGAGACAGTTTAAGTTTGCATTCCTAGAGGGTCGAATTGAGGTCTTTCTTTTGATTCTTTCCATAAGGTAGCGAGGGGCTGCATTGTTAAGGCATTTGTGAGTTAGTGACAGTTTTTAGCCGGATTTGATCACTAATAGCCAATTCTGCTGTCTCCTTGCCTCTGATATATGTTCTTTTCTGGCAATGCCCAGTGCTGCTCTCAGCGCGTTATTTTGGAGGATTTGAATCTTGTTAGTGATGTGTTTGCTAGCGCCCAAATAAAGGGCATTGCAATAGTCCAACTTGGACAAAACTAGGGCTCTGGCAAGTGCGGTACAGCTTGTTTTAGAGAGAAAGGGTTTACCAGCTCCGATCAACTTGCAGGTATACGCAGAGGCCGAGGCCAAGGCATTGACCTGTTTGGCAAAGGTGAGGGTAGAGTCAAGGTAGAAACCTTAGGTTTTTACCTGTTTGCAACTTAAGTGAGGTTGCCATCAATGTTAAAGGAGGTATATTTAGGGCCGAATTTGTTGATGTTGAATGAACTTCCTAGGATGAGGAGCTCGGTTTTGTTATCATTCAGGCATAGACCGTGGGTTGCCATCCATGCCTGGATGTTGTGGTAGATTTTATTTACTAACACTGTATCCTTATTATAATCCCCGGTAAGCGGTATAAGGATCTGGGTATCATCAGCATAATTAGTGTAGGTCACACCCAGGTGGTCCAGATCATCTAATAGAGGCTTAGCAAATATAGTGTACAATGTGGGTGAAACGCAGGAGCCCAGCGGCACGCTACATGTAATGGGAATATGGTCAGCTGCCGCAAAGGGGGCGAGAAGACTCTCATGGTCCTGTTACTCAGAAGGGATTGGATCCAGATAATGGCATCCTGTACAAAATGAGCAGCTGAGTCTAGGTGATCGCAGAGTACTTTATGTTCCACCAAATCAAAGGTGGGCGAGGGATCCAGGAGTAGTAGCAAGGCTGAGTTTCCTTTGTCTCTGAGTACGTCAATCTGTGTTTTTAGATCGATCAGTGCTGTCCCTGTACCTTTTTGGGGCCTGAATCCTGATTGGTGGATTCCTAGAAGTTGGTTAGACTCCAAATACTCCCGAATCTGAAAATTTTGAGTAGAAAAGGCACTGTCGTGATGGCCCTGTAATTGGTGGGGACAGAGGGGTGAAGGGATTGTTTTTTAAGGAGTTGGAGGACCCAGGACTCCTTTAAATTGCCAGGGATGGTACCTGAGGCATTGATTAGTTTGGTTATAAAGGGTGAGAGGTCTCTCACAGCATCTTTGATGATTTGTTCTGGGCATTTGTCTCCATGACAGTTTGATGGTTTTATGAAAGGATGATTTTTTCCACCTCGAGGATGGAGACTTTGGAGAAACTGAATCGTTGTGAAGGTGTGGAAGCGGCCGCGGGGGTGCTTGTGGTTGAGTCTGGATTAGGTAAATTGGCTTTTTTCTCCATATTTTGTTCTGTGGAAGGGTCATTTTATTCATATGTGCGTTCTGAATATTGGCACACTAAAGTTTGTCGTTCAGGCAGTTATCTGTAGATGGGATAGCGGCTTCCAGCTCTTTTAGGATTACAAAGAGTTGCTTTGTGCTTGGGAAATCCTGTTATTATATCTTTCCCGTTTGGTGTTTATTATTTCATTATTGTATAGGGTAGATATGTTGGTCATATTAGTTTTATTTTCAATGTTGGGTAGTTGTCTCCAAGAGGCATTGCATTTTCTTTTTTCTGCTCTCAAGGTTTTGAGATGGGGAGTGAACCAAGAGTTGAGGTGCGCTCTCTGTTTACTCTTCCTCATTTTTAGTTGGGCGATTGTATCTAAGGCTATGGTCATGGCATTATTATATTCGTTTACTAAGATAGCGGGATTGTTAGTATCAGGCAATGAATTGAGAGTGGGTGTAATGAGAGGTATAAGTTTATCCATTGTAATATTTGTTTTGTTTCTAGTTGGGATGGGTATGGGCTGTTAGGTTGTTTTTAGGATTAGGAGTTTTAGCTGTAACACTGAATGAGAGGAGGAAATGGTCTAACCAAAATTGAGGAGTTATGGATGTGAGTGAAACATTGCAGTTAAACTCTGCACCCAATCTAGAGTTCAACCTTTATTGTGTGTGGGCAGGGTGACATTTTGGGTGAAAACGAATTTGGTAAGCACATTAGATATTGTCGAGGCTTGTTGGCCACTGGGGTCATTAAAGCCCAGGTTAAAATCTCCTAATAAAAGTACTTGAGATGAGGGTTTCAGGTTATCTGATAGGATTATGCAGATATCCTCCTCAAAGGTACCAATTGTGCCTGGAGGTCTACAGATAATGTGGATGGTAAGTGTTTAGATAAGGGGAGTTTAACAGTAAGTGATTCACATGATTTGAGATCAGGTGAGGGGGCTAGTCAGATGGCCAGGTTGGATTTAGCAATAAGAGCTAATCCTCCACCTCTAGAGTTAACCTTGTCTGCTCTGATTATAGTTTAGTTACCTGGGACTGCGAGCAGAAGGGTCGGGCCTGCGGCTGCATGGAGCCATGACTCAGTTATAGCGAGAAAGTCATTGGGCCTCATTACACGGCGCCTTACTACGAGGTCCCTTTGTGGGTTGGGGAATTTAACGCCTGCTTTTTGCAGGCGTTAAAAATCCAACCCGCAAAGGGATCAGGGAGCTAATTACGGTACCGCAATTTGCGGTACCGTAATTAGCGCCTTCCCCATTCCCATTATGCCCTATGGGGCAAAAATGGGAATGGGGAAGGGCAATGGAGGAAGGAGGAATTACTGCCTTCCCAACCTTGGAATAGGGTGGTAATTCCCCTTTCCTCCAAGGCGGTACCGGTAAATTACCGGCATGAACCATGGCGCTAATAGCGCCATGGTTTACCGCCTACCATGTAATGAGGCCCATAGTCTTCAGAAAGGATTAAGTCAGCTATCTCAGTAGCATGTGCCACCAGGGATCTTGCGTTAATTAAGGCGCCCTTACTGTCTGGGTCATTATTGCCAGGCAAGGGGATCACCAGTTTAGCCTGATCTGATGTTTTGGCAGAGGTCGGGTTAGGTAGTTCATTCAGTGGTTGTATTGTAAGAGAGTGGTGATTATACTTAGGCAGCTGTGGGGTGAGGTTGTTAGATTTATTCTTCATATTACATTTGTCACAAGGGAATTCACTCAAATGTGTGTATACTAGAAGAAATACTAGTTGGTGGTTCATAAAGTCTAGTCAATCTCGAATGGAGTCTACCATTTCTTATAGGAATGAGGCAAGGTGTATTAGTTTTAGTTAATTCAAGGTTTAAATTATGATGTGTGGGTCGTAGATTTTCAGGATTAGCCGTCTGGACTTGGTTAGGTCGTGGGTTAGTGTCTGTCATATGCTGTGTGTGCCCAGGAGAGACTGAAAGCTCTGGAAGTGTGAGAGGTACACTATGTTGATGGTTGGTCTTCAGCTGGAGTGGAAAGGGTGTGTTTTTGATATCCATAATGGATACACTAATGCTTTCCACACTTACGTGTAACAGTATTATGTATTGATATCCTATAGTGCTGACCTGATGGCCTGGTGTCAGTAGGGTCCACAAGAGGTAGTAATGTAAGGCGGTAGTGGCATACGTAATGTGCTGGCGGTGTGATTAGGACCGGTATGAGCAAGGCGGGATAGTTGTGTTGTCAACAGGTAGTATGTTTGCAGAGCGTCGTTGAAGGAGAAAGAGTGCAGGCCCAGGTGGCTCTAGATGCTACTCGGTTCACACAAAGATAGGTTTAAAAATAATGCAGCATGGAGTCAAGTAATGGCGAGTCACTGTTGCCAGTGATCTCAGGTGGGCTCTAGCAAGCAGAGAGCACGCAAGTTAATTCTGAATATGAGATGGCAGAACAAATCTAAAGTTCTATACAGGTAATACACAGAGCACATATGTTAATTCTAGGTATTAGATGGCAAAAATCCAAAAAAATGCATAGGTAAAAGCACACAAATAGAAATGGTTCACAGAAATTGTTCACCGAACAGTACAGACAATAATAGCAATGCAGGAGACGGTATGAGTAGGCGGTACTAATGGTATTCAGTTCAGATAGTGAATCGGTAGCTGTAGGGTCGTATTCACGCTAAGCTGAGCAGAGGGTTATCAATGGGGAGCAATGGGTTGGCTACAGAAACGAAGTTTGCTTACATAACATTTGCGGCAAGGCAGATGAACATGAACAGATGAGTACAGTGCGTAGACAAGCAGTCAGCTGTAGAAGGCAGGCGTTGCACCACTGGCGAGGGGTGGTTGTCATACACAGCGTATGCAAAGGGTCTTAGACAAACTGCGGGTGACCAGTCAACACTAGAAGACGTTAAGCACGGTTAGTGCTGCAGTTGTATAACGACATTTTCATACAACACACTTATGGAGGATCTCAAGCAGATGGCCAGTGATTAGTCCGCAATTGGAGTTACAGAGTTAGAGCTGCGGTTTTTCATACACAGCGCTTATGGTCAAGCTAGGATGAACGGTAGAAGAGCCTTTGGTGTAATGGCAGAGTGTTAGATGGTGCAAGAAACATTGCTTTGGGCAGCATTATGTTATGTTAGCAGAGCTCTTCTAAATACATGCTGTGCTTGAGCATATGAAGATGCCTAGGTTTATCCAAACCTAGCCTAAAGTATGTTATTATTTAATCTCTCAAATATAATTCTAACCAACTCCACTCGGTAGCTGAAAGGAACCGTGAGTTGAATTTGAATGCTTGAAGAGATTTCTCCGTGTTCAGTGGCTGTTCGCACAAAATTAATGTACGTAGGTTATTAGATCAAAGGAGTTGACCCTGAGACCATAGAAAAGCAGGGAACACCTAAATACGGGACTTACAGCTGATGAATCCCCAACCCTAACATGCACACTCAATCCCCCCTCCCCAGACTCTCTAGCCTGGAGTCTTGAATACACTGAGAGTGAGATGCAGTGCAGGGCAGGTCTCCCTGTGGGTGAAATGGCATCCTGCAGACTTGGATCTGAATGGTTTGCTTTAGTCAATCATAGCGTAGGAGGTGGTACAGGACACTGTGATTCAGTGAGGACGAGGCATGAACTGTCGGGGGAGAATTTAATCGAGGAAGGAAGGGTGTTGTGTGAGGGATGATTGAGAAGAAGTGTAGGAGAAGAAGCAAGGAAGGAGAAGTGAATGGGGGGTAGTGTATTATTAGGGTGAAATGAAGAGAAAGGAGGATAAGAAGGGAATGAGGGCTGAGAAATGTGGACTGAAAATTGAGGTCTGAAGATGAGAAAGGAAGAGAGGAGGTGAGTGGAGAAATGAAGAATGAGGATGACAAAGGATAATTTCCTAAAATTTACAGTTTGTCTGGATGAGGAGTATAAGGTCTCGGAATAAAAATGAAGAGTGGTTAATGAGGCGGGTTACTGAGGAGCAAGACAGAGCAGTGAAGGAGTAGGGGGAAGTGACAGTGTCCTAAAATGGATGGTGTACAGAAGAAATACATGTTGCTGTAATTTAATGTAGGAAGTCCGTTTTGTGAATAGTTTCTGAATGGTAAAAATGCATGTGTTTCTTTACAGGATGTTCACCACCTGCCTGGTTCCACTTCCCTAGGACGGACCGTCATCAGAAGAGAGTAGGACACAGGACATGCCTATTCAACGATACCATCTACCTCATTGGAGGGTTTGGTGCGGATGGGAAGACCCCGTGTCCAGAGATCTGCACCTTAGAGATTGGTTTAAAGGAATGAGCTATACCATGCCATCAAGCCTGTATTATGTGCACTGTGGATTATCCGTCTACAGCTTTTTTATGCATATTCGAGCAAAACCATTCAGAAGGTATAACATAAGATCAGTAAAAAAAAATAACCTGCTCATTAAACCTAAATGAGTGCAACATTTTAATTGCTTCTGTCAATCAATATTTTGTCCATCGGGAGCATGACAGGACCATCCTTGTTCGAGCGACTCTAGAGAATGGAGCCCCATGAGGTACCAGTAATGCTCTTCTTTCCTGAAATGTTTCTAGAGTATAAATGATAAGCTTTTTCTTTTGTATACAGTGTCTTATATTGGTGAATATCTAGTTTCGCCCAATTACTGCAGGTTTGGGAAATGACCTCCTCCTTTTCCAAAACTGAATCATTTTTTTCGGCTCCCTTTAACATTCTAGACGCATGTGTCATAACACAATCTTCACCATCCTCCCCATCTGAGACAAAACTGCCCCAATGCCTGATTCGCTTGCATCAACCAATATGATACACCTTTTTTTACTATCAAACGTGGCTAAAGCTTTGGCCATGTCAACCCTTTTTGCCATCTTGACCACCTGCTCCAAATCTGGGTCATCTGTTAGCCATATCTCCTCGCATATTTTATCATTGGAACAATGCAACAAAAATTGGTCACGAATATGCTCATCCAATTTGTCTTCAAATGTACATTTTGGGGGGGGGGGGGCATGGCCATCAGCAGAGCGATGAGGAATGAGCCTTTGGAGCTCCAGAGACCGCCACATTAATCCTGAAAAAAAGCCTGTCATCCGTGTTAGAGCTGGACATAAAATAGACCTATGGCATGATAAACGCCTGTAGCGCAGTGGTGCAATATCATTGTTAACTGTAAAATGCTGTGACTGCAGAGTCACAGAACAGTCCCTACGAGTAACCGGCGAGAGGCGATCAAAATGCGGCATGCTACGTGCAACAATCGTAAACCCGTCGGTAAACGAGAAGCCTGAACGTGACACGACTGGGGAATCCAGGTTCGGATTGGAAAGGCGGCACCATATGAGGAGCGAGCACTGGAGACATACAAGCTGTGAAGCGTAAGTGGAGGTGAGACAGTGACTGATGGGATGCTTCAGCCTGGTTCCACATTACACTACCGAAAGTGAGGGAGATCTATGCTGCTCCCCCGTAAGGCGCTGCGACTCAAGGAAGGATTCAGCGCTTCCGCGGGAGGCGAACAGCAGACCTGCCCCACAGTAAACTGTGAGTAAATCCACTCCAGAGGAACCGTGACACTGTAACGCCTGTGGCGCAGCCCGTGAGTCTAGCTGCATAGGGGACTGACAGAGACCACTACCGAGAAAGCCCAGGCCCATATATTAATTCCACTGGGCAGTGCCGGCATATGAAGAGGCAAAAACAAAGAGGTGATGGCTGGAAGGTTTAGACTGAATCTTAACCACTGGCATTGCTCGGGGCAACCCTCCAGACCATCGTTCTTCGCCTGCCAAGCCATTACAGAAGGGGAAAGACCATATGCAAATCAGGCTTGGCCCCACCCCAAAAGGGGCAGTCCAGCCCGAACTGCTAGGTCACATCCCTTCTGCACGAGACCACAAGCATCCCCAAACATGTTTCGCCCTTGTTGGGGCTCATCAGTGAGGAGTAGCTTGGGTCTCTAGGCCCAGCAGGCACGGGACCCACGTCTGGGCATACCCGTCCCACTCGGGGTGACAAATCAAAAACAAAGAGGTGATGGCTGGAAGGTTTAGACTGAATCTTAACCACTGGCATTGCTCGGGGCAACCCTCCAGACCATTGTTCTTCGCCTGCCAAGCCATTACAGAAGGGGAAAGACCATATGCAAATCAGGCTTGGCCCCACCCCAAAAGGCATATGAAGAGGGACAGTCTTGAAGATCGCTGTTCCTGGATAGAACTAAACTGAATAGCGGAGCGGGAGCAAACTATCTATGCTCCCGACCCGACACCCAGCTGTGCCCCAAGCAATTGGCCTACGATATTGCACGTAACGAAGTGTGGGCGAAGCCAACCACAGCGAGGGATTCCCCGGCGGTGTGGGGGGGGGGATGTGTAAAGCCAATAAGTGTTCTGCATGACCTCCTGAGAGCCTGGTGATCCTACGGCCCTGGGGCTAGAGGAGGGCGACGAAGAAGGAAATATCTCCCGTGTTGGGGAGACGCCATTGCTTCCCTCTCCCCTGTCGATTCTGGTAGGAAGACTGCTGAGCCTGCAGCTGTCCTGCAGTATGGAACGGGGTAGCGGGGGCAAAAAGGACAGATCCCAATTGCACTCAGAAAGGTGTACTCCTGTTGATGGTGGCAAAGGAGAGAGCTGTAGCTGATCCCATCAATGGGCACTAAACTAAACAGAGTCTGTCACCCCTGAGACACCGGCTCGAGTGCGTCGGAGGCACGAGCCTACACACCGACCCTATTGAAGTGGACCCGAACCACGTGGCTCTTCCAACGGATCAATAAAGCCGGGCTGGCGACACAGGCACTCCCGAATACGTGTGTGTGCATGAGGTAGAAGTATACGTGACTGCTGTCCGGGTCCTGGGGGAGCAGTCAGGAGGGATCTAGAGCCCGCCGGGGATACCTGCGTTGGCCATCAGTGGTGTGGCAGATGCAGGGACACAACTGGACCTGCCATAAAACTGTAGTTTAGCACTGAGGTAGCCTCACAGCTCTATCCACCAAAGCCTCCTCGTCACCGCCGACCCGGCCACCCTAACACTGCATGCGTATACAACCACATCCTGAGGGGAACAAAGCAGCTTGTTCACAATCCCCAAACCAACTACTGTGGAATGGAATGGAGCATAAACAAAGCGACCCCATACCGTAACACTGATACGTGCCACGGATGAAAATCTGTCACTAACTCCACTGCTGCTGGATCCATGGCCACAGGAGTCGGTTGCTAACACTTATCTCGCCTGGGCTCTGTGAAAAGACGGATTAACAATTGAACCCAACTCTTCCGACTTGGATAGGTCATAGCGATATTTAAAAGCACAGCATACGTCAATCTCCGGTATCCCCAGACGGAATGACAGCATTGGTCTCCTGAGTCCATCGAGAACTGCTGACCCCTGACACTGGGTGGATTCAATCGCCCTGTTGCTGCTGACTGTGTGAAATGCAAGTCGGCATTACCGAAGCAGACCTCCATTGATAAAAGGATAACAATCAATTGAGCAAACCCTTATAACGTCCAACCGCAGTAAAGTATTAACCATTGGCAGCCAGAACTAGCATGGGCAACGATAGAGCTAAGAAATCAGGCACCCAGAGTAAAATTGACCAATTTACCACACCCTCGGCAAGCACACTGTCAGAACAAAACAAACTAGAAACAATGGGAGAGTTTGAGAATACATTATCTCTGAAAGATGTCATGGCTGCGATAGCGGACTCACGTGCCTCTATGGAGCAAAAAATGGACGGTATTAGTATGGATGTCACGCTCCTACGCCACGACCTGCAGAAACTGACGTCCCCTATTGGGGAGGCGGAACAACGCATCTCTGGCACAGAAGATGGGCTGAGAAATCTGGAACAACAGCTAAATAGGGTCACAACATGCCTGAAAGTAATGGAGGGGAGAATTGACGAGGGCGAGGGCAGGTCAAGACTAAACAATGTCTGGATCTTGGGACTGCCAGAAAAAACAGAGGAATCAAACCTGGAATTGTTCCTGGAACAATGGCTCGTAGATATGTTCAAACCAAAGGGATTCTCTAAGTTCTTCTTGATAGAAAGAGTTCATTGCATGCTTCTGGGCGCCCGATACCTGGTGCACCACCGTGCACTGGGATAGCAAACTTCTTCCTAAATTACAGAGACCGAGATGCGTTACTTCAAATGGCACGCAAAAAAGGCACAATAAGCTTTAATGGATCTAAAATCACATTCTTTCCGGACTATACCAGAGAAGTGCAGAAAGCAAGGCAGTCGTTCGATCAACCTAAAAAACAGCTACACTCCCTGAATGTAAAAAACAGCCTATTGTTTCCGGCACAATTGAAAATCTACCATGGGGTACGACAGTCCACTTTACGGACCCGAAGGAAGCTTGGAAGTGGGCGAAGCAGCACATTGAAGGAGAATGGAGAACAACACGACACAATAGACACAGAAACCCTAGCACCCTGCCGGTTCGGGATCCCCCTGCCAGACTGCCACTGGGCCAAGAGCGGGATCTACCATGACAAGCGGAGGGAGACTGATATACAAAATGTTGCCGAACAACACAATCTAATCCCCTGTGACTCAAGGGCGTAAACAGTCTCTCACACGAAAGAGCATGAAAAGAAACAAACGGCATAGATGAATACAAAAGTGCGGCCGGCTCGTACGGAAGAAACCTCTGGCCCCACTGGGATTTGTTGTGGGTGTTGTAAGTGTTTTTGGTTTCAGCCAGGAGTACGTTTTGGTTACCTCCAGGCTGATGTTCGGGCGACAGATACTTCGAAATGGGGCAGAGTATGGGGAAACAAAAAAGTTGGTTTCAGTTTTTCTTTGAAGATGTTAATACTGAGTTGGAACAGAGTATGGGATATGATTAGTCAGACAGGGATCCATGTACTTCCTCGTAGAGGTCCTCCTAAACTTGCAATATGTCAAAGTCGCACAACCACAATGTCATTCACACAACATGACAGAGCACACCCCCGAATCTAGTATGCACAGACAGAGCTTGCCTACTAATAAAGACCATACTCTCAGGTTCCTGACCTGGAATGTCAATGGGCTAGGTAATAGTCTCAAAAGAAGGTTAGTCACACAATTCTTGAACAAACATACACTAGACATAGCATTTCTTACCGAAACCCATTTAGCAGGTACAACCTGTAATTTGTTTAAGCGTACCAACTACCGCACTGCACTACACGCTGGTTTCACTATGGGCTCACACGGTTTACTCATATTAATGTATAAAGTGCTTCCTTTCACCCTTTCCAAGGTAACTCAAGACACAGGAGGCAGATTTGTATATGCTCTAGGAATACTATGGAATCAGACAATTGCTTTACTAGCGATCTATTCACCCACCATGTTGCTGGCAACATTGGCAGATGACATTACGCCGCTGATTGCCAATGACGCGTCAGATATGTTAGTCCTAGGGGGCGACTTTAATGAAGTAATGAATGTAGAGATAGATCGCACACACTTACAAGGGAGAAACCACAGAGTTAATACTAAACTTACCACCTTCACTGCTGCAATGGGACTGAGAGATGTATGGTGAGACCTGCAGCCTGATGCCAGAGAATATTCATACCTCTCTGGGGTTCAAGCCTCACTATCTAGGCTGAACTACTTCTTTCTCCCGGCGACGGTCATCCACAAGGCGGTAGTAGCAAAACTCCTCCCAAGAGGTAGATCGGACCACTCCCCCTATTAATGGAGATGACAACATCATGACCACTCCCTCCCATGTTGTGGCGTCTTAATAGCTACTATCTGGGGTCCCCGGAGATTATAGAACACCTACAAATTGCTACCAAGTCATATTTTGAGTTGAACGAAGGGTCAGTGAACAGCCATGGGGTGCTGTGGGAGGCGTATAAGCCAGTGCTCCAAGGAGAAATCCTCTCCTGGACCGTGGCTACAGAAAAGAAATATGCAGAGAAGTTGGTTGCAGCTGAATGAAAAGGTAAACAGGCGGAAGAGGCCAACCTAACCCAAGTCTGACCCAAAACACATAGATCGCTTGTCGTGGCACAAAACACCTCCAGAACATAGCACTGGACAATGCCAAACAAGCTCACAGAGCAATGAAAGCCAGAATTTATGAAACGGGGGATAAAGCAAGCAAAATGCTGGCTTGGCTGAGCGCAGGGATGTGGGACATAGTCAGGTGAGGATGATTAAACCAACAAATGCGAACCCACTCTTAACAGATAAAGATATTGCTGAAGGTTTTGCAACCTACTACACCAAGCTATATGGGCCTCCCAACAGTCCTGTAGACACCTCCATACTGGATCGGATAACCCTACCATGCCTGAGTGCCGAACAAAAATCCCTTCTGAAAAAAGACATTACGGAAGACAAACTGGTTATAGCAATGTCGCAACTCCAATCTGGTAAAACCCCAGGCCCAAATGGCTTCCCAGTCGAAACCTGGAAGAACATAGGCTGCCGGCTGATCTACAAAAGGCCACCTTAATAGTAATTCCCAAAACAGATAAACCTCCGAAGCAATGTAGCTCGTATAGACCGATCTCCCTTATAAATAGCATAACAGAGCTCTTCGCGAAAATATTGGCCATGAGACTGCAAGGGGTCTTAACATCAATAGTGCATCTGGACCAATGTGGGTTCATGCTGAATAGATCAACACGCATGAATATACGTAAACTACATCTAGCACTTGAAAGATCTCAGGAATCCCGGGACTCCCTAGCAATATTCGCAATAGACTTTGAAAAAGCTTTTGATTAAGCGTACTGGGAGGCACTCTGGGAGATAATGCATTGGATGGGATTTGGCGTGGAGTTCATGGGCTGGGTGCAACTGCTTTACAGATCCCCGGAGGCGGAAACCAGGGTCAATGGTTGGCCATCCAAACCTTTCAAGTTGGGCAAGGGAACAAGGCAAGACTACCCCCTGTCGGCGCTGCTCTTTGCATTAGTGATAGAGCCCTTAGCAAGATTATTGAGAGAATCACAGACTTGGAGGGGCTTCCAAGGGTCGGCAGAATGGGAGGACAAGGTCTCCCTATATGCAAAGGACCTATTGATCTACCTAAATAACCCAATCAGCTCCTGTCCCATAGTAACCGATCTCTTACTACAATATGGATCGTTTAGTGGTCTAAAGGTGACCTGGACCAAATCTGTACTATTTCCAGTTAAAGGGACAGAAAATATAATTCCGGAGAACTGCCCATATAAAATTGAGGGAACCCATTTTCGTTACCTAGGCATACTGATCACCAAGAATCTAAATGAATATGTAGATAGGAACCTGCACCGATCGTGAAAAGATTCAAGGAGGATGTCCACCACTGGACCTTCTTGCTGTTGACCCTCTTGGGAAGAGCGGCGTTATTGAAAATGATGGCATTGCCCCGCTTCCTATATGTTCTACTGTATGCCCTGCTTCATATCCCAGCTGATGTATTCTGCAAAATCGACAGTATACTTCGAAAGCTTTTATGGGGAGGTGGGTGGACATCCGAGAATAGCGCTCGGTACACTCCAGAGATCCATCTCGGGAGGGAGGTATTGGGCTGCCTCGCCTGCAAACTTATTACTGGGCGAGTCAGATGGCAGTAGTGAATCATATGCTACACGGGGACAGATCACTCCCAAATGTCAGGGCCGAGATAGACATGAGACAAAAGCCGCCCCCTTTAGAAGGGCTCTACCAGAAAACAGGTGTAATATCCCCTCGTAAAATAGCGGCGCAAACTACACTGATCTGGGAGGAAGTACACAAGTTCATAGGTTGGGACAAGAAAGTAACTTCAGTGCAACCATTATGGGAGGATGGAATCCTAGCTGAGGTGGGCAAGTTACCGAGATGGCCGAGCTGGGTAACGAAGGGAATAACAAAAGTGGGTGATGTGATTGGGGAAGGGAACTTATGGCCTTTTGAGAACCTGCTGGTGAAGTTCGGCCTTCCTGAAACTGAAAGGTACCATCACACACAGTTAAGACATGCGCTGCAAAAAGATCTTCCAGTCATATCTAACATGCCAGATTGCACCCCCATGGAGAGAAACATTGTATTAGAAAGAATTAACAACAGAATCACTTCTACCATATATAGTGTAATGACCTTCTTTGCAACGCCGGAGTTGTTGGGTCTGAAGTCCAAATGGGAGAGAGATGTGGGGGATATCTTGCCGGAGGATTGGGTCGCGGCCCTGATGTATCCACGTGAAACGGCCATCTCATCCAGGCTCCGGCTTATTCAGTTCAAGATATTGCACAGAGTGTACTATCCGAGAGTGGTGCTCTATCGCTGGGGCAAAAGTGTTTACGATTTCGGCATGGGGAGGGAACCTTTTTCCATGGGAATGTCCACTTATCCAGCAATACTGGCAACAATGCTGTGATATGCTTACGAGAGTCACTAGTAACTCTTTCCAGGTTTGTTTTCCGAATCTAATAGTACGCTGGGTATGGCTCTCACTTTTTGAAAGACGCCCATACAAAAGTTGCAGGACAGCGGTTACCGGTTTCCAAAACACACTCCCACGGCTATCCAATGCTACATTAGCCTCTTCCCATTTTGCAAATGACAGTCTTAGCACACCCCCAAGCTCCTACACACAATATAAACATGTGACGAGTGCTCACCAGTATCCTAGCGGATAACAGTCACTGAGGGTGATTCCCAAATGCGACGTTGATCGCCCTATCCCCCATTGCATATGCTCAGCTCTGCTGCCTCACTGTATAATATCGGGGCACAACCTGTTTTCATGCACTGGAGTGTCACTGGCACCGCTGTACGGCCTAACTTCTCCGGGGCTGGAGTCTTCTATACTGCACATCCCATCCTCGTCACCAATGTAAAAGATGGGACTGCAGACACAGGGAGGCATCAATTTACCTTTTATTCTATGAGGTACAAAGAAGTACAAAGACCCCCACCCATCATCCAAGAGACTTCTCACCAACTGCCTAAAATAGCTCACACATTCCTAAAGAGAACTCTTTCCTAGTGTTCCACCATGACATTCCACACCTTCCCATAAAGCATAATACACAACACTCTCCTTCCAGACTTTCAAGTCATTATGGTGTAGTCTGACCTGGAGTCAACTAACGTAGAGATGGCTTTGTCGTTCACTAATATCGTTGCTTGGGGTGTGCGCCCCTTCCATACCCTGAATCCTACCTCGTTCACAGAGAAAGCTGACACACTCCTCAGCACTCCTCCCATACCAATGCCTGACAATTCTCTCACCACTCCCCTTGGGAGGTTTGCAAGGCAATGAGTGAAGTGCCCCTTTCCTCCACTTTTTCTGCATTATGTGCCTTATGTGCTACGCAGGAGGGGGAGATTGCTATGTTTAGCCTGCTGCCGCAGTGGGAGCCACACCCAACACTCTTGCACCCCAGCCCCCTTTGAAGGGTTATCTCAGGGTTCCTCTCTTTGACATAATTCCCAGAATTTCTGGTCACCATGACACTCTTGTTCCCAATCACATATTTCCCCTTGGCATCCCCACCTTGCCTCCTTCCACTTGACTTGATGGCAGCACACCCTTGCCTTTAAACATGAGCTTCCCTTTTATTTAACTCCTACACACACTTCCTACACACACACACCACATCCTTTTAGCAATTTCCAATTGTCTAGGTTGGGGTTTTCCTTACTCCATATATCCTCCCTGATTTTTTTGTTTTCTCCTCCTCACCAGAAACTGATCACTGGTGTGTTCATTGTATGACTCCCCAAACCCACACTTGTTTGCCAATTCCCCCAACCCTGTAAACAAATCTTCCATGCTCTTGGCACTCCCTTGTTCCTGCATTCCAAAGTAATTGTTATCAGCCTCTACACCTTTAAATCAACCTGAGGCAGCAGGCAGGAAGATGGAGGAAAGGGAGGAGTCGCGGTTTTGGATGTACAACAGTCCAAATTATGTATGCAGAGAGGGAAGGAGGAATAAAGTAAGGTTTATGTGCATAACCAGTGTTGCATCCTTTCTTCAAGAGATCACAACAACTGGCGATGAGGATTTATACTCACATACCAGCATCCGCTCCGCTCCTCCTCCTGCTCCAGGCCGGTGATCCCACCGGGCCTGCTCCTTCCACGGCGATCCCGCCGAAGAGACGACATCCTACTTTCACAGGATGATCCCGCCCAACCTGAGCTCTCAGACACACCGGCAATCCTGCCAAACAGAAAACCGCACCAGGGCGATCGCGCCCGACATGACGATCCCGCCTAGCTGGAAACTTATCTCAATGCATTCCTGCGCAGCAGAGACTCAGGGAGTCGAGCGCGCCGATCCCACCCGCTCCTGCGCATCAGCGCTCCACCACATAAGCGTTTTACTGAAACAATCCTTCAGTGAAACACAAGCATCAGCCCAAGGGAATAAAGGCTGCCAGCAAACATTTCCTCCAGCAATATCACAGCGAGGGACAAGCCCCTGCACCAGGAGAAGGCCACACAACAGACCATACTTCTTATCTGAACCCAGGCCTCAAAAAGACACTATCGCCGGGCACAGTGACACCACAAAGCGGCCATCCACGGAGGCAGTGTACAACCCCTGCAACCCAGCTCACAGTGTCACTGATATTTATCCTGCGACCACACTTGCGCCACAGCCAATATTAGCAGCCCAGGCTCCCCTGCTCGTACCAGAGCTCAGGCCCCCACCGCGCCACTCGCGTCCAAAGTGGCCCTGCTGAGGAAACCAATCCTAATCACGCTCCTGTCCCAAAGCAACAAGGGGCCAAGGTGGATTGAGTGGGTGGAAGATTTTAATCACTTCGTCAAGGCGGCTGGTAAGGCTGAATCCTCTACGCTCTGTGACATGTTTATCAACTTGGGGGGAGGAGGTGGAATCAAAACCATTATGAAAACTATACGCCCAGCAGAGAAAAGCGATTTTGCTGCCCTGATCACTGCCCTTTACAGGAAACTCATCATCGAGCCCAACCGGGACTATGAACGATACGTGTTCAATCAATGTATACAAAAACCAGAAGAATCCGTTGATGAGTTCATCACGCGCCTACGCATGAAGGGTGCCCACTGCCAAGTTCATTTGGTCTCCATGGACAAGGCCATAAGACTACGTGTGATCGAGGGCTGCACATCACCTGCTTTCTGGAAACAGCTTCTTAAGAATCCTCTGACCATACACAAAGTGAGCGAACTAGCCAAGATATTCGAAAGGGTGGATGCCCAGGCTGCCTCCATCAAAAACAACCCAGGTCCCTAACAGGACCACCATGAAACCATTGCAGCGATACAACCACATTCACACAGGCCGGGAGAGAGGGGGACGCCGATAGGAAGGCCAAGTGGACAGCTGCCTCCCAGACCACTCCGACAATGCTACCGATGCAGCATGAATTTTCCACACTCTGGGACCTGCCCATCTCTGACCCAAAAGTGCACCAACTGCGGGAGAGAGGGGCATTTTCAATCCATCTGCAGGGAGGGGAGACTGTTGCCCATACCTTGACCAAATGTACAACCACAAGGGAGACCCTACCACCATCAACCCCCATGTCCAGGCTACCCGCCGAGATTCAACCCATCACACTACCAGGCCAGAGAAGGTACATGAAAGCAGTGGAGGAGATGCCAACCCAAGATTTAAAACAAGAGTATGACCCACAGGACCACTATGCTGGCTACGGGGACGAATATGACAAACCCCCATACCTTCACCAGCCATATAGGGACCAACAATACCAATATGACTACAATGTCAAATACGACCAGAGTCAACCAGACGAATACGTCAATCTCATACAAGACGATCGGGAAGCGAGAGAAGCACCCAGGATCACTGTCAACATAGGAAACAAACCATACTGCTTTCTGGTCGATTTAGATGCAACAGTAAACATCATAGGAGAACAGGGATTCTTACACATGCCAGAGAAACCAGAACTCTCGAGAAATTACACAAGAATATACCAATGGGGCGCGACAATCCCCCTCCACTCAATCGTGCTGTTCCGATGAAGACTGTCAAACAATGGATGGACTCTTGACACCACCATCCACATCATATGCAGCCCCACAAAAGGATGCTGCCTACTTGGCTACAACATGGCGAGCAGCTTATCGATATCTGATTTCAGGAAACAGAAATAACTCAGTCAACCATGAAACCTACAACCACCAATCTACATACGAGCTCAGTAAACTCTCAGAACGAGGCAACACCATTACAAAAGTGCTTATACAGTACACATTTCAAAGCCTATGCACCGGGCTCGGGAAACTCAAAGGAATGCTTGTCAAGATGCACGTCGACAAAAAACGTCAGTCCAGTCCCTCAACACCCAAGAAGAGTGGGGTTCTACCTCCAGAACACGGTCTCACAAGGGCCAGACCAGCTTCTCCAGAAAGAGATCATAGAACCAGCCACCAAACCAACCCTGTGGGTGTCACCCTTAGTGATTGCCCCCAAAGGTGAGGGTCGCATCAGACTCTGTGTTGATATGAGGATTGCCAACACCATCTTTCAGCGATAAGGACACCCAGGACCATGTATTGAGGACATGAAAGTCCAACTGTACAGCGCAACCACTTTCTCCAAGTTGGACCTCATGCAAGCATACCACCAGCTCGAGCTACGCCTGGAGTCCAGAAGCATCAACACATTCGCCACGCATGAGGGGCTTTTCCGCTACCGCCAACTAAATGTTGTCCTCTCCTCCACGGCAGAAATCTTTCAGGAGGCGATTGGGCAAGTCATCCGCCACTTTGCATTGCCGCTAAACTACAGCGATGACATCCTGGTTTTTGACATGTCACAGGAGGAGCATGACACAGCCCTACTAGAGACCTGCACCACCCTTCAACGTGCAGGTTTGACCCTAAATCTAGACAAGTGCAGGTTCAGCAAGAAAAAACTATGATTCTTTGGGCACATCTTCTCATACAAAGGGATGACTACAGGCCCTAACAAAGTTGACACCATCACCAACCTCCAGGCCCCGACACAAGTGGCAGACATAAGATCTTTTCTCTGCATGGCCGGGTACTGTGTGAGGTACATCCCACACTATGCAACACTCACCAAGCCCCTGAGGAGGCTACTGCAGAAAGACACAGAGTTCAACTGGTCTGAAGAGTAAGGGTGTTTGTAGACATCAAAAATTCACTCACAGAAGCTCAACAACTTGCCTACTTCGACCCGTTATGGCACACCAAAATCATTGTCAATGCCAGCCCAGTGGGATTGGGCGCTATCCTCCCACAAACCAGTGGAGAGCACACTCACCCGAGACATACAGTATACGCAAGCAGATCTCTGTCACACACAGAACCCCCTTACTCCCAGACTAAAAACGAAATCCTTGCTGCGGTCTGGGCATGTAAGCACTTTCACAACTTTATCATTGGAAAAAAGTTTACCTTGGTGACTGACCACCAGGCCTTACTCTCCCTTTTTGGAAACCCTTGCATGAAAATGTCACCCAGGATTGAGAGATGGGGCATCCACTTAAAGGAATATGATTACAAAATCATTCATAGATAGGGCATGATCAAACATGTGCAGATTATATTTCAGGCCACCCGACCGGAGCATCAACAACCAGAGAAGGAGACACAGAGTACATCAACTATGTCACGGCCAACGCCTAACCACCCTCGCTATCGCTGGAGGCTGTTGTGAATGCATCGACTGCAGTCCTGTCCATGGCACTGGCCATCGCTCTCACCACCAACAACAAGTGGAAGGCCTACCGACGTGCCATAAAAAGCTATCCGGGGGTGAGACAAGAAGAAATAGAGAGATACACAATGAACTAGCGGTCAAGGATCATTCCATTCTACTGAGAGGATGCAAGCCCATCATTCTAGCCACACTTAGAGCAGAGGTTATCAAAACAGCACATGGGGGACATAGGGGAGCGGATAACACAAAGAAATAGCTACTGTGCAATGTCTGGTTTTCATTCATGGACTCATTGGTGGACAACTGCACGTAGAGCTGTCCACCACGCAAGTGCTAAGGCCCCCACCCCATTAAAGACAACACACATACCAGAACGACTGTGGGACCGGGTTGCAATAGACTTCTATGGATGCCTGGAGTTGGGAGAGTACTTATTACTCCTCGTTGATGAACACTCCAGATTCCCTATTGTGAAGAAAGTCACAACCACACCGTACTCCCAGGTAGCGGCTGTTTTCGATGAGGTGTGTGGGGCATACCTAGAACAATCAAATCAGATAACGGGCCCCCATTCAATGGAGATGACTTCTCCTCATTTGCGAAGCACATGGGTTTCACCCACCAAGAAATCATGCCAAGATGGCCTCAAGCAAATGGGATGGGCGAACGCTTCACGGCGTCAATCAAAAAGATGATACAAAGAGCATACATAGAGGTCGCCAACCCACATCGGGCTCTATGCAGGATGCTCAGGGACTATCGTAATATACCCCACAAAGCGACCAACAAGACACCAGCAGAAATAATGATGTGGTACAGGCTCCATACCAGACTTGTGAGAAACATTGACGATCAAGAGGAGATCGATGAAGAGACCATATTAAGAGACACCAGTAGAAAGGAACTGGAAAAATATGACACTAATGTCATAAGGAGAGCTGCACCCAAAGAATGTGTGATAGGAGAGGAGGTACTAGTGAAACAGACGCTGAACAGGAAGACTGATGCAGGATACTCACCAAATTCCTTCAGGGTAGTAGCCCTCAAAGGATCAATTGTGACAGCATAGAATGCAACACAAGGAATTACATGGAACAATTCACATTTCAAGCGCCTCGTCAAGAGCGAGGAAACCGACGCAACCCGAAGTGATCACAAGTCAGAGGCAAAGGTATCTTGCGATGACTTGTGGATAGCCCCAGAGGAGGTGAGGAGAATAACACCCGAGGTGCCCCACACCCGTGAGACTGCAGGATCAAGTGAAGAATGGACTCCCCTGCAACACACTATAAGAAAGCCCATGTGCCTAGTAGAAGAATGCTAAGTCAACCTCAGAACATTTGTCCGGGGGAGATGTTATTAGCTTCAGTGCCTTTAAGGCAATTCGAGACAGCAGGTGGGAAGGGGGAGGACCGGGGTTTTGGATGTACGACAGTCCATATTATGTATGCAGAGAGGGAAGGAGGAATAAAGTAAGGTTTCTGTGCATAATCAGTGTTGTGTCCTTTCGTCAAAGAGATTACAACAGTAATAACGTTCTGGTATCGGATTTGACTTCTTCTCGCAGTGTAGATCCATTTTCCTCCTTAGAACTGTCTTATTTACATTGAGGGTCTCTTCTCCCTGCTTTTTCTGCATCAACGTTATGTCCTCCTAAATCTGTCAGCCTTTTAAGAATTTGCCTTCATTCAAACCCCAAGCAGTGCATTAACACAGCCCTTTTTCTTTGCACACTGTAAATAGGCCCCTGGATGCCAAGTAAACAGTTTTGGAAATCCTCTGTCCAAGTTTCATATTTTTATTGTTTGTTCACCAAGTGTCCGTAGAAATTGTAGGAGTAGGTTATTCATTTTCCATTCCACCTGTAGTCTATTAATTGCAGAGAAATCGCAGCTCATAAGGGATAACACACTTCAATCTACCTCCAAAGAACGTGAACCCTAGAGGCCCTTTTACTCAAGGTAACATGTCATACTTATGGATGGGATGGAGAATAACTTCTCAAACTAAATAACAAGACCGATTCAGGGATTTGGCAAATAACTGTTTTAATATCAATTGTCTAAAACAGGGAGTACATCAACGGACAGCGCACATCATAATCTCAAAGCATCTTATAAAAAAATCACATTTATATACAAACTATTCGTCACTGATGACATCATACTACGTGGCAAACTGAGAAAACCTACGGGAGATTGTGGTTGGCTCTAAGGGAACATCTAAGTATACTTTCTATATGGGTTAGGATTGTATTTGGATCTCTACAGTCAGGTGGGCACTCATGCCCTCCCTTAGTGCAAGTCATAGTGCAAGTAATTCTCAACAGTAATAAGAAACCCAACTCTTAATTGGCTCTTAAACTATAAGGCACCTCGTTATACGGCCTTCTACAATTGGTTCGCACGCTTGTACCCTTCTGGAACATTCAATGCTCTAGCAGCACGTAGGATAGTACAGCAGGTGCTGGTGGGTGAATTCGCCTGCCCTCTCTCATCACTCTTGGCATCTGCCATTCACATTGTCTTTGAACTCGGCCTTGTAGTATCTTCTTGCCCCTGTGAATGTAAGGGAGTGCAGGCACTCACTATCTCCAGTCTGGTGCACCATGCTCCTTGTCTATTTTCATCCGCAGCTCACATGATCAGAGACTGTGCATTTGCTTGTATTCTAGCATTTAATAGTCTTTAAAGAATAAACTTGGCACTCATAGTGTTCTCTCTTTGCAACTTAACAAGGGATGCCTCGGCTTCTCACCTTTTACTGTTCTTTACAGCTGATGACCAATTATTGGCTGCTTCCAGTCTTTGACACCAAGCCAGCCAACCTCTTTGGTCAAGCTTCGAATTCGAGCCTATTCTTTGCTGCGACACAGTTTTCAATCCGTCTTCTTCCATGGAGACTTGCATACTAAACTGTATCATTGAAAGTCCAAAACTCTATATACATATATGTTTGGTGGCACCGCCTGCAGTCTATATACTACGTATAGCTAGCATCATGACTACTTAGGGCCTCATTACGAGTTTGGAGGTAGCCATGGTGCTATTAGCACCATGGCTGTCTCCAAACAGGGCTCCATTACCGGGTTCCTTCAATGAGGAATAACCGGGTCATTCCAACATTGGAGGACCTGGTAATTCCTCCTTGAAGGAACCATTCCCCAATCCCATTTGAGCCCCCATAGGGCTCAATGGGAATGGGGAGGCAGGTAATAACGGGCACATTACGAATGGCTCATTATTACCTCCCTCTTCCCCTCACAGGACCCGGAAAAGACGTCTGGTTTTACCAGACGTCTGATCCGGGTCCCGTGAAGGGAACCTCGTAATCAGCGCTCCCGTAATGAAGGGGGCCAGTCCCGTACCAGCCCCCTTCATTACGGGAGAGCCAGGATTATAATGAGGCCCTTAGACTACTTACGTTTCAGCATCTGTACAATTGTAAAAAACTACTTGTTTTGTCTGCAGTGCTTTTCACACGTGCAATCTTCATTCCACACATGAAGGTCTTCTAGATTCTTTACTTCGCCATCAGATTCGATATCAACTATGCATTCTCTTCTTCGATCATCCTTCCCAGTGCATCAATCATCTTTCCGTGACGTCACCAGCTTCTCCTTTTGACATCTTGACACTTCTTCAGGCGCTCCTGTAAGGAGACCATTAGTCTTTCGGGATACTTGACATATGGCTTTCTTAGTGGATACCTCATCTCAAAGGCTCTTCCTGGTATGGGTACCATTACTCGTGTTGCACATGTCGCAATTTTCAGTTTCCAGCAAATAGGCAAAATAGGGGCAGGACTTCCTGTAGAGGCATTCGGCTGCTCCGCTACAATGTTTGCTGGCAGTGATTGGAGATCAGGTAGAACAGTCCTTACACTCCTTTTCCCTTGGGGAGTGGCTACTGTCACTCACAACACTTGTGCTTCTCTGATGTTGAAGAAGTCTCCAAAATGACTCACATTCTTACTTCCAGCAGCGCCTCTACTGCATCTAGGTAACCCATGAGGGCGTCTGAATGCCGTGGCCTCTGCAGTTTCAACACGATGCCGGCAAGAGCCGGTAGCACGTGGCCTTTTAGCTGCAGTGACAGCCACATGGTTTAACTGTTTGCGCGGGTCACATGATGGAGTAAGTCATCTGCGCTGAAAAGCATACCACTGAAAAAGAAATGGCACGCTCGCTCCCTCCTTATTTCCCCGTTCCAGCTATCCAATGTCTTGAGAGAGAAATGGGTCTTTGTTACTGAACAAGATCAAGGACGACACTCCCTGGTGTCTTTAGGGGACGTGGAACATTTGTCACCAGTGCTATGTAGTGGCCAAAATTAAGCACTTCCACTTCACTTCAATTGACTTTATTCTTCGCACAGGTCAAAGGGTGGATCCAACGCAGAAATGCCCAAGTAGCTCAGCCAGTCTGATATTCAGACCATCAGTAAAGAGGGACTGGAGTAAGAACACAGACACAACCGAATGCTTGTAAATGCCAGTTGCCAAGTGTACACTTTTTGCAAAACAGTACAAAAACAAGGTGTGCAGATGTCATGTTTTTACTGTTTGGTTTTGGCAAATGATTATAATTGCATGGAGTGGAGCCAAACGCATGTAAGTACTAATCTTACAGGTTCCTCCCAAGCACGTATTGTAAAGTGACCCTGTGGAGTAAAACCTAGCACTGGAGTAACTGATGGGCATATTCATCCGCTATCTGTGCCTTTTCCAGCTTCTTGCCTCATTGCTGAAAGCACTTCCCCGGCCTCTAAATGCTCTGATACTTCTTGCTTGGCTAGAAAGATTCTATTATCAGAAAAGCAACTAAAGTTTAACAATAGCTTTGGCATTTGCAGTTGTTAATTATCTTTTACATTTTTAGGCAAGAATGCAGTAAATCATTGGGCCGTTCACATGCAATCATTTCAAACATGCCTGCAAGTAGGTGTTTGCAGACTTAGAACATTAGTAATAGACAGTAAAAAGACTTTAAGTTCACTGTGGTGTATGGTTGTTCTAGTGATTGTTTATTACTTTTGACCAGGAAAAGTAATGGCAAAATACTGGGATCAATGAACTAGCTAGGCTGGTTTTCATATATGTTTGCTATTTTGACCAAATGAATTCAGGTCCTGGAAAGTGAATGTGTCTATAAGAAACTTTTCCGTAATAACTGTATTGGTTTCACGGGTTTAGAATAGGGAACATTAAAAAGGGGACATTGGGAATTTCAAATACTGAAGCCTGATTAAATAGAGACGGACACATGTTTGCAGGTTGAGTGCCTCTTAACCCTGCCAGGAGCACTCCGCAGTGTCTCTGGCTATCAGTCCCCTCTCTTCTCAGGACCACAAAGCAATGGAGTCAAATTGTGAATGGTACAGGGGCA